>NC_081342.1:65322982-65471360 GCF_029784015.1 Lycium ferocissimum
AGTTAAAAAACAAATCTTGGTCTTATTTCCAATTAAAATTATGGGCAAATTTTTTAAAAACCTTTTTAAAAGAACAGGGAGTATATTTTATTTAACACAATTTTGCTGGGACCATGTCACTTTTATACGAATTAATAAATTTCTCTTTCTTCTTGAAAGAGGCCCACAGTCCACTTGTCACTTAACGAGCCCCTCACACAAGTATTACATAGCATATCTCACACATAATAAAACTTTTCGTTTCATCTCACATGTTTTTGAGAAATTTAAAAAAGAATGTTTAAAGAAAACGGAGAACATGTCTTGAATAGCATAGAAGCTGTGTCAAGGGGAAACATTATTGGACCAGTAACATGTGCAAAGAGCAGACTATCAATATACGATAGCAAAATCATGATAGTTGCTTGCAACAAATTGAAGGGCACTGGACCGATTTCAAGGCGAGATCTATATATCTTGATTGAATATGGCTGTTGCTTTTAATTGTTGCACCCCTTAGCATCGTGTACCGATTTGGAATCCAAGAGGAGGAATAAAATTTTTGCAGGCTTTGGTCTTACAGAACCAGAAATTTCTTGAGCAAATAAAATTAGAATGATGAATCAAGAGGAAAGTGGCAACAAAATCGAGTACCTTCTTAGCTTTACGTATTACTTATTTATTAAATTCTATCTATGTATTTTTTAATAAACATAATCGATATACATGTTAGCGAAGATGACTTATTGTATGGTTATCTTGAAATGCATGTTTGTTGTGATAAGGAATAAATTGGTTAAATGTTAAAATTAACTTTGTTGTTCCATTGGCAAACTGAAATCTATTAATTTACCACCAACCAAAAAGAAATCTATTAATTGACATATTCTAGGGTTACATGCATAAGATTACGTGGAACTCCATGTTACGAGATGATATGAAGTATTTTATTTTGCAAAGATCATATTTATACTTAAAGTTGTTAACCAATATTTGAGATCTCAGAAAATGATTTAGTGGAACTTAATTTGTGTCCGATTCATATGTATTATTAAAAAAAGGCACTTCAAATATCTAAAGTGAAAGGATATTTGGCTGATAATTAATGTCAATATTAGGCACTTACTGTCTAATGAGATAGTTTGACAAAATAAAATACAAGTATGAATGTTCACAACAATATAGGACCTAAATGGTGCCTTGAATATGTCTCTTTACCGAATAAAAGCTATTCTATGAACCTTTACTATCTGGTCCGAAACATGTTAAAACATACAATTAGAAATCAAAAAATATAAAAGTGTCTACTTTGCCTTTACTTTTTTGGTTTAAAAAGAAAGTCTTCTTACCAAATCAAGAAAGAATTGATTTTATTTTTTTAGATTTGTCCTTATTAAGTATTAAGTGACCAAATCCAAAACTAATTGATTTAGTCAAATTATCTATTTTTCCTTAGAAATTAGTGTTATTTTTTAAAAATGAATAGTAGGTGGTATTTCTTTTGAACACAGTGAAACATAGATCACCATTTCCTATTTCCGTTATTAACCTGTTGGGAGCAAATATTAGTTTGTATCTTGCCCTTGTGAGCAGACAATAAGTGGACCAAGGCTCCTCTATCAATGGATTACCTAAACCAGAATATCTGAACAACTCCAACACACATATGTATCTAATTAAATTTTAAATATATATTTTTGTAGTTTCAGATGATATCCAATCAATTAATCTCGACAAACAAGTAACCATACGACGAATCATATTAATCTCTCACTGAAACTTGTATTTTATTTTTCCATATATAATTAATTACTTGAATTTCATTTTAGTAGTATTGATTAATAGCAAAATCGTATACTACATGACTCGGCGTACACGTGCCGAGAAGCTAGTTTGTAATAAAATATGCTAAGTATACAAACGGAACTTATAAAGAAGATAACTATTTATATTTTTAATAAAAAGAGAAACACATAATCCTTTGAAAATTACATATTTGTGAGAAGCAACATAGAAGAATGTTATTAACCTTGCAGCCAAGCGTAGCATATCATAGGTATTGAATATCCTCAATTGCTTGAAAGAAAGAAAGCAAAAGAGTTACAGTAGAAGACAAATAAAGGTTGTTTAACATGATTTTTTTTTTGATAATTAAATTTTTATTAATCACCAAAGTAGGTATTACGATCCAGAAGCAAGTTTACACAACTTACTTACATCCAAAAAAGAAGTACCACATAAGCTAACCTAGAAAACAAGAGATTGCAAAATATGATGAAATCTAGGTGGAGCTCTAACACAGGTTACATAGACTATCTCCTTAGTCACTGCTTCCCAATTCCTGCTCAGCTTTTCAAATATCCTGCTGTTTCTCTCAATCCAGATAGCATGGACAATCTCTGTACTTAGCATTTTGAAGACCTAGGCTCTCTGGGACTTACCTCCTGAGTGCTTGATTAACCATTGCTGATGTTGTTCCCAAGTAGTGGATAATAGCTCTGCATTTGTACCCATTGTAGCACCCTATTCCACACAGCTCTAGTATACGGGCACTGGACAAATAAATGTTCCCTTGTTTCATCATAACTTTGGCAGAGACTACATTTAGGCTCTACCTCAACACCCCATTTATTGAGTATGTTAGTTGTCAATAGCTTACCTAGTAGATGTAACCACATGATGAACATAACTTTGGGTCTGGCTGCATTTTGAAACATAATACATTTCCATGGCACCCTAGGTGCAGTATCAAGAGCATGATAATAAATCTGCCTCATCAAGCTCATGCCATTCTTGCACTGTATCTGAGAAACCATTTCCCTAGACTCAAACATTTTCCTAATCATCCAGAAGGCCTGTTTAGGCACTTCCATAAGCAGAAGAGACTGGTTCTTTATATAATAAGTGTGGATCCACCTAATCCACAACTTATCCTGTTTATGTGCAATGTCCCACCATTGCTTGGCTATAGCAGCCCTGTTCCAAACTGACAAGTTAGTGATATTCAAGCCTCCTACTCCTTTCGGATTACACACCCTCTCCCAGGCTACTAAGGCTTTTTTAGTGATAGTTCCAGTACCAGACCACATATAACTTTTACAATGAGCTTCTATCAACCTCAGAACTTTAGCAGGAATGATGAATAGCTGAGCCCAAAAGGCTTGGATACCAAACAAAATAAATTTAATAAGTTGCACCCTACCTGCATATGACAATTTCCTAGCAGTCCATGAGGAGATCCTTGCAGTAATCTTGTTGACAAAGGGTTTCCATTGTATAAGGGATATCTTTTGAGTAGACAAAGGAACCCCTAGGTACTTGAAGGGGAGGGTACCCACAGAATATCCCAGTTTGGTGAGGATACTTTCTTTTACCCTCTGCTCTACACCCCCAAAGTACACTACACTCTTACCTAAGTTTGCCTGAAGCCCAGAGGATTGTGAGAATGTGTTAAAGCAGTCATGAAGTAATGTCACTGATGCCATATCTCCCCTAGCAAATAGTAATAAGTCATCAGCAAAGACAAGTGACTGATACCCAACTTAACACCCACTTAGGATGGAATTTAAACACCTTATTCTCCTGCAGTCCATTAAACAGCCTACTAAGTGTTACACCTTAAAAAATTTCGCATCGATTACATCGTAAGCAAACTAATGTAAGTCCAGAGAGGCTATGATACCCTTATCAGGTTAAATAAAGACTTTTGACAATTATTAAGCATGTACCCTAAAGGTTCCGAGGCTAAGATAATCGAAGAAAGTACTTTTCGTGAAAGTTTGTTGACTGGGCAGAGATACGGTCCCACATACGGACCGTAAAAGTGACATACGGACCGTCTGTCATGCCTGAGAGGCATAAAACAATATCAGAGAGTTGTGCAAAATTTTGGCCAACATACGGTCAGACATACGGACCGTAAGTATGACATACGAACCGTATGTCCACAGTAAGTTTGTGTCGATGGAAAAGTTCTAAGTCACATATATATATATATTTGGCCCACTTCGTTTTTCTCCCATTCTTCTTCACCAATAGACCCTAAATACTCCCAAAAACCCTCTCCACACCTCTAGAACCTTCTCCACACTTCATTTACATAAATCCAAGGCAAATTAAAGATCAACAACATTAATCCAAGGAAATCAAGTGCAAGGAAGCTCTTTAGGATTGCTAGAAGCCAAGAATCTCTTTGGAATTGAAGTTGGGTTTTCTCCAAGTGAAGTATCTTCATTCCAAAGATTGTTCCTACATAATGCAAGGTGAGTTTTATGATCATTACATGTAAGGAAGATTAATTGAATGGTTGAAAGGCTTGGATTGAGGAAGAAAGTGGAATATGGAGTTCAAATGTGGAAACAATGCTATGTTTGAATAGTAGTTGATATGAATCATAATTCTTGACATGTTATGAGTATAATCTTGTTATGAATGGTCTTAAGAATATTGGAGAAGCATTATACGAGGTTGAATGTGGTGTTGTATTATAGCTATGGTTATGAATGACTTTGAGAAGGAATTTTGGAAATTGAATAATGACCAACCTAGCGGAAGTTCATTGATTATGATATTGTGGTTATGTTGTTGATGTTTGGGAGTTGTTATATTATATGGAGAAAGTTATAGAAACAAAGGAGATGCTGCCCAATTTTTATTCTCTTTAGCTTAAGCTTAAACATGTTTCCAATTATCTAATCTTAGTACAAATTCTCAAGGTAGAATCGTGAACATTGGAGGAAAAGCGTTTAATTGATAAAGTCGGAGAGGCAAGATATGTAAGGCTAGTCCCTTTCTTTCAAAAATGACTCATATAGAATGTTTTCCTATATGCTTTCATGGTCTTCTCGTATTCCAAAAATGAAAGGTAAAGATTCTTGATAGTTCTTACGAGAAAGAGATAAGACATGTTTTATGATAATGATGACGATAGTGATGATTTCATTTCTCAAGATCCTAAAGCTTATGACATGATATTGTTGTGAAGCCAATAATTCTTACACGATTCATCGACGATATTCTTTGCTGCTAGTCTCACCTTATAATGTTAGTTCCTTCGAGGTGAGACATGATGATCCGAACCACTCCATCACGGAATCGGAGGCTACCAACCTTATGTCACTCCGATAAAGCTATAACTCATGCTAGAATACTCATATATGTTTCTATAGTATATGATATGTGTATATATACATATAAAAGGATATATAAGTACATATATATATATATATATGAGATATGGGGAAAGGGAAGGCGCTATAGACACATGAATGCTTGATCATTTGATAACTGATTATATTTATATGATGTAATGGATATATGAGTATGTATACATAAGATATAGAAGAAAAAGGAAGCGCGCGGGCGCATGATCATTTGCTAATTGATTATATTTCTATGATGTACATGGATATATGAGCATGAATACAGGGGATAAAGGGGAAAAGGGCCAGAGCGCTATAGACGCATAACCACCTGATCAGTTGGTATCTGATATGATTATACCATCCCGGACGCGGGATTTGTGGATAAATGGATCGTGCCGCACGTTCCGCGGCTATATATGGACATATGTATGTATATATATATGTTGATGTATGATGATAGATATATACATGTTTAAGTGCATGTACGAAAATGCTAAAGTGAAAGTTAATATGCGTACGATTCCTTTGAGAAGAGGCCATATGTCACAGGTTTTCCCTTTATTTTATATTCCCATATATTTTTCTCATTATGTTGTTATACATGTCTTACATACTCAGTACATCGCTCGTACTGACGTCCTTTCTTTTATGAACGTTGTGTTCGTACCCACGCAGTGTATTGGGGAGACGGACCGGAGCCCTGGTGAGTCTTGTCGACAGAACTTACGGGAGCACCCAATTACCCGAAGCGTGCCACTTGGCTGATATATTCTTTTGTGTATATATTTGGGTACGACGGGGTCCGTCTTTGTCCTTATGTTCGCACTCCGATTAGAGGCTCGTAGATACATATATGTGGGTAGTAGATGTCATGTTACCTCTCTCGGTGATATTCTATGCATTTTTTTGCGCAATCGTGAGGGCTTGTGCATAGATGCGTACTTTGGGAGACATTTTTATGATCGGGCCCATAGTAAGCATTACTTTGGGGATTATGTGTGTACGGATTGAGTACGATAGATATCATGATAAGCGGGTGCTAGGTAGCCTAGCTCCTCGGCACCGTCATGGCCCTCTCATTGGGTCGTGACATTAAGGTACTCCACCCCTATAGCAAATAGGAAGGGTCACATAGGGTCACCTTGCCTGAGTCCTCTAGCAGCTTTAAAGGGTGGGGTAGGTTCTCCATTTAACATAATGCTATAACTTACTGTGGACATGCACTCCATTACCCAGTTTAGAAACCTGATAGGAAATCCCAACTCAATCATAACCTGCCTTACATATGCCCACTCTAAGGAGTCATATGCTTTCTGTAGGTCTATTTTAATCATACATCTTGGAGAAATATGTTTCCTGTTATACCCCTCCACCAATTCATGAGCTAAGAGCCTAAGACTACATTATCACCCAATTTTCTGCCAGGGATGAGACCAGCCTGTGCCTCACATATCACACTAGCCATCATTTTTTGCATTCTATTTACTAGCACCTTGGAAATCAGTTTATGCAAGACTGTGCAGCAGGCAATAGGTCTGTATTCTTTGATGGTAACTGGATGCTCAGTCTTAGGTATGAGAGTGATAGATGTACAGTTTATAGGGTGGTGCATGATACCTTGCCTGAAGAAGTCTAGTACAACATCAATCACATCTTTATTGATTGTACCCCATGCTTTCTTGAAAAACACTGCATTGTAGCCATCTATTCCTGGGGCTTTATCATCCCCTATTGCCTTCAAGCTAGCTATCACTTCTGCTCCATTAACTGGTTCACTCAATAACAGTTTTTGCTGTTGTGCCAAAACTGGTCCTTTCTGCATATAGATCCTATTGACAGCAGGCAAGTGATTAGTAGATGATCCCACGAGTCCTTATAAAAGCCAATGATCTCCTCCGATATATCTTTAGGGTCAGTCAGTACCTGACCTGTTAGTGAAGTGAGGGAAAAGATATGTTTTTTGTGACTTCTTTCTTTTAACACAGCTGAAAAATACTTAGAGTTAGAGTCTCCAAGTTTGACCCATTGAGCTCTAGACTTTTGCTTAAGTGCACTCTCCTCTATTAGAGGACCATTTTTTCCAGTAATTGCAGAGTGGTTTTTTCCTGTTCCTGTAATTCATCAGTCTATTGTACCCTCATCTGTCCTTGGATATCAACTAAGGCTCCCCTTGCACTCTCTATCTTTTGTCCAATATACTTGTATTCCTCTATATTAAGTTGCCTCAACTTTGATTTCAATGCTTTTAAGTTCAACCAAACATGCTTCATCTGTCTTATCCCTGTACTCTGGCCCCATTGGTCTTTGACTATGGCATGAAAATTGTTGTGATCAGCCCACACATTAAAGAACCTGAATAGTAGTCCAGTGTTTCTCTGTAAGCTAGTCAAAGTCAACATCATAGGGATATGATCAGAGATACTAAGCAAGTCATATATTAGTGGGACTTGCCCCCAGGTCAGCATCCACTCATGGTTACCAAAGGCCCTATCTAATCTACTACAGACTCTATCCAAGGTAGTTCATTCAAATGGCCAGGTGAAATAGTCCCCTCTCCAAGGTAGTTCATTCAAATGTGTATCCTGTAAGCATTAAGCAAAATCTTTGATCTTAGCAAATCGGACAAGATTTCCGCTAAGTCTATCCTGGGCATATAGTAAGGCATTAAAGTCCCCACAAATAACCTAAGGGCTGTTAAGACCCTGAGCTATATCCTTCAGATATCCCCAAAGTGATCTCCTTTGTTCAATACTGTTGAATCCATAAATAACAGTCAGGTAGCAGTTAACCTCAGAAGTATTCTGTACCAAGCAGTGAATAAGCTGATCTTCTACTCTAAGCACTGTAACTGTGTAATAATTCGAATCCCACATCACCCATATCCTCCTATTGCATGCAGAAGAATAGTTATTAGCATGATCCCATCCTGGAGCAATGCACTTAGAGATTGGGTGTGCATTGTGCTGCTTCACCCTAGTCTCAATCAAACCTGCTAATTTTACCTTATTATTTACTAACATCTTTTTTACCTCCTTCTGCTTATATCGTTTATTGACACCTCTAACATTCCAAAGTAGCCAAGTCATAGTGAATGCTGGCCTCCCTTGTCAGGAGGTATAGCTGCTTGGTCGCCACTTAAACTCATAGCACTCATACCTATCCTTTTTTAGCAACCGCACTCAAAATTGGGAAGTTTGCCATATCAAGTGCCAGTGTAGGGACTGGGCTACCACAATCCAAACCACCATTGTCTTTGCTACCTTGCTCACTGACTTGAATCCTGGGGCTAAGTTGACACTGCACAGTCCTAATGGCTATGTCAATCACCTCATTTACTATCTTTTCAACTGGCTGAGCCACTTCAGAGACTGTATTTTGCCCTTGCTTTTGGGGAGCTGGTTGGGTCTGAGGTTCTTTCTGCTGCTGGCTAGGCCCCTTTGTGACCTAAGTGGTCTCCTGCTTATGGTACCCTCTCCTCCTAGGCTTAGGTCTGGCAGGTGGCTCAGGGGCACATTTGTGACCAATAGTCTGGCATTTTTCACAGAACATTGGCTTCCATTCATAAATCACATTCTCAGTAAAGGCCTTTCCTGTAGGGTCCCTTCCTACAATTGTATCAGGCAATGGTCTAGTGATATTAACTTCTATGAGAACTCGAGCAAAGGACACCCTTGTGTGCTTAGCAGTACACTCATCAGTAAAGACAGGGGTGCCTATAGAACTTGCAATTCAACTTAGAAAGTTAATACCCCAACAATTCACAGGCAACTAAGGTAGTTTGATCCACAAAGGAATTTCAGTAGGGAATTCCTCAGTGAAATCAAAGTCAGGTGTCCATAGTTTAAGTATCAATGGCCTGTAATTAATTGTATAGGGTCCTGCATACAATATCTCTCTCATGTCCTCACTGGATTGAAATTTGACAATGAAATAACCCTCCTCGTGCAGATAAACATCAGGTTCAGCTACTGAATTCCATGACTGAGAAATAAATCTACACATAGTCGTGTACCTAGGGCACTCACCTATAGAATACACAATGAGAGCACATTTCCACTTTGCAGTCTCACGATATACCTCTTCCCTCTCCAATTGAACACCAATCTGTCCATCAATAACCTCAAGTGGGATATACTGTAGTGGTAGTCCATTCTCCGCAGCTCTGTTCTTCTGAAACAGATTCACCCATGGTTCAGCTAGAGTTTTCCCTTTGTCTACCTTACTAGCACCTACATCTTCCCCCTCAGCTTGATTAGCTACCTTTGGTTCAGGAGGAGGCACCGCATTTGCAATCGGTGTAACCCTAGAAACTGGCGTCACACTCATCTGCAATTGTCGACTCACCTCAGATTTAGATGTCGACCCATCCTCAGTAACACTCTTGGGCTCAGTCCCTGATGCTGTTGAATCCACCGGCGTTACCGACCCAGTTTTCTCCACAGATTCCACAAAAGTAGCTACGGGAACCTTCCTCGGTCGTCTTCTTCCTCCAATTGCTGGTTGTGCATTATCGCCTTGCACTGGTTGCGCGTTGTTTCCTTTATTTCCTTTGCCTTTGCCACGTCCTCTCGCCATGTTTACCTCACCGACGGAACGTGCACCGGCACATAGAGAAACATGAAATTTTAGTTGTATCCATCTTCGATAATCTTTTTTTTGAGATGGTATCCATCTTCAACTATATCCTTTGCCTAATAATAATTTAAAAAAAAAAGATAAAGGCCTTTGCTTTTTAGACAGCCTGAAGATATTAGGATTGATGAACTTTAGTTACCTACATCACCAGGAGAACTTTTTAAATCAGATAGTATGACCTCAGGCAGCAAAAACTTAAGAAACAACTTACCTATTCAAAATTCCTTTGGCCCTTTAGTATCAAAGTAAAAATTGCAAGCAGGATGAAATTTGTATCTCCTGTATGATAAAGATGAGAAACTGATGGATATTAACAAACAAACACCATATACAACTTTGAAAGTATATAAACAGTAGCTTTACACAAAATACAGCAACATAACCAGCAAGAGAATATAAAAGAAATACAGTAGCAAAGCTTCTTCTATAGCAGCAGTAACCAAAATGAATTAAACCTATTTTTTTTTCCAGCCTCTTTCAAATACAGCCACACCTCGGCCTCGTTTAGATTTACAAAACAACATATCAGCACAACAGCTAACATGCCAAATAGGAGAGTTGACTAAACCTATCATAAAACTTCCAATGATAAGCAACACACGAAAGAAAACTCCATGTACAAATCTTTAGCTAAGTACATAACTACAACAGCACACATAAAAAGGCTCTCTTCTCATTAAAAAATCAGCGGTGAACTGTGAATTCTTATTAACATGACTGGTAATAAAATCATGGTAGGACAGTCTTTGACAGAGCTATATAATCCAACTTCCATGAGAATTGATAACTTGGTCAAAAAATTTAAGAAGGCAAGCCACTTATGCCCCCGATAACAAATAAGCTTTCGATTCCAATCATCGGTAGCATAGTTAAATACAAATGTATTTCTACTCTTTCTTTTGGTGCAATATGGCTTTGTGTAGAATGCATGATTGAATTTTTTTAGCACATTACACTACCTGTAATGCTGCTGTATTATACGTATCCTCAAGCATTCACGTGATGCTGGTAATCAATATACTAATCCTACCGATAAGAAGAAAATGAAATCTTGAACATCCAAAACGACCAACCTAAGAAAGAAATGCAACATTTTAAAAGATGGCTTCACTTGGAAGATGCACTTAACATTCTGTTCACCATATTGTATTGGTTTGGACTTTGTGCTTTGAATATAGATTATGAAAGCATAGTGTTGCTGTCAATAGTGTGGTTTTACAAATGAAGCAAACTACAACTTGTAAGTGCATAAAAACTCATAGTGACATCCATAAAAATCTAGTACCAAGTGTCAGAAACGTAGTACAAAATTTATCTTGGTGTCACCCCAACATATAATAGATTAGTAGAATGTAGAATCCAATTTGGGGACTAATATAGTGAATGGCGTAGTACCTAATCCGAGTTGCAGAACTACCATAAACAAATGTGGATCTATGATGTAGATTCAACTTTAAGGAATTTCCCCATAAAAAAATCACATAAATATGATACCTTAAAATCCAAGCCTCAAGATAACTTTCTTTACAAATTCTATATCCATTATGCTGTCATCAGAACCTTCTGAATTAGAAGTAACAATTCCTCGCCAATGATCTACGAGGGATTTGAGGTTGAAAAGCGAAGGCGGAAATAACCGATAATTCATGGAGGTTTTTTAGTTCTGCTAGAATGAAAGTAACCATTACTAATAGAACCGTATGATTACTGAGAAAGAGAGAAAAATCGTGAGTTTAGGATAGTGCTGAGAAGTTGTAACTGCTTGGAATTAAAAATTATAATTAAAATTTATTTTTAAATTTTAAATGTGAATGCAAAAAATCTGTAATATATTTTAGGCTGACAGTTGGCATTTTACTGTGCTTACACTTGGCATCTTAACAAGCTTTTGCCTCTCCTATTATATATAGATAGATTGTTTAGTGTGTTCTTCTGCTAGCGAAGTGCATAAGTCAAAGCTTTACTTTGTTTGATACAATGGAAAGTATTAGACAAATCCTTCAAATCTTTCATCAACTACATACATGACTTAAATTGATCAAGAGAAGAAACTCTATGTGTTATATCTCAAAAATTTTCGTGTCGTTCGCATCATAAGTAAACTAATGCAAGCTGGGAGAGGTCATGGAACCCTTATAAGGTTAAGGAATACTATTAATAAGTGCTAAGAAAGTGTCTAAAGGTTCCGGGATCAAGTGAAATAAAGGAATTAAGTTTGTCAAAATTTTGGGAACTAACTGCGAATTTAGGACGAAATTTTTGGTCCAACTTGAGGGAGGTGTATCTCCTAGAATATGAGGAGTTATGGAATCCCTAGCCTATGTAAATTGAAGTTCATTGAGTCTAGTTTCTAATGAAACAAACTGTTCATTGATACGACATCAAAGTAGAAAGTTATGGGCGTTTCAAGATGGGCTGGCAGAGGCTCTTCGCGAACACGAGCCAAAGGCCTTGCGAACGCGTAGGCCAAACTTGGAGTCGATAGATTCTGAAAGGCCCAATGTCACTTCTTTGATTCCTCATGCATTATATATATGTATGCACTATTTTACTCACACCGAGCCGCGCTATAGTCCGCCGGGTACTCTTCACACCGAGTCCTACTAGGGCTGCGTATGTGTGTGTGTGTATATATATATATATATATATATATATGCACTATTTTACTCACACCGAGCGTCACTATAGTCGGCTGGGTACTCTTCACACCGAGTCCTACTAGGGCCGGGTACGTGTATATATATATATATATATATATATATATATATATATATATATATATACACACACACACACTATGTATATTTACTTGCATATGAAAAATGATTTTCTCATGCATGGCATATTGTATGGTTTCAGATGTCACAAGTTACCAGTTATCACTATTCTCCCATGTTTACATTTATATTTTTTTGATGTCATTACTTCTCTGCCTTACATACTCAGTACTTTTATCCGTACTGACCGTCCCACTTCTTAGGGCGGGACGCCAGCAAGTACCACTATGCCGGGCTTGCTAGTTGGATATATATCGAGTCTACATGTTATGTATACGACGTATGTACGTACTCTTAGGCTCGTACGACGTGTAGTAGGTGTCAGAGTCATGCATGTTTTCATTATACTTGTGATACACATGTTATAGGCTGGGGGGCTATATGATACTTTATGATGTTCATGTGGCGGCCTTGTCAGCCAGCTTATGTATACAGTCATTCACAAAGAGGTTATGTTATCCTTGTGTTGGGCCTTTCTGTGTACCGGTGCTCTTATATGTACATGCTAATGATTACGATCAAGATTGTTGTATTAAGGTTATATTATGTCACGTCAGGTGGTACTCGGCTGTTAGGGTCGGGTGCTCGTTATGCCCCTCGTCGGGGTGTGACACTATGTCCTTAGGCAAATTCGCAGAGCTGCAAATCTTCTTTAATCTTTATTCTTACGTCCTTCGTTTGCTAAAGTCGGCACATTGGTTTGCCTCCCTGCAAGTATGTGTAATGGTGGCATTGTTGAATTTCAACAAAAATATTCACAATACTGTGAGCAGGCAAGATTAATCTTTATTAATAGCTTTTAGTGGGAGACATAGTTATGTCCTGCTCACCAATAAGCTTGATTGCTAGTAGGCAATTTGCTTTCACTTCATGATAAGCAATGTGTACTAGTTAAAATTATTCTTAGGTTTATCAATAAATAAATGTTGAGATGGTCGAGTTGGTATCGGAAATAACCTCTCTACCCCACAAAGGTAGGGGTAAGGTCTGGACACATCCTAACCTCATCAGACTCCACATGTGAGATTACACTAGGTACATTGTTGTGGTTATGGTCGAGTTGGTCTAAGGCGATAGATTAAGGTTCTGCCCCGAAAGGGCATGGGTTCAAATCTACTCTCAACATAAAAAACACTAAATTTTTCTACTTTTGAAGTTATTATATTTCATATAAGCTTTTGAGTAAATGGCTTAACACATATGAGATGGCCGAGTTGGTCTAAGGTGCCAGATTAAGGTTCTGGTCCGAAAGGGCGTGGGTTCAAATCATAATTTTTTTTCTCTTATCAAAAGGGTATAGATTTTTTTTGGTTCCCTTTCCTTAGGTTTAGAACTTCTGAAAAAGCTTATTAAAAGGAGAAAATAAAACGATAAACAAGAAGATACACAAAAGCTTTCAACGGTTTAGGCTTGACAAGTTCAATCAAACGGACTTACTATACCTTATAATTGTAAAACTCTCTTTTTAATTTGGTTTGTAAAAATTGAACATCATAGACCATACAACACATAATGCTTCAATTGTTCTAGAACATACTATCTTTATGTAACTCACTGAAGTGAATACTTTTAGTATGATGGGAGATAAATTTGAGAAATACTAGTGAAAAATTCTAATATGGGATTACAATTGATGTCCAAGAGAAAAGGAAAACGTTAACCTTCATTTGATAGCTAATCTCTTGCAAGTTTGTGTATAAAATAGCAAATAATGCTACACTTATTTTGTGTATAAAACATGATATCATGTCCTTTCCCTTTTCTTCTATTTCAATTATTTTACTTTTAATTCATTACAAAAAGATTATGCAATAAATTAAGCTACAAAGTCATTCTTTCAGAATCTACAGGCTTTGCCACAAAGTACTAATTAACACTCCTCAATAAACAACTTGAATATATTTTGGTGTGATGACCCAACAAAGTGGGTATCTTGTATTTATAGTACAATTACAATACACGGAATGGAAATTTAATAAATACAAGGGTACATATATGGTAATACAATCAATCATAGTAAATACTAAATATCCTATGAATCTGCTAAATGATTGCAGAATATTTCCTAACACCCTCCCTCAATCTGAGCGGGAGGTTCGAACGTTCAGATAGCTAACCAAATCGATAAATCTGGTAGAAGGTAATGACTTATTTAATATATCTACAAGTTGTTGGGACGATGAGACATGAGGAACTAGAAGATTTCCCAAGGCAACTTTCTCACGAACAAAATGATAGTCTATAGATACATGCTTCGTTCGAGAATGCAACACTGGATTTTGAGCAAGATATAATGCGCCAATGTTATCACAGTAAGCTCGAACAGGCTCTTTCAAGAAAATGTGTAAATCACACAATAGTTGTTGAATCCATGTGATTTCAGTCGCAGCAGAGGCCAGAGTACGATATTCCGCTTCAATACTTGAACGTGCTACTGTGGGCTGCTTTTTAGCTGACCAAGAAATAAGATTCTTTCCAAAGGACACACAATAACCAGAGGTTGAACGTCGACTAGATTTACATCCCACCCAATCGGCATCAGAATAAACAAGAAGATTAGGTGATGAATCATAGTAGAGTTGTAGACCAAAATCAACAGTACCTCAAAGGTAGCGAAAAATTCGTTTGACGTTATGCAGATGAGCATGGCGAGGTTGATGAAGACACTGTGATGCTAAGTTCACAACAAAATGGATATCGGGTCGTGTGAAAGTCAAATATTGTAATCCTCCAACCATTTTTCGATATTCAGTCTGATCCTTCAAAAGGGGAGAATCAAGAGTGTACCAATTTTGCTTACTATGTAAGGGAGTACTCACTGGCTTTGATTCAGAAAAATTTTGCCGAACCAAGAAATCTAAAATATACTTTCTTTGGAGCAGCATTATTCCATCAGAATTAGGAGTGATTTCAACCCCTAAGAAAAATCTCAAAGGACCCAAATCCTTCAGGAGAACTCATATTTCATAGCATCAATTATCTTCTGAATAAGATGAGGAGAAGAACCAAAGATAGCAATGTCATCAACATATACGAGAATAATAATATGAGTACCTGCAGATGAGTATAAAAACATGCTATGATCTGAATGACTGTAGTTGAAACCCAAATCAGAAAGAAATGTGGTAAGGTGCTCAAACCAAGCGCGAAGAGATTGCTTTAACCCATATAATGCCTTATTAAGCTTTCAAACACAATTTGGATAATCTGGATGGATGAAACCTCGAGGTTAGGGCATATAAACTCTTTCTGCCAAATTTCCATGCAAGAAGGCATTAGAGATGTCTAGTTGTCGCATAGTCCAATTCTGAGAGAGTGCGAGAGAAAGGACAAAGCGTACAGTAAAAGGTTTGACAACTGGAGAAAAAGTCTGATCATAATCAATTCCAGGTTGTTCGGAGAAACCTTGGGCAACTAAAACAGCCTTGTAGCGCTCAATCTGTCCATCAGTTTTTTTTTTTTTTTAATCTTGAGTACCCATTTATTACCAATCAAATTGTGATGAGGAGAAGGAGGAACTAATGTCCAAGTCTTATTCAAAATGAGAGCGTTATACTCGACGCTCATGGCATCTCTCCAAGATGGATCTTTTACAGCTTTAGAGTAACAAGAAGGCTCACATGGAATAGGGGAGGACACTGCTAGTAAGGAAGGTAAGACTTTTGGCTTCAAAGAACCCGTCATAGAGCGAGTTGTCATCCCATGGATTTTAGAGTGCTGAGCAACAACCACTTGAGAAGAAAAGGTTGATTGGGACGAGTGCGTAGAATTACTAGAGGGAGATGAATTTAGAGAATTACTTGAGGGAGGTGAATTATGAGAATTATTAGTTGTAGAAGAATTTGGAGAATTATTAGCGGTAGAAGTATTAGGAGAATTAGGAGTATTATTAGCTGCAGAAGAATTAGGAAAATTATTAGATGGAGAAGAATTAGGAGAGTTATTAGATGGAGAAGAATTAGGAGAACTATGTAAATCGGGAAGTCTGTTGGCATGAGAATTGGTTGATATTAAAGGAAAAGTAGAATTTGAGTTGGGAAGGGACTTTATATTGGAAGGTGGCGTATGAATCCCATAATTTGAGGGGAGAAATACATGGGTAGGTGAAGGAGAAATATTAGGAGATGATGTAGAAGAAGTTGAATTGTGGAAAAAATCAAAGTTGGCAGGAAATTTAGCAGAACTAGAATCAGGAAACATAGCAGGATAAGGAAACATATCTTCTACAAATTTTACATGCCTAGAAATTAGAACATTATTAGTTGAGGGATCAAGGCATCTATATCCCTTGTGATCTGGTGAAATCCCCAAAAATAAGCAAGGTGTAGAATGAGGATTGAGTTTCTAGCCATGACCATAGGCAGTATATGGATAACAAAGACACATATTTTGTTTACAAGGGATAAATCTGGTTCTTTTTGGAATAAACATTTAAATGGTGAGGAGAACATCAAATTTTGATGTGGTAGCCTGTTAATAATAAAAGTAGCATAAAGTAGAGCATCAGGCCAAAACGATGCAGGGACATTAGCTTGAAAAAGTAGGCAACGAATGACATCATTGAGGTGGCGGTGTTTGCGCTCGGCATGACCATTTTGTTGGGGAGTATACCGGCAAGAAAATTGGTAAATAATACCCTTATCACGGAAAAAGGATTTAAATTGAGTAATCGTATTCTTTACCCCCATCAGATTGGAAATACGAAATTGATGAATCAAAGACATTAGATATCATATTATAAAATTCAAGAAATTTGCTAAAAGTTTCAGATTTTTGGCGCATGAGATAGGTCCAAGAGAATTTGGTATAATCATCCATAAAACACACATAATAACTATAACCAGAGTTGGACAGAGTAGGGGAAGTCCAAACATCAGAAGGATTACACATAGAAGGATTAAAACATGAAGAACTATTAATAAATTTATTTTGCGTTAATACATCAAGCACAAGTTTTCCAGGATGCCCAAGGTGCTTGTGCCACAATGAACATTGCGAAGCGGATCCAAAGAAAGGAGTGGGACTTGTTGACGAAATGAAGCTTGAAGAAGATGAAAACGGATCGAGAGATCCTGAGTTCCTACATTGGAGCAGTGTGTCGTTGGTCCTCGGATCCTTAATGGAAAAAGAAGAGTCAGTGAATTTAGCATAACAATTATTGTCGACACAAAGGCAAAGAATAGATAATAAACTTTCCCTGAGTTGAGGAACAAGAAGAATATTTTTAAGAAGCAAAAGCTGTTTAGAAGTAGGAAGAAAAGAATGACCAACATAAGAGATAGGAAGTAGATTACCGTTACCAATCATCACTTGCGCATTACCCTATGGTAACACCCCGTATCTTAAAATAAAGGTTAGACTCGTATTGTTAGAGTTTCAGAGGAAATTTGAAGGTTTGAACGTTTTGCGAAAGTGGCTGAGGGGCCTACTTGGGGCAACCATAACACCTTGATTCGTTGGGAATTTGGAAACGGTTCTTAATGAAAATTGTTGTACATAGAAATACCTTTCCAGGAATATAAGGATCAAGCCAATAGGAGTCTAGATCAAGGATATATGATCATCTTAAAATGGCTAATAGGGGGGTGCTCAGATTCGATAGAATCGGCTAAGTTTTCGGTAGTCGCATTTCTTCCCCGATTTAGTGGAAATCTGTTAAGAATTTGAGAAAACATAAAACATGAAAGTTGTAGCCCTTTGAAATACCTTTCTAATAGTATATTATAGAGGTCAATCGAACATCTCTACAAAAAGTTAGAGCCGTTTTACTGAGAGCAGTTCGGGCTCGCCAAAATCCTCGCGAGGCGAGAAAGGCAGACGATGCGAGAAAGTCAGGCTCACCAAAATCCTCACCTTTGGCCTCACTTTACTGGTTTATGACGCCCCCAGATGGACTGGGGCGTCTAAATTCTCACGAAGCAAGGCCTGGGGACGAGCCAGGACTTGTATAAATATAAGACTTATGTCGCGTCCTTAGTCTTCAACTAAGCGCACGTGTGGCACTTGACAACTCGCTCACGTTCTTGCACAACTTGCTCACGATCTTGCTTTGCCAAGTCAGCCTAGATTACTACACTCAAGATCGCTAAGGGAATAGTAATTGAGAAAGACAAGAGAAATTTACTAGAATGAAGTTTTTATTATAGAAGACTTGTTGGATTTTTGCTTGATGGTTTTTTACAAATGGATGCCCCTCTATTTATACTACTCACCTAGGGACTAGTATGAAAATAATAATTAATGTATAAGTCCCTACTTATTTATAAAGAAGTCCCTACTCTAGAATTATCCACTAGGCTAGAATGTTCTAAGGTCTTCCTAAGAAATCTTCTAGGAAGTCCATAAATATCTAGAGCATCTCCATAGCTCTAGAATCATCCAACATATGCTAGACTTTTTTTCCATGTAAGCATCCACATGGCAAAAATAGCTCCAAATGGCACTTAGTTGGCATGATGACGTGGCGGGTCATCACACTTAGCTTCTAAAAATCAGTTTTTCACATTCTTCAAGCCCTAGTACGAAGTTCTTCTCTCCCTACCATTAGAATACACCAAGGTAAGTCTATTCTAATCATTCCAAGTGAATTCCAACATATATTCATGAATATTAAATGAGAAATCATTGTTCTTAACCTAGGGTTTTCAAGAAAACCCATATTCAAGGTTTTAGACACAAGCTTTTGGGATTCTTCTCAAAGTTCAGACTTTTATTGTGGATTGTGAAGCAGTTAAGGTATGTGAGGCTAACTATCTACGTTAGGGAATGTTCATGATTCTCCCTACGCCTCGTTCTTCATACTTATTAGTAAATTGACTCAGAATACAGTTTAGCCCTAGTTTCTTGAATAGTTGTAGAACTGCTTTCTCCTAGGGTTATAGTTTCATAATTCATTCATGATTATCGTTTTGAATATCATGAACTCAGTACGTAATCATTATAGGCTTATGTATTGATATCACATAAGTCTCAGTTAGAGTATAATCAGTTATTGGCTTAAGCTCCATAATCAGAAAACAGTTATTAGGCTATCAGTTACAGCTCAGTCTTAGTATTTTTACTTGTTTAATGTTGAAGACATGTATCTGTATTTTTGGGCCGGAGGCCACAGTTTAATGCATACGTATTTCTTGGGCCTGAGGCCACAGTTTTGTGCACATTTATTTAGGCCCTAGTCCACAGTTTATATTTACAGTTATACAGGTGATTCTTCTTTCAGAATACATGAAGTATTTCAGATCCTTACTTTCCTGTTTAGTTAAGTTCAGTTATCAGTCTCAGTTTCAGTTTCAGTACTTATAGTTCTTTCTTTCAGTTTTCTTTACATACTCGTACAATTCAAATGTACTGATGTCCCTTTTATTTACTTGGTGGCCTGCATCTCGCGATGCAGGCAACGATTTATAGATTGATGATTCAGCTAGCTAGGACTTGCTCGTATCAACTATTGGTGAGCCCCAATTTCCTTCGGGGCATTGTCAACAATCCAGTCATTACAGCTTATTAGACAATTACTCTTTCAATATTTCTTTAGAGGCTTCATAGACATAGTGCAGTCAGTCAAACATTAGCAGATTTTGATATGTTGCCTTTTTGGCACTCATTTCAGATGTTTTAAACTCAAAAGATAATTCCGCATCTAATCTATAGCTACATGACTTTTAGTAGATCGGCATGTGTTAGTCTTATTCCTTTATTGATAGCATGTTTTGATATCACATGTTGATCCAGCCAGCCATGGGTTCGCTCGGTCACATGCAGTTAGGCACCGAGTGTCGTGTTACGTCTAGGCCATGGTTCGAGGCGTGACACCTGATATGGAATGGGATCAGAAAAAACATTCGGATTTCCAGTCATGTGCGAGGAAGCTCTTCTATCAGGATACCAGATTGTTGGAGGTACTTCTTCGAGGCTTATTGCTGCCACCTTTGGGAAAATTTTGTGGAACAAAAGAATGGTTGAAGTGATTGCGACATTCCAAAGATGTATGATTGTAGTGAAAACACGTCTGACATTGTGTCATCGATTTAGTCGCATTTGGAGTCGGCGGAGGGCCAAGTATGCTTGGAGCAACACGAGCAGAATTATTAAAATTAGTATGATAATTGTTCTGGCTAGATCTGCGACCACGATTCTAATTATGAAATTTCCCACGACCACGATTTTGATTAGAGCCACGACCTTGATTTTGTTGAATAAAGCGACTAGCATCATTAATATTTTTGGCTGCAGCAAAAAGCGCCACTGATTACTGAGAATCATCAGATGAAATGGCTTTGATGTGTTCCTCTTCAGTAAGAAGACGAGGACGTAGAGCAAAAAATGAGGGAAATGGCCTATTTACATTTAATCCCGAAACAAATGTTCTATATGAAGAGGGTAAGCCTTGCAAAGTTTGAGCAACAAGGTCCTCGTCTGATATTGGTTTACCGATGGTAGATAGCGCACTTGATAGAGAATGCAACTGTTGTAAATATTCTTCCATTAAAAGAGACCCTTTCTTGAAATTCTGAAATTTATTTTTAAGATGGATCATAGAGGAAGAAACACGGTCAAGAAAAAGTTTCTCTAGCATGCTCCAAGCTTGATAAGAAGTCTCACAATTCTAATTTAGAAGCGTGTCAGGGAGGATGTATGGCGACAACGTCACATTGATCTAACTATAAGCGGTTGTGTCACAGATCGAATCCATAATGTGTATTGTGGATGAGTGGGATCGGCGCAGGGGACAGAACCTTCCACAAGGTTCAAAAGATTTTGGCTACGCAAGAAAGGTTTGAAAACCTTTTTCCAAGGAAATTCATATTAATGATGAGAATAATAACTCTGAGGAAGGCAACATTTGGACTACAGTTTCTTACCCTAAGAAGAAAAAACCCAACAAGACAAACTCTTCAACGCATACCACTTCTACACCATTAAATAAACTTTTTACTGCCCAAAACCTCAAGCCATACCATGGAAACCCGTCATACGTTTGTTACCCCAGTTCACATAAGCGCCAATCGAAAACACCAACAACTTCTACATATGTTTTACCCACTACAGACCAGATTTCAAAAGACAACCAGTGTAACAATTTCTCTCCGGAAAAAGAAGTTCGGGACAGTTTGAATGCCACATCAACCAGGTTTAGTCCAAAACTTGGTCTCTAAGTTTTCCACATCACCTTCAAATACTTCAAACGTGGACCCAGTGCATCCCACTGAGAACATTTCTAGTCCTACTCAAATTAATGGTCTCACTCAGTACACGTCGACCCACTAAATAGCAATTACATGACATATGAAAATAGTCTTGAAACTAAATCTAATAATTTGAATTATGATAGTCGTCCTTCCCAAGTACACACGCACACTTCTTCCTTAAAAGACATACCTGACCACTTTAAATCCCAACCAAATCCTAGTACAAAAAAGTCTATAGTTGACTTCCAGCAATTAAATAACCAAACTAGAACAAAGTCCCCACACAATCTAGTTGGCAATAAGGAAACAAATATCCCTGTCAAGAACTTTCAATTCCAACCATCCTCTATGATAAAGAATGTAAAAAAGGACAACAAAGTACAACTGAGTAAAGATATCAAGTTTCCTACTCCTTCTATAGATATACATATGACTTCTACTTCTACTCCACAAACACAAGCTACCAATCATTCACAGATCCAAAAAGACAATCATTATGACTCAATTCAGAAACTATACTCACCACCACCAATCCTAAGGCCAAACATCTCACTCAAGCCAAAGTCACAACAATGGTCAGCTTCACCTCCGTCCCTACCAGAGCCCCTAACCAAACAACAACAACTTCCATTACCAACAAGCTCTTCCTCCCTTCAACCACCAACACCTCTTCAATCCCCTCCCACTACCAATGAAGATAGTAATTCCAAGTTACTCCTACAACCCCTTCTATTTTCCCCAGATACTGGAGACCTCAGCATACGTCTCCAACAATCCGGTGTTCCAGCACCTAACAAACCCATTCACCCCGTTCGACCAAAACTACAACACCACGAACCCCTATCTCCTAGCCACCTTTCCATATGCTGTCCAGAACTTCCCACCATGGAATTTTCAGGAGGCAACAACACCGACTCAGGAACACTACAACACCAAATTTCTTTCGAATCTAGTGGAAGAAGGGTTAATGGACAGTCTCATCAGGCTAGCAGCTCTTCAGATAAAACTAACTCAAGAATTGACAACTCTGGAGTACTACCACCTGCTCTCGCAACCTGCGCTACTAAACATCCCTTGTAAGCAGCACTTGTCCCTTATACTCCAACTGAACAGATTTGTAACCTTATTGTTGCAACAAATCCAAGATATGCAGGCCATACCTTAAATCAACGACGAACAAGAGATGGAAATAGAGGAAGAAGCTATGGAAGACCAAGTAGTTCCACAGATGACCATGCAGGAACCATCGTGCCCTGCTCAGAGTTGTGTATCATCAACAACAACATTCCCGTAACCAAGGGAAGGGGCACTAAGCATCCCCGATCACGTAATCCAGGTCCTATTTCTGAAAAGCTCCCTGATGATAGACTTACAAGAAAATGTCGAAAAGAAGTTCATGATCAAATTCCCAAAGGATGTGATGAAAGCATCCCTGAATATACGCACCTACAACTATCATGAAGCACCGTTTAAATACGTAGTGTGATGTTCATACCAATTTTGAAGAACAAGAACAAGCAGACACCGAGGAGCTGCGCTTACGACCCATTCACGCAAGCCCGGACATGTCCTTGAGCCTGTGGAGGGAGCTCGACAATAATCGAAGATTTATCCACGAAGATTTTACTGGGAATTGCAAGGGGAGGTCACAATCCCAACTTTACGAGGAATGCAAGGCGTACATTTTGCCGATAAAAATAATCCCACAATCCTTGCTTTGACTGAGACTAGGATGGCTAATCATGAAACTATTCTTTATGCTTTAAATTTCACAGATATGATACAAGTTCCGGCTGCTGGCTACTGTGGAGGAATTGCTCTGTTTTGGAGGAGCTCAGAGGTCTCTATTGACCCCATAGTCCTCACTGAACAAGAAATTCACACTACTGTTGATGTAAGCACAATCTCTCCTAAATGGTACTTTTACTTAATCTATGCTAAAAACACTTATAGATATAGGAATATCCTCTGGGATAACTTACGAATCATGGAAAATCAAATCTCTGGCCCGTGGCTCATTTGTGGTGACTTTAATGAAATCACTAACTCGCCTGAAAAACTAGGAGGTAACCTTATAAATAATGCTAAATGTAATGCTTTTATAAATTGTTTAGATGCTATGGATATGCTTGATTTGGGTTTCACAGGTCAAAAATTTACTTGGTCTAATAAGCATAAAAACAAAGGGACCCTTATATGGAAAGGCTTGATAGAATCCTTAGTAATCATGATTGGCTCAATGAGGAGCTACGATGTTACGGTTCCTGCCAACCTCGTAGCTTTGCGTAAACTCTATATTTGTACTAGAAAATCCAAAAAGTGTATATAATTATTTACATGCGAACCCACATGCAAAGGAAAGTGGACGGTTCACTGGTTAGTGCGCGGCTTGCAAAGCTCTTCGGTTTCCCGAGATTTGTGTTTGAAACCTGCCAGTATCATCTTTTATAGCTCCTTTTTTTCTATGCTATCTCTTTTTTTAAAAATAAAGTAAAATAACTCACTCTTGCATTAGTGTTTCCTAGACTCAACCAACTCGTAAGCTTTTTTTCTGTTACTTATACGTAGGTTTGTTTATTTTAACAAAACAAAACATAAAATTGATAATTGAAAAATGAAAATAAAAACACCGTCTACACTAAAACTAACATCCGACTGTTGGGTTTCTTCATAGACGCTCAAAGTTAAACCCAAAATTTGATTTTCAAAAAAGTTAGGGTTCTAACTTTTGTTGATCATCGGCTCAAGCTTATGCTTATATAGTGTGCCGTTTTAATTATATTAAATACCGGTACTTGTTCGTTAGTTTGGCGGTTGTTATACATTAACTTGAGGTCGTTGTCCTGTCTTAAATGTCGAACCCCCCACCTCAAATCCTGGCTCCGCCTCTGCTTGGCTCACTAGGTATCCGGACTCTAACGTAACTCACCTTCCACCTACCCACTCCGATCATTGCCCTGTTTTACTAAATCTCGTTGGAAACTCTGCGAAACCAAAAAAATCTATTTAGATTTGAGACTATGTGGATTTTAGGCATCCTGGTTTTCATAATGTTGTAAAAAGTACTTGGCATTTAAATAGTGACTATATGCATGCTATAGCTTCATTCACTGAACTTGTTAAGAAATGGAACTTTGAAATGTTTGGAAACATTTTTAAACGTAAGGATATACTTCTAAGACGGATAAATGGTTCACAAAAAATTGATACTGCTATCAAGACTCCTTTTCATTTTAAACTTGAAGATTCTCTTACAAATGACTTTAACAAAATTCTTAAGCAAGAAGAGGACTTTTGGAAAATTAAATCTAGAGTACAATAGCTAAATGATGGAGACGCTAACACCAATTTTTTTCATGCGTCGACCATTAATAGACGCCGAAGAAATAGAATTCTTGGATTAAATGATTCCGTAGGTAATTGGACCTTTGATCCTACTGCTATCAACAATACTATTCTTGATCATTTCTATAAAGTTTACACTACAGAACTAAACCATAGTAACATGATGAATTTTAATTCGTGCCTTAATGCTCTATCACCCAAAGACAGTAGTTCCTTGGCTTCTGATCTTTCCTTAGATGAAATTAAAAAGGCTATTTTTTCATTCCAACCTCTTAAATCCCCGGGACCTGATGGTCTCCATCATATATTCTTCCAAAAATTCTGGAACAATTCTAAAGGTGCCATTGTTAAAATATGTATGGATGTGTTTTCCTCATCATCCATTCCACCTGATCTTAATAAGATTCTTATATCCCTTATCCCTAAAATCAACAACCCGGAACAAATTACCCACTATAGACCTATTAGTCTTTGTAACAACATATATAAGACTATCACTATAATCCTTGTTCATCGTATTAGACCCTTCCTCGATAAAATCATTAGTCCCAACAATGTAGTTTTATTCCGGCAAGACGAGCTATCGATAACGCCATTATTGTTCAAGAAGCTATCCACTCTTTTAAGAAATCCAAAGGTGAATTTGGGAAAATTCTTTTAAAAATTGATTTAGAAAAAGCTTTTGATAGATCAGAATGGTCTTTCATTAGACAATCTCTTCTTCTTCTTCTTCCCCACAATATCATTTCCCTCATAATGTCGTGTGTTTCAACTTCTTCTATATCCATACTTATTAATGGTAAACCTACTAATTATTTTTCACCTACTAGGGACATTAGACAAGGTGACCCTTTATCGCCCTATGGAATCATTGACCAGACTTATTAACCATGCAATTCACCAAAAACTTTGGCAACCAGTAAAAATTGGTAGAATAGGCATGCCCATCTCCCATTTACTCTTTGTCGATGACCTTATATTATTAGCTAATATGTCTCGACAATAGTCCATATCTTTAATACCCTGTCTTCGCAATCTGGCCAAAAAATAAATTTTGATAAGTCTAACGTTATTTTCTCTGCCAATGTTTCCCTTAACAATAGAAATGACCTTTCGACTATTCTAAACATTCGACAATCTGCTAAAGTGGGTAAGTACCTAGTTCTTCCGATTACTAATCATCACCTTAAAAGTTCTGACTATCAATATATTATCGACCGCATGAATAATAGACTCAAAGGGTGGAAAACTCGTCTCTTATCACTGGCAGGTCGTACTACCCTTCTTAAATCTGTGCTTGTGTCTATTCCCACTTATGCAATGCAATGCAATTTGCTGCCCCAAACCACTCGAGAACATATAGACCACATTCAAAGAAACTTCCTTTGGGGTTCCACCACAAATAAAAGGAAAATTCATTTAGTTAATTGGGACTCTGTTACTATGCCTAAGCATATGGCTGGACTGGGTATTTTTAAACAACTGGCAAAAACCTTTCCTTCCTCGCAAGTTTAATATGGTGGTTCAAAAAGAATAGTGATCAGCAATGGGCTAAGGTTCTTTCCAAAAAATACCTTTGTTTGAGAATTCAACCCCATTAAATCATAAACCGTCTGATTCTTACTGGCATATCATGGAATGTGGGTCTTGGCAATAATATTAATCTTTGGACGGAAAATTGGCTCGAATCCTCCCATACTCTACGACGATCTATTCATGGACCCCTCAACTCATCCGAACATAACCTCTCTGTAGCCAAGATTTTTGCTAACAATGTTTGGGACCTATTCAGATTATCTTTCAATTTCCCACAAACTATTTACAACCCCATCCGTAATACTTACACGCAAATCTCTTCTCCAAAGAATGATTCGTATTTTTGGAACCGTACCTCCGATGGATCTTTCACCACCAAAAGCGCTTACATGCTGAATCTTTCAAATCTGGACCACTCCCAAAACAACCTTACAAACCATTCCAATTGGTTTTCGAAAATATACGCTACCAATAGAGTAAATTTTTTCATGTGGCTTCTTCTTAATAACAAACTTCCTACTGCTTCTTCCTTGTTCTTTAGGAATATTATTACCTCTAGTACGTGTGCATTATGCATACACATTCAAGATGACACTCATCATATTTTTTCCTCTTGTCCAAAAGCTATCCCGATTTGGAACCACTTCAGCATAACCATCCCAAACCACAATTTCTATAATGAATTACATCAGTTATGCACCTCTAAGGATTAGAGTATGGTACATGGCAACACCTCAGTTCCAACGGCCATACTAACCCCAATTATTCTTTGGAATATTTGGAAGAATAGAAATCATAAACTCTTCGAAAACCATCCCGCCCCTAGATTCTCCTCTACCATCCATAATATTATCTTTCGTGCATTAGAATACCTCCATCTAGCATTAGCAAAGCCAAACATTGCTCCAAAGCAAGTAATCCCTGTTTCATGGGAACTCCCTCCTGAAGGTTTCATAAAGTTAAATATTGATGGATCATTTGAGTCCACTTCTGGAAATAGAGGCACAACAGGAGTCTTCCATGATCACCTAGGAACATGGATCATGGGTTATACATGCAACATAAAAGTTGGATCTGCTCTTCATGCAGAATTGCTAGCATTGCTACATGGACTGAAATTAGCTCGATCAAAAAATCTCTTACCATTAATGGTAGAGACTGATTCGCATGTATTATTAAACTCTATGAATGGTAACACTTTAATACACTCAAATATCTTCACTGATTGCAGGTCACTTCTACTTCAGCTGGGGAACCCGTCGCTGCACCACACCCCCCGGGAAACTAATATGGTTGCAGATCTGCTGGCAGAATACGGAAGGAAGTCTATGGGACCTCATATGGAAAGAAATAACCCTTATGTTTTTTAAGCATCTCCTTCTTTTTTAACTACTACTCTTGATAGAGATGCTTTTGGAACTGTTTCATATAGATCAGTTCCTTTATGTATGTCTACAGACGAACCTTAATATATAAATAAAATCCTTCCGTTTAAGCAAAAAAAAAAGTTCAAGAGGTACAAAAATTTTGATACTGGAAATTGAGGGTGGCTGGAGGGGAAGCACCAAAGTGACGGGTGTGGTGTTTTCTAGAGAAGGAGGAGTGGCGGGTGTTGTGTTTTCTGTATAAGAAAGAGTGGGTGATGAAGATGCCATCGTAAAGAAAGAAGAGAAAAGTATCTGTTTTGGGTCTTGATACCAACTTGAATATATTTTGGTGTGATGACCCAACAAAGTGTGTATCTTGTATTTATAGTACAACTAGTTAATACACCCGTGCTTCGCTCGGTCGGACAAATCTTTTTATAAATTTACTCCCTTCATCCAGAGAAAAGATTGCCTTAGTTATTATTTGGACAGTCAAAGGATATTTTGTTTGACAATAATTTTTTCAAATACTTTCAATTGTTAGCTATTGTGATTTATAATACTTTTTATGTAGGTTCTAACTATGTAATTTTTATTTTAAAAAAAAAATTATATGTCTGAATTCACACCGAACATTAGTAAGTTTGACCCTCGTAATCCGAAACATGAATCTTTTTGGGACGGAGGGAGTAATTATTATAATAGATAAAAATTATCATTAAAAATAGAAAAATAAATGTGTAAGATATACCTATGGAAAAATTGAAGCTACTATTAAAAAAATACATATTAGAATAATAACATCACATACTTCTTGTATATTTACAATGGCAAAGTTCTCCTAAAAAATTATGTCTAACCTAATCAGTTCTTTTGTTTCTTCTTCATATTCATAGAGTTTCACATCACATAAGCTCTATTTGTCCAACGCGATCATCCTTATTACTATATCCAATCACCTATTTAGGCTAACATGCATGAATCAATGGCGAATTACAGGAACATTGGCTAACATAAATTACAATACGAAATGTTAGAATATAATACGATGTTGACATATTTCCTTTTTGTGCCATGCGGCTCTGGCCAGAAAGTTAACTTAGCGCACAGGGTATACTGGACCCACCAATAACCTGTTTCAATTTGCACTCACATTCACAATTAATGCAGCAAGTTTAAATAATCTGAAATTGCAAAAGTCTTGCTCTAATGCTTTTACAGACTCTAGTACTCCTGCCTCTTATTAGACTCGTTAACATCAATTGTCTGCACTATTTCTCCAACAAAAGGCAAGTTAATTATAGGAAGTTCAAGATACATTTCAAGCTCTATACTGCATACGAACATATTTAAGACAATGAATAACCATAGATATTAAAATGCACTAATTATCCTAGTTAACTACAGAATAAAAACAAACTGTTAGGCATATGAATAGAACCAAGAGAATATTATAAAATAATGACACCGAATGATAATAATCTTAACATAAAGGTAATAAATATTAAGCATCTAGAAAAAATTGAAGGCATCTAAATGTATTTACCATTCGCCTATTCCTAATACCAAACTAATTTGTTGAAGTCAAAATGGGAAAAAAATTTGCAACTGAAGGCCTAAAAGAATGCAAGTTATAGCCAACTAATTTAATGCAGGAAACTTGATCAACTAACTTCTTTGCATCACCAAAAAAAAAAAAGGAAAAAGAAATACACGAAACAATAAATAATGAGAAGATTTCAAAACTTTAACTTTAGAGACAGACCATGTAAATTTGCAACTTTTCATCAAACGCACGCAAGGAGTCCCGAGAGAACAAAAGATATCATAAAGGTTTAACACAAAGACTGTAAAAAATTATACGGATAGTGGCACTTGTAGGGAAGCAAGAATAGATTGTAAAAAATATACGGATAGTGGCACTTGTAGGGGAGCAAGAATAGATTGACGAATAAATTGCACAACGGTATTGAAATTGATAGATGTAGACCACATAAAAAAAATCTTAATAGTAAGGATTTTCATATAAAGCTTACAATAGAATATTATCATACTATTCTCTATTTTTGTGTACACAAAAAGTATGTAATATTCAAACTCGCGGCATACACTATATTTAATGTCAATGATTAAAGATATGTGGAGATCAAAGTTTTGTCGAGCAGGGCGGCAATGAGAACGTCTCCGTCTTTAAGCCTAGTGTATTGTCCTCCATGTAAAAGTAAATGTAAATTAATAAGAGATAACTTTTCCCCCAGTAACCACTTGTGATCCATTTCTCTGCACTTTGCTGGTAACACTGAAGGAGTAATTCAAACATGGGCTGGACTAAACAAATAACCAGAATGAAAAAGGTTTACTAACATAGTTGATGTATGAGAAAAACCTCAAATAAGCTCACTCAATTCACTATAAAAATGCAACTAAGTATCGTTTGATAATTATTATCATATAATACTAAAAGTGGGAAGCTCCCACCTTCAAAGTTAGTTTACTATTTTGCCCGTAGACTAAATGAAAATCTAATTAAATACCTAATAAAATAGTAAATTTAATTAAATAGTCATATTTTATTTACAAAATGATTTGTTAATTACATTGAAGGTGAACCGGTGAATTAGAAATAAAACGGTAGCACTTTAATGCTTCTAGATCATGAAAATGCAATGCATGAATGTCATTCACTCTCCTTTATTACTTCCAAAAACGTTTTAAATATTAATTATCGTAGAAAGTGTTTCTGCCTCTTTTTCCTTTTTCTTGAATTCTAAATTCATCATAATAGACTTAACAATAGAGGCTTTGATCTTTTAGGGTTATTTTTTATTTATTTAAGAAATTAAAATTATACAATCATATTATTCTTTTTAATTTATTTATGAAATTAATATTATATGATCATATAATAGATCCTTGTGGTTCGGCCCTTCTCCGGACCCCACGCATAGCGGGCGCTTGGTGCACCAGGCTGCCCTTTTTCTTTATATTATTAGTTTACTAAAATACCCCTTAAAAGTAGAACGACCAATTTACCCACTACTTAAAAGTAAATTATCTTATATTAAACAATAATCAAGTAATGTCATCCTAAATTTATTACTTTAGTTTCACTGGAATATGTATAGAATGAGTGTGAAGATGAAAAATCAGAGCATTGGTTCTTGACTTCTTGCCTATCTTAAATGATATATTAACATCTTATTTATTAAGTTACTAACCATCTTTTCAAATATATACAATGCATATGAACATGAAAAGTCTAAATAAATAAAGAATTACGTGGGCTGTTGATTCTTGCAATATTGCAGGACAAATAATTACATATTTATTGTGATTATTATTGAAGTTAAGTCATATGAAAAGTCGTTTTAAGCTCTATATAATGAGAAAACAAACAAAGAAATCATAACAACTTAGAGACTCTTTTTCTTCTCCATTCTTAGAATCGTATTCATAAAAGTCTACTCTCATAAGTTAGCTAACTTCTAGGACAAATTAAAGAGATGTTCTTTTTGTCTTACTGTTTGGGGGTTTTGAAGTATATATGTTTTTTATGTTTGTAACTTTATATGCATCATTCTTGTGTTGTTTTTTTTTTTTTCCCAAAATCCATCACCATCGTAGTGATGGGGGGTTTGGCAGGACCCCTACCATGTCCATTGATTCCAAAATACAAATACATTGGAGGGGGACATGGTACCTTACCTCCTTACACAAGATTACATTCAAAAACTATACAAAAGATATACTAATGCATTGAAACTTTAAGTCAGTTAATGCATATCGCCTAAGTCACCTCACGGAGGTTCAAAGTACCAACCTGCGTTCTTTTTAACTCTCCTTCTAAAGGAAGGAAAGTTGAGCTTATTCATTCTGAGTGGTCCTCTAGCTTCCATCGGCAAGTCGCCTTCATTCAAAAAAATTCTAGGGACTTGTATTCTTGTTGCGTATAGCTAGGGCATCTGCCACCTCAAAGTCATAGATAGACCCTCAAACTTGTCCATATTTTTCACTTGGACCCCTCAACTGAGCAGCGTACCATCTGAACCCTCCAAGACAACGTTTACTGTGCCATTTAAACACAAAATAAATATGCAGCAACACACAAATGGTGCGTGTAATTCACAGGCAAAAATAACAAATAAGATAGAGCCACGTGGATTTTAACTTTAAAAAAAATAAAATAAAAGGATTTTACAAAAAAAAAAAAAAAAAAAAAAAAGTAAAAACAAAAAGTCATCTTCTTCGCCCCCCCCCCCCCCCCTTCAAACCCCACCACCCTCTCCTCTTCTTCAAACCCCGACCGCAAAATTTTCTAAAAATAAAATGAGAACAAACCGTAAAAATCAACGGATTTGATCTTAGAAGTGGATGCTTTAAGGTTTTTCTCCGAAATGGCCATACTAAATGACTAAATGTCATCGGAAACTAATTACATTGCAAGTATTCTGAATTTCTTGACTCAAAAAAAAAATTATCACTATGAATTACTAATTTTTTATCTCCATAATTTGTGGAGGCAAAGATGTTAAGTAATTCATTTAGATACCAAATTATAATTATAAACTACTAATAGAAAACAAAGAAACAAAAAAAACGTGGCATTAGGAACCAATTTGGAGAAAAAATCGGTAGATAATTAATAATAATAATCGTTAGATCTGCTGAATCTAACCAAATTGACTAAAATAAGTAAAGAGGTGTGTTTGGATGAAGGGTTTTTTTTGTGTGTTTATTTCAAAGGACTATTGATTTTTTTGGTCCATTAATGGAGAAATCATGGACTTGGAGAAGATGAAGGGGAGAACGAGAAAAAGTATAATATTCTCATGCCTTTTTCTGTTGACACTTGTCAACTGGGATCCACATTAATAGCATTTGAAATGCTTCTCACGCTCCTTAAAAAAGTGGGCAACACGCACAGTGACATGTGTCTATATGGCACAGTAAACGTTGTCTTGGAGGGTTCAGATGGTACGCTGCTCAGTTGAGGGGTCCAAATGAAAAATATGGACAAGTTTGAGGGTCTATCTATGACTTTGGCCTTTCCTTCTCTATAGCAATGTTGAATTGAGATGTTTCTATGAGCCATCTTTGACTTAATGCTTTCTATGATGCCATGTAATCTCCAAGGAGGTTTAAGGGAACCCTCAATCATTTGTACAACCATCTTGGAATCCAATTCTACTTCAAGGGCTTCGAAGGGATGATTGACATACCAAGCAATACCTACTATGATATGCTTCACTATAGCGTTAGTGCGGTAACTGGGATGGATGTGCAAAGGCCATGACCATATCCCCATTTCTGTTCCTAACATTACCTCCGGCTCCTGCTTTGTTTTGATTTTCCATGTAGCTGCCATCCGTGTTGAGCTTCCAAGTGTTGCCTATTGGTTTGCTCCACCTGATCGTCTTACTTGTTATCACTGCTTTGAAATTTTCCGCTTGTAAACAAACTTTGCTCCAGTTCCAGGTGTAGTCTATGGATTTGAATTTCTTTCTAATTTCCACCTTGATCTGAAATAAAGATTAGAAGCATATATTAGAAGCAGTAATATTTTTGAATTCAAATTTCTTAGTGCACCTTGCTCTCCAAATTTCCCAGCATACTATCATTGGAGTGATAAATAGGAGGAATTTGTGAACAATATTTCTTGGTTTTTGTCTCCACCATTGCCAAAGAATTGTTTGACTCGTTGAGCCAAAGTAATGCTAATCCCGGTAGGTCGGTAACGATTTGCCATGTTTGTTTTGCAAGCTCACTTTGTGCAAAAACATGATTACCTGTTTCCACACATGCAGTCCTGCAACAACAACAACTAGCACCTTTGTCAATGTTAAATCTTGAGAGATTAGCATCCAGAGGGAGATTTTTCTTTAAAAGCTTCCACATGAAGAAAGAAACCTTGAAAGGAATATCTTTTATCCATATGTAATTATAGATGGGAGGGGTTACTCGTTTATTTCTCAGTAAATCAAAAGCACTGGAACATGTAAAAATTCCATTACTATTCGGATTCCAAATAGCCTGGTCCTTTTCATCTTCCTTACCAATGTGAATACTTTTGATCACATTCAAAGTATCTCTTGATAAGGAAAAAGGATTATCATCCAGCTCCTATTGCTGATTCACTAAGAAATATTTAACTTTCACATTACCGGCTTGACGTAGGATTTAGCATCCGATAAAGAGACCCTTGTTGAGTCCAATTATCCCACCAAAAAAGAATATTACCAGAGTTAATGTTCCAACTGATGTTGGCCTCAATTTTATCTCTCGATATGAAGTAAATCTTTCAAGCAAACGAGTCTTTTGGAGCAATTATCTTAGAGTTGAGATTGCTTCTCTGGCAATACTTTGCTCTAATAAATTGTGCCCACAAAGAAGGCTCTGTTCTCAATCTCCACCATCTTTTAGCAGCAAAAGTATGACAGATGTCAAGTAAAGTCCTGAAACCCAGGCCCCCTTCTTTGGTAGGATAACTCATGTTATCCCAAGAGGACCAGTGATAACTATTTTTTCCTTCTTTCTCTCCCCAAAAGAAATTAGCAAACTGCATTTCAATCTCATAGAGAGTTGTAACAGGTGGCATTAAAGCAGCAAATATGTGTAAGGCTTGTGATTGTAAAACATGCTTAATAATGGTGGCCTTACCTCCCGGGGATAAGAATCTTCCTTGCCAACCTGCAATCTTATTAAGAACCTTTTTGGAAATATCAGAAAAATAAGAGATTCTTTTCCTACCACTGTATATAGGACAACCTAAATAAGTGAAGGGGAAAGAAGATTGTTTGTAACCGGTCCACCTTCTTATCCTCCTGTTATAAATCATGTTAGTCTTACTATGGGTGATAAAGAAGGTCTTATCATTGTTAATCTCGTGTCCAGAAGCATTTTGATATAACCTTAGAGGATTCATTATGAGCTTAATAGAAAATTTATCAGCAGAAGTGAAAAGGACAAGGTCATCAGCATAGCTAAGGTGATTAATTTGGGGCCTTTTTTTATGCATGGAAAAATTAATGAACTTATCATTATGATTAAGATGATTCAAGGTTCTTGACAGAGTTTCAACAACAATAATAAAAAGAGCAGGAGATAGGGGGTCTCCCTGTTTTAAGCCTCTAGATGATTTAAAGAAACCATATCTAGCACCATTTATTATGACAGAATACCAGTTGTTAGAGATCAATCTAAAAACAATCTTGATAAAAAATTCATCGAAACCCATCTTTCTAAGAACAGAAATTAGGAAATTCCAAGACAATTTATCATAAGCTTTGGACATATCTAATTTAAAAACAACATTGCAGCTCTCCGGGTTGGGTTTAATACCGTGAATGATCTCTTGTGTTAAGAGAATATTCTCGGTAATTTGCCTACATTTCACAAAACCAGATTGATTCTCAGATATAATCTTAGGCAAAATACTGTTAATCCTTAAAGCAAGAATTTTAGACAGAATATTGTTTGAAAAGTTACTAAGACCAATAGGTCTGAGCTTAGAGAAACAATCAGGCAAAGTAACTTTAGGAATCAGAGTCAAACAAGAATGAGTATAGAACTTTGTGAGTTCAGAACCATGAAAGAATGACAGAACAAAGGATATTACCTCTCTTTTGATGATGTCCCAGCAGTGTTGGAAAAAATGACCATTAAATCCATCTGGTCCTGCACAACTGTTAGGGTCCATAGAATCTATTGCCATTTTAATCTCTTCTGCTGTGGGATATCTTGTTAAAAGGTAGTTGTCCTCAGTACTGACCAGATTGTCACATCCTCTAATAAAGTCCAAATTCATATCCCTTGAGTTCCCAGTGAAAATTTCACTGAAATGCTCAATTGCAGCTTTGGAGATATTTGCGTTACCTTCGACCCATTGATCATTTCGATCTTTAATCTTATAAATTTGGGCTCTTCTTCTCCTTGCCTTGATAGTACTGTGAAAGTACTTCGTATTGGAATCCCCTTCTTCTGCCCATTTGATTCTAGCTTTTTGTCTTAAAATAGAATCTTCCATTTTCAACCATTTGATGTATTCAGCTTTTGTTTTATTAAGCCGCAATCTATCAGTATCAGCATCAGAGTTTACATATGCAGTTTCTGCATCTGAAACTTCCTTCTCAAATTTCTTGACATTTTCAAACACATCACCAATACTGTTTCTGGACCACTTACTAAGCTCTCTAGCCAAAGTTTTCAGCTTTTGTTGTAATATCCACATAGGGTTTCCATATACTTCTGTTTCCCAGACTGTTTTAACCAAAGGAAGAAATTCTTTTTGGTCAGTCCAAAAATTAAGAAATTTGAAGTATTTAATTACCTGTTGGTTGTCATTGGTGCAATTGACAAGTAGTAAATTATGATCAGACCCAGTCTTAGATAAATGCTCCACATTAATGTTTGGGAACATAGTACTCCATTCTTCATTGTGTAGCAACCTATCCAATCTCATATGAATTCTTTCCGTACCTCCTCTCCCATTGCACCAAGTGTGAATATTACCTACAAAACCAGCATCTGTCATACCACAATCATCCATACAATTTATAAAATCAAAATAGGTACTTAATCTAAAAGGAACACCCCCTTTCTTTTCTTCGGCTTCCATTATAGAGTTAAAATCTCCCCCGATGGCCCATGGGCCATCAATGATGGAATTCAAGTCTCTTAACTTCTGCCAAAGATACCTCCTTTTATTAGCTTTAGATCTGGCATAAACAGTTGTTATCCAGAAATTATCCGTGCTCCCCTGTAAATGAATCTGCAAGGTAACTTGTTGTCTAGTTTTGGAGACCACTGAACAAACAAAGTTAGAATTCCAAAATATCCAAATTTTACTATGAGAGTTGGAGATGGCATGGTCGAACCCCATCCTTCTCCTAAACTTCTCGATTTTGTTACTAGTATGAAAAGGTTCTTGTAAAGTTATAAAATCAATTTTGTGAAGTCTAACAAGCTTAATAAGTCTGTCCAGAGCACCCTTGGAAGTTATCCCTCTAATATTCCAAATTATGTATTTAATCATAAAGGAACTTCGGGGGATAAGACAACCTTTTCAGATTGTTCCGGTTTTTCTGACAAATTATTTTTGTTTCCCTTTTTGTTCTTCCTACCTTTCTTGTTTTTGTTACCTCTTGGTGACAAACCTTGTTGTAATATTGCTTGATCTCTTTCTTGTGTAATAGGGTCCTTGCATTCTTTTGGAGTTGGAGCAAAGACTTCAAATAAACTGTCAAGGATTTGTGCTTCTTCTTCAGAAACGTCTAAGAAGCTATCAGGAACTTCCTCATCCGAAGATATTTCGTCAATTTGATCTTCACTGGTATCGTAGCAATATTCCTGATCCGAATTATTTTCCAGATCAGTGTCTTGTCTATTTACAGGGGGAATGAACTCAATGTTCCCCAAATCAATCTCTATCCTGCCTCCTTTTAGTGGTAAACACTCGGTATTCGTTGTAGGAGACATATGATCCTTTTGTATTCCTCTTGAACTGCTGCCCTAGCTATCCGTTGTTTCATTCACTTCTAAACCTTGATTAACTTCCATATTGTTCTGGTGTTGCTCCTCTATCCGCTTCTTTCCATCTAAAGGTTTGTCAGATTCTTTAAAGGGTTCTTGAGCATTACCCGATCTTGGTTTTTGTTTTACCCATAACATGTTCTTGAGAAATCTAGCTGCAGTAACCTTCTTTTTTTCTCTTCTTTTGCTTCTTTTTTTGGCCTTTGGCTCCTACACCTTTGTTTTCATATTGCTTGTTTTCTTCGTTAGATTTTTGCATCTCAGCAGGATTTATTTCTTTACCATGCTTGCTGTTTGCAGTGACAAATTGGTCGACTGGCAGCTTGCTTCCAGTGGCAGCGTCTGGCTGCTGGCTGTTTCCAGTGGCAGCGTCTGGCTGCTGGCTGTTTCCAGTGGCAGCGACTCGCTGCTCGCTGTTTGCAGTGGCAGCGACTCGCTGCTCGCTGTTTCCAGTGGCAGCGACTGGCTGCTCGCTGTTTCCAGTGGCAGCGACTGCAGTTTGGTCGCTTGGTCGATCAGCCTGTTTTCCACTGGTGTTTAGGCTTTTAATCCCCTGCCCCTCGACCTGAGAAATAGCCTGTTGATTAATTTGAATAGTCCTCTGATTCCCCTGCATCTTCTCTGTTTTGTTTCGGGCAGCCTTTTTCCCAGTTCCTCTAGCATGATCGTTTCCATTCCGAGTGTTGGTATTCTTTAAAACCTTCTTATTCTTCCTCCTGTTAACTTCGGTGAAGCCATCCTCCTCATGTTCAGTTCTATCCAAATTTGAGGTATTTGGATCATTTTCGCCTTTGATGGTATCATGTCCATCATTATTTTCCTGATTTTTTCCAGTATTCGAATTTTGTTGTTGTATTTCCCCTTTTTCGAACTGATTCTGCCTGGGCTGTCCTTCCGCTGCTAGTTTTTTATCCCTTTCCTTTTCCTTTTCCACCCTTCTACATTGGATTATTGAATGCCCTAGCATTTTGCAATGAGTACAAAACTTGGGGGGCATTCTCATATTCAAGCTTCTGATAGAATCCTTTGCGAGGGCAATTTTCATTTTCAGTACCAATGAAGATGGAGTTAATTTTAGTCTTGGTGAGATTGACCTCGACTCTCACTTTTGCCATACTTGGCCTGGTCCTATTCTCAGTGGCAGGATCCATCATAAGAGGAGTTCCTATCGGGGCTACTATTTGTTTTATATAATTCCATGAATGTAAGTGAAAGGGCAAACCAGGTAATAGAACCCAAACAGGAACTACCGGAGAATCCTCATGCGGTTTGAACTCCGGCGTCCACTTTTCTAACCACATAACTTGTTCATCAATTTCAATGGAACGTCTATACCACACTGTCTTAAAATCATACTCATTTGAGAAATCTAGAAAGACTGTACGATAATCATAAACATCAATTGTAACTTTACCTCTAACAGTGATTATCTCTACAAATCTTGCTCGTAGCTTTTCTATTTGGGGCCTTGATCGAATAAACTTCCCAACCAAAGTAAATGTACATTCATCAGACATTACACCATAATATTTCCCGTTGTTGAATAGCACAGCTGGTACTCCATTATAAGTGGTATATTTGGCGGTAATTTCTGGGTTCCCTAATCGATTTTGTTTCAAGATAGGAGCTTTAAGGTTTTGAATTGCTTCAGCATAGTTGTAATTAGAGGGAATTTGTGCCGTAGCTGTGGTCGGAATAGTGGTTACTGTTGGAGGCACGTTGAGACGCGCCGGAATCGGCACCTCCGGCGTCCCCATGGGGCCGGAGAGTGAGATTCACTCGCCTAAGAATGGGGGATGTAGCCGTTATGTAGAGAGAGCAAAAAAAAATTTACTGTAGCTCTGTTTTTTTGATAATATCTTCACTTGTATATTCTTGTGTTGTTTTATATCAACTTTTATGTTGTTCAGTCCATTTAGATTATAAAATTTAGAGGTACTGTAATTTTAGTGAATGGATTATTCTGATAAAACTTAAATCTAATTTTACGTTTTTTTAATTGTTAGTTTCTTTGAATTTTGGAGATTATGGGATTAAAAACTTGAAGCTTCAACTTAAGTTAGTACCTGTAAATTGTGAGGGCTTGCCTGAGTAAAGAGGAAGTTGGATTTTATTGTAAAGTTTTTTTTCATTTCGTCTTCTTTGGATGTATTTCTAAATCCAGTCAAATCATCCTATTTCTGAACTCTTGGGGTGAAGATAAATATATATTTGTTGTGCTTTGTTTGCAGGTTTTGTGGAGACATATTTTTCTCCTTGTCTTTGCTAATTTTGTTAAAGAATTTATAGGCAATTATTAATTTGGAGCACGAATTCATTGACATATTCATACCATTAGAAGCTATTATCTTAATTAGCTTCACATGTTTCTTGCTCACGGCAAATGCACTGTCGCTGTTATGAATTTTAATTGTTTGAACGAAAAAATTGTAAATGGTAAAACTAATAGTCTTGATTTCAGTATTTTCTATTTTATGCTTCAACTTTTTAAATATATAGAAGTTTTAAAATAATGATAAGGGACTAACGTGCAACGCACGTTCCCAGGTACTAGTCTTATGATAACTTTAGTGAGTTAGAAGAAACATTTCCCCACCTACCAGACATTTGACAAGACACACAACGTATTGTCCAATTTTCTCCTTAATATATGCTCATTGCTTTCAAGACTTTTTGTTACACTTAGGGTGAACGAAAATTTCAGGTTGTTCTTAGACCAAAAAATTTGCTTGACATTAATCAGTTACGTAGGTTTGTTGTACGTCGCATAGTTTAATCGACATTAATTTAGGACGTCTAATTTATTGGATATTGCATGTCGGAAGGACGGTTTCACAATTCGAGATGTCTAAGTTTAAGCTTTGCTTCTCTAATGTTAAAATAGAATTGTTTAGCGTGTTCTTCTGCAAGCGAAGTGCATAAGTCAATGCTTTACTTTGTTTGTTACAATGGAAAGTATTAGACAAATCCTTCAAATCTTTCGTCAACTACGTACATGACTTAAATTAATCAAGAGAAGAAACTCTATGTCCTTAGCCAAATTCACAGAGCTGCAAATCTTCTTTAATCTTTATTCTTACGTCCTTCGTTGGCTAAAGTCGGCACGGCACATTAGTTTGCCTCCCTCCAAGTATGTGTAATGGTGTCATTGTTGACTTTCAACAAAAATATTCACTATCTTTATTAATATCTTTCAGTGGGAGACATAGTTATGTCCTGCTCACCAATAAGCTTGATTGCTAGTTGGCAATATGCTTTCGCTTCATGATAAGCAATGTGTACTATTTATTGATAAACCCATCACATGTTGAGATGGCCGAGTTGGTCTAAGGCGCCAGATTAAGGTTCTGGTCCGAAAGGGCGTGGGTTCAAATCCCACTCTCAACATTCAATTTTTGTTAATTTTTTTTTTTTTCCTCTTATATAAAGGATAAAGGTTATAACCTTTTTTTTTTTTTTTTTTTTTTTTTTTTTTGGTTCCTTTAGGTTTACAACTTCTGAAAAGCTTATTAAAAGGACAAAGTAAAAGGATAAACAAGAAGATACACAAAAGCTTTTATCGGTATAGGCTTGACAAGTTCTATACAATCATATGGACTTACCGCTTACGATACCTTATAATCGTAAAACTCTCTTTTTAATTTGGTTTGTAAAAATTGAACATCCATAGACCATACAACACATCATGCTTCTTTAAGCTTCAATGATGCCAATTTTAATGAGCACAAACAATTCAAAATTCACTATCGCTTTCCGTTTGGAGCACCACTAGACAAGGAAAAATTGCTCTAGAACATACTGTCTTTATGTAACTCACTAAAGTGACTACCAAATCCCACTCTCAACATTCAATTTTTGTTAAATTTTTTTTTCCTCTTATAAAAAGGATAAAGGCTATAACCCTTTTTTTTTTTTTTTTTTTTTTTTTGGTTCCTTTAGGTTTACAACTTCTGAAAAGCTTATTAAAAGGAGAAAGTAAAAAGATAAACAAGAAGATACATAAAAGCTTTTATCAGTATAGGCTTGACAAGTTCTATAAAATCATATGGACTTACCACTTACGATACCTTATAATCGTAAAACTCTCTTTTTAATTTGGTTTGTAAAAATTGAACATCCATAGACCATACAACACATAATGCTTCTTTAAGCTTCAATGATACCAATTTTAATGCACACAAACAATTCAAAATTCACTATCGCTTTCCGTTTGGAGCATCACTAGACAAGGAAAAATTGCTCTAGAACATACTGTCTTTATGTAACTCACTAAAGTGAATACTTTTAGTATAATGGGAGATAAATTTGAGAAATACTAGTGAAACATTCTAATATGGGATTACAATTGATGTCCAAGAGAAAAAGAAAACGTTAACCTTCATTTGATAACTCATCCCTTGCTAGTTTGTGTATAAAATAGAAAATGATGCTACACTTATTTTGTGTATACAAAATGATATCATGTCCTTTCCCTTTTCTTCCATTTCAATTATTATACTTTTAATTCATTACACAAAGATTATGCAATAAATTAAGCTACAAAATCATTCTTTCAGAATCTACTGGCTTTGCAACAAAGTACTAATTAACACTCCTCAATAAACATAACAACTTAATTTTGTTTCCTAAGTAGAAGAAATATTACACTAATGCCAAACTACATAATTTAACATTACTACTTGGCTAATCCTCTTTTAGGATCTTCTATCCTAATTAAAAGCCGACTTAGTTTCATCAGGTGACCACTTTTGCAGCCTTGTAGTTAGAAATTGGCCATTTTTCCAAAACTAGACTAGTGAAATGAATATTAGTTCTGAATCTCAAACTTCAGACCAGGTAGTCACTTTTGAACTTCAAATCACTGATCTAATTTTAAGAAAAGTCTTCGAAATACAAGGCCACAAAAGTGGTTACTTTTGTATACCATCTCCTTCTTGATCAATAAGTAGCCCAATAGTTGTCTAAATCAGCACAATGCTCCATGGCCATGACACCATTATTCATAGTATTTGCATTATTCATTTCAACTCCATAACCTGCCTCACTTGTAATTGCACAATTTGCCATCATAGAAGAAGCCACTTCTTGTTGATTCATAACTTGTGGTGGTGGCATTGACCTTAAAACTGGTTGAGACGAAGCGGCGCCACCACCAAGATTCAAGTTTAAGCCTGAAATAGTGAAGTAATTACTATCTCCTCCTCCACCACCACTACTACTACCTCCAATATTGTAACTCATTTGGGGTTGTATTGGAAAGTTCATATTTGATGAACCACTTTGAAAGATAACCCTATTATTGAGTTCTTGAATTTCTGCATGGCTCATGTAATTACCTCTTCCCATTGGAAACTGGAACCCTTGATGATCATGAGGTAATTGCATCATATGTGAGGACATTGATGCATTTTGAGTGATGTTGAGAGAGTAGGGATTTAGTGTTGCCCTTGAATGATTATTAATAGGGTACTTCTTCAATCCTGCACTCTTCTGGAAAATTCGACAAACCACCCACTCGTCTTGCTGCAAAAATGGAGTATATAGTAGCATGTTTAGCAAAAGAATTTAACTTCTATTCACTGACAATGTAAAAACATTTTTACACTATCAGATTATTCCAGATTATTCATAAGACGAGGAAAACGAAGATAAGTGATTGTGAGTGAAATTAGTAACATGAAAAAATAAGACATATATACAACCTAACGAGTATGATAGCATGTCAAACGAGTTCATTTTCTTGGTTACCAAACAAGTTTAGCTTCTGTATATTGATTGTGTAACTTAATTTTTATACTATCATTTCATAGAAAAGTTAAATGCACATGTAACTGCTTATAATAAGTGAATTAGTGTTTTGAAAAATAAAGACAGATAACCTGCTATAATAAATTATGACACATTAATAATATAAACATTCTTTATATATACTGCAAGTCATTGAGAATGTACATTTAACTCTTACCCAAGATATTATATATGTATACGGTTACCCCATGACTTCATACGGAAAGGGTTCTTCGTTTTTCTTAATTAAATTAAGAAAATATTCATTTAATTTAGAGCCCGATGTAGGGAAGTTTTTCTTTATGTTCTCTGTAGCAAAATCAAATAAACTTTTAATTTTCTGATCTTCATTATACAAAAGATGAACTTTTAATGTATAAATATTATACATTAATATTATAAATATCATCTGGGGTTTAAAAAGACACTTTAAATAGATCATCCAAAACCACACATAACAGTTAACTTGAAAAAACTTAAATGACTGAGGTGATTGTTTGATCCAAAGGGAATTCAGCTTCACAAGAAAATAACTACAACAAATTGAGGTTTCAAGTTTCACACTCAAGAGGGATAAGAAATGTACATTAACTTGAACAAGTATACGTAATTGAATAATAAGGAATTAATCGAATAGATTCATGTTACATACATTGAAATACCTTCTTTTCTACACCAATATAGTTAACTTGTGATAGTTGACCAGTCACCTTTTTTACCAGGTTATCAATTAATGCTTATCATACAAATTTAATTACAGTGACTTGATTGTATAAATATTTTTTACATTGTCATCAGTGCATAGAAGTTAAACTCAAACAAATACAAGAGAAGATTAAAAAGAGAACATGTAATGTCATACCTTGGTTGTTCTATAAGAAGATTTGGATCGAACCCTATATTCATGCATCACCCAATTGGATTTTTCTCCTCTAGGAGCTCTTCCTTTATAGAAAACCAATGTCTTTTTCATCCCAACCAATTCTGTTGTTTTGCTATTGAATATCTCCTTGTCTTTCCCAGTAGTTTTCCAGTATCCAGTATTTGTTGCTCGATTTGTTCTTACTCCAGTTGGGTACTTTCTATCACGAAGGCTGAAAAAATACCATTCCTTTCCTCCCATTTTTGCCTTCCCTGTAATTTTCACATGTAAACAATAGAGTTAAAATGATCGATTTAACTTATACGGAGTATATAATTTATATAGTTATTATTATCATTATTTTAACATGTTATAGCATGTTACTTGGTTTGTTTTTTACATTACAAATCTCACTTATTATTTTGGATTCTCGTAAAGGGTAGGTATTCATTTCTGGTTACTTTTAGTTAGTGTTTATTGCTGAATGATCGCTCGATATTTGACTGGAAACTATGGTCTGAAAGCTTCCTCTCTCCAGCAAGCAAGACGAGATCACCATTTCTTTCGTTAATGGACTTCTTTTACTTCGTAACCTCAGCCTTAGATGTCGTTTCATAGATTCTCGAACCTCCGACAGATAAAATCTCCATGCATGCGTTTTTCTCTCCTCCCCTCATGACTCATGTAGACATTTTTTAAGGAAAGTTAAGTGTTTTATCCAGGCAACTAAAATATTTATCCACTCCATGTAAAATAAGTGCATACTATCCGAAAAAGGGATAACTGTTGAAAATTTCAGGTAGTATAAATATCTATATCTTTTAAATGACCTAATAATATAAGAATTCTTTTATACAGTCAAACTAGACTGAAAGAATGATTAGCCAATTCATATGATAAATTCCACGAGAAACGTGAGAGTTCGTTGATAACTTATCAAGAAAGCTCAATCGCGGTGGTACAAGAATTTGCTGTTAACTTTGGTTTTAATTTGAAGAAGAAAACACCTTATAATTATTTTATTTTTCAGTTTTAATTTGCTGCTCTCATTAGTTGCACAACAGATCAAGAATAAAGTTTGCTGAGAGGATGTGATAAAAGTTATAAAATAGTACAATATATATATATGTTAAAAAAAGTATTACTTGTATCCCGTTTGTTATAATATTTCCAAAATGAAAATAAAAACAAAAACTGTAAAGTAGAGGGAAAGATCCAAAACTTGTTCTCTTATGTATATGCATCACTTCTCTAGAAATTTCTCATAAAGATAAACATACAACATAGAGCAAATTTTGAGCAATCTTTAACAATACACTAGAACTTTTTCTTATATCAAGGAGATTCAACAATTTGTTATAAAAGATATACTATACATAAACCAACCTTTTCTTTTTTTCTTATATCAAGGAGATTCAATAATTCATCTACATACACAACTATTTTTACCTCGCTACATGCTAGCATAATTTTATGTTGAAGCAAGGTCAGTTAAATATTCCTTTCGGATATGTAGGGATGGATCTAGTAAATAAGATATGGTTTCATCTGAACTCATAACTTTGTTGTAAACCTACCTTGTATATATGCTAAAAAGATCCATCAATATTCAATAAGTACACATAATATATTTCAAACCCATAATTTAGATGAGATGTGGTTGAATTTTGAGTCAAACTCATAAATTTCAAATTTTGAGTTTACCTCTGGAATACCTGGACTAGCTAGTAGCTAGCCCTATTTCATTGCCAATGCAAAAAAATGCTAGAAAGTAATACATACAATTTTTTGGTTTCAAGTTTCAACACATACCTGGAAGATCCCATGGCTCAGATTTATTTAGATCAACATCAGCAATAGCCCTTCCAGTAAAATTAGCATCCTCTATCTTGTTCACTAGATAATAAGTTATAAGCTCTTCATCTGTAGGATGAAATCTGAACCCTGGTGGTAGCTCATGAGTTTCTTCTCTCACTTGATCAACCATTTCTTTTCCAAATCCTATTCTCAACTTATTATATTTGTTTGTTTATAAAAGGAAACCCTAAAACTTAAAATTTGTATATGTAGATAAAACACTAGTACGAAAACCAAAAGAGTAAGCTTTTAGAAAAAGTTGGTACATGAAAATTAAGGGATTTGAGAAGTATATCCAGAATGGATCAAAACCTAAATAAGTTTCCAAAAAGGAGGAAAACTTAACTAGCTAATAAAGTTTGTTGTTTGCTCTGTGCTGCAAGAAATAATAAATTTTCTTAATTTGGTTGCATGTCTAGAGGAAATGGAATTATGGGATTTGTATAATATTTTTGCTAAAACCTTTGCTAGAAGTTTAGGTTTTGAGGGCTCTTGATGAGAGATGGAAGAGGAAGTGTTTCTTGCTTCAGAATTTAAAGAAGTGGGAAGAAAGAAGGACATGGTAACGTGTGTATTACAAGCTCTCACCTACTATGGGTCTTGAGGTACACGGTTGTTTCATCCCTAATTGGCTAAAAAAAATCTAACTAATGTGAATTGATAATGTTATAGAGATGCGGACAGTAAAATGGATGTGCAATTATACAAGATTTCAATGGCTATATGTGCAAAAAGGTTCAAGTAACCTCATCGAGGATAAAATGAGAAACGGTCACTTGAGATTATACGGTTAAGTCTTCCGTCAATAGCCAAATGCATCGGCTCATGATGTAAATCATGGTGAGTGAGGTATTGAAAACAACGAGATAGATCTAAAATCACTTTGACATCGTATGTCGAAGGACCTATATATAATCTCTTGGGGTCTCACTACAAGAAAGTATAAAATTCGTAACCTTTTTCTAGCAACTACATATTGTTGTTGGTTAAAATATTTTAGTACATGGCAACAATATGATAAATCGTTTCGTAGAGTATATATTGCCAACAATTTTTATCTCCCGTTGGTGTATACTCAATATATAATAAGTGCTACATCTATGTTTTATTCTGGCTAAAACTCAGTAAAAATAAAGATTAGAGTTACTTTTGTTGTGATCTTTATTGGGCTGTTGTATAGTGTTAAAATCCCGATATATTTACTTTGAGTGCATCTTTCAGACAAGTGTACTTACATACTATCATCTTCAACATAATCTTCTTTGTCATTTTGCCCGTACGTACATCTTCAATTACTTTGTAAACACTCAATAACTCAATTACCTCGTTTAATTTTCTCCTAACTAGTTCAAACTAAAGATACTCAAAATCCATTGTATTATTTTGTATCAACTCTTTCATTAATTTAGAACTTGCAATGCTAATCTGAATATTGATCCGCATAGATTCTCTAGAGCCATGTTATTCATAGAACTAAATTTCACATTAATGCTGAAAAGATATATCTTTCAGTTCATCCCTTGATTATCAGTTTCTCTATACATTTGAGATGAGAAGCCACTGTACTTAGTTTTATGAGAAGCCACTGTACTTAGTTTTACTTTTTGTTTTTATATTTTTGTTTCACTTAATGCCCATGAAGTATATTAATTTAGTATAAACCAAAGAAATTAAACTTGTTGCTGAAATGAATTTACATCTTTGATTTAATAAGACTAATTAACCTTGTTTTGGTTGATCAAATATATACATCGAATAATGAAAATTTTAATGAGAAAATGAACTCCTGTACTGGCGACAAACAATTTGAATCAAAAAACGACTCTATTAAAGATCTTATGTGTTTTATTTATAGATCTCCTATGTTATTTTTACAAATCTCTTCGAAAGGATCATATAATTAAAATTAAATAACATGTAGAGTGGACTATAAAATCAAAGCTGCCATTTTCTATTCGGTAATTAAGAAACTTGTGGGTTGGTCCTTCGTATACTAGCTAGGAGCAATTAAAGTGATGAAAGGTAAATTCTTCAATAATTATAAGATCAACAATGTTATGTGGTAGTGAATATTGGGCCGTTAAAATCCATCATATTCACAAGATGAGGGTTATAGAATGCGAATACTAAAATAGATGTGCGGTCATACAAGATAAGATAAGATTTAAAATTAATACGTTCGTCAGAAGGTGCAAGTAGCACGCATTGAGGATAAAATGAGAGAAGATCAATCGCTTGAGATGGTTTGGTCATGTCCTGCGTCAATCTACATATGCACCGGTCGATCCGTATGTGCGAAACTATGGTGAATGAAGATGTTAAAAGGGAACAAGGTAAGCCTAAAATCACATGGAAATAAAGCTGTCTCAAAAGTATAATTTGTTTGGAACCAATGCAGATTTGGCTAAAGATAAGGCACAAAACACAATGAAAGAATAAGATACATATATGCGATATCTACTAGTAGAGAATAGTATTTAGTCTTGTTAGTACATTGATTTTGGACATATTGCTTTTCCTGGGAGTTTTTTGACCTTATTATAGATTTATATGCTAGTAAAAATACAGAAAACTTTTAATAATAATAATAATAACAACAACATGAGTTGAGCTTTAGAAAAATATGACAGTGAAGACTCATATTGTTGTTGATCCCAACTTGTTTGGGACTAAGCATGGTTAAAACGTTTAGAGGATTTTTTTTTTTTTTTTTTTTTTGCTTATTATAGTGTAAGAGATACTCCCTCTGTTTCAATTTATGTGAACTTTTTACTATTTGGAGAGTGTACGTGGTTCTTTGACCACAATGTCCTTACACTTTTTCTAAATTATCTTAATTATAAATTATTATGACTTATAGTACTTTTAATGTAGTTTCTAAATATATAAATTTTATTTTTACAAATTTGAAAAATCTATGTCAAAATTTAAGGTCAAAGTTATAAAGTTTGACCCTCGTAATCCAAAAAGGTTCACATAAATTGAAACAGATGGAGTATATAGAACTAATTGAGATGTTCGAATACAATCTCCAGACTTACTATCATCAAGTAAACCTGCATTAACTTTTGGGCTTTTGATATATTCGGCTGCTCTGCCGCTAGTTAATATACAAGAAATATATAATGATGTATAAACTATGTATATTACATATGTTATAAACAAAAGTTACATATTAATTGCTATTGTTTTGGTGGACGGCTATACAATATAAAATCCCCTTCACTTTTCGCATAAATCCAATAATTAGTTTTCACCTCAAATTAAAAAAAGGGAAATCTACGTGGCATAACTAACTCTAGTACATATTTATATTTATTAGCTATAGTTTAGATTAATTACATCTTATAGCTAAGAGTAATATGTTAAATACAATTAATAGCTACATATATATTTAAAGTAGAATACTTTATTATTATTATTTATAAATTTTTGGGGGGTTAACTACTTCTTCTCTCGACGGACCGCCGCCGGAGCTCCAGCGAACGAGCTCCGGCCACCAACCAACAACAATACACCACTGCTCCGGTTCCCTTCTCCTTCTACTCCCTCCGTCATCCGCAACGATCTGAGCTTCTTCTGCCACAACCACCACAAATCTAAGCTAAGAGACATTTTCTCCGGCTAACTGTTGTTGTTGTTGTTGTGAAATTTTCCGGCAGATCTGGCTGGAACTAGTGGGCGAACAGTTGGTGTTGTTGTTGTGAAATTTCCAGCAGATCTGGCCGGAACTACTGGTTGGTGGTGTTGTATTCACGAATATGGCGATTGTATTCACTTTTTTGAGCTTTTTTGTTAAATTTTTAGATTGTATTCATTTTTTTAGGGTGTATTTGTTAGCATAAGGGTTGTCGTTATTGTTGTTGTGAAATTTCCGGCAGATCTGGCCGGAAATCATTGACAGACCTGGCTGGAACTAGTGGTTGGTGTTGTTGTATTCACAATATGGCGATTGTATTCACTTTTTTGAGCTTTTTTTGTTAAATTTTTAGATTGTATTAATTTTTTTTTTTGGTGTATTTGTTAATTTTTGGTGTATCTATTGTATTCATGAATACAGCGAACCCGTTTATGAATGCAGATAGTCATTTCATGAATACAGTGAAAAAAAAATTCGTTGAATCTGAACTTGAATACAGCAAAATCTGACTCAGCCGAATTTTGAATACAATCTACTGTAGCGCGTGAATACAATCTACAATTAGCTAAAGTGTAGCTATGCCTAACAAAAAAACCTCAAAATGTAGTCATTTATATAAGTTGCCCTTAAAAAAAGGGGTAACATATATTACGTGTATGTTTATATTAGCGAAGGATCCATCTATAAACTGTTAATATGAAACTCTTTATATCCATATTATTATTTGCACCAAACTTAATGTTTAATTTCAAAACATAACTTATTTTCTCTAAACTAAAGGATTTCAACAATGTATAAGAGCTGGCAAACGTGTTTAATTTTGTGTGTGTATATATTAATATATACATATAATATACATAGTTTATAAATAACTAGTGTATATTTTTTATATTTGGCTAACTGATGTGTAATTATTTTTGTCCAGCGTCCAAATGTGTTACTTTTTTCTAAACGTAAATGATTTTTTTAGTTAAGTAACTAGGTTCAATCAATGTGTCAATATCTTTTTGGCCCTTTTTCTGGTCATAATTTTGACTTAGGGAACATTACAATTACGAAGAATATTCTTTGTCACGTAACTTTTTTTAATTGAAGCATTCTACGTCGGGAAAGTTTATCATGGACCTAATCAATTTCATCAGTAATTTCTACCAAAAATTAGAAGTATGGATGTCGACATGACAGTATGTAGTCAGAGTTATTAGTATCACACAAGACAATAATTAATAAGTGTATATATACTGCCACCTTTTTTTTTACATCGAAACAATATGATTCTTATTCATTCATTAGCAAAGCAAAAGTGTCATGAGTTAAAACTTACAAGCCATGTAGAAAGTTGATCATCGATCGCAATAGATTCATGTACTAATGTTTGTTTACTACTTTCTTGACATTTAATCTTTGTTTACGGTTCATTTTGCGCAAACGACCATAATTTGGAGAAGAAAATAACAAGATTAGTTTTTAATTTTTACTTGGCTTACACTTCAACACTACATATGTATTTAGCATTGAGACGCTCATATATAACCAACTTATTTTTTTATGTTATACATGTAACGGCAGTATATGCTTATCAAGATTATAATGTTAACGCGTATAAGTGTTTTACTAGTATATATGACATCTTATTGTATTGTCATGATCCAATTATGCAATGTATCCATTAATTAATGCATTTTGAAACTAGTCTACTACTTCTTGACAATTGACATCCAATCCTAGTTTATGGTTCATTTTGAACCCTAGACGATATTTCTAGGAGAAAATAACAAGATTAGTTTCCTAGAAGATTAGTATTTTACTTGTCTTATACTTCAATTCTAAGTATATAATAGTCTTTGGTCACATCCATATATATAACCTAACTTATATTTTACGTTGTATGTCTTGATATCGATACGTACTTATCTTGATTATATATAATTAACTAAACGCATATAAATATTTTACTAATATATATGACATCTTATTATATTGTCATGATCCAATCATGCATTGTATCCATTTCATTTTGAAACTAGTTTACTAATTTCTTGGCATCCAATCCTAGTTTATGGCTCATTTGCGCCCTTAACGACTATTTGGATGAGAAAATAACAAGATAAAATTAGTTTCCTAGAAGATTGGTATTTTACTTGTCTTATACTTCAAGCCTATATATTAGTACTTAGTATTGACAAGTCCATATATAACAACTTTATATTTTTATGTTATATATATGCAATGTTGAAACTAAGACTTATCACGCATTATAACGTAAACACGTATAAGTTTTTCGCTAGTATGAGTTATGTCATGATGGTATCATGCACTTGTATTTATTGCATTTTGTTATGGTTGTAGAATTATGTTAGGTCATACAAGCCATTGTTTCCGAACAATAAATTAGGATTTCGTGCAACTCTAGAAAGTAATGCACGTGAATTCTAATATTCAAGAAAGATTAGAGATAAGGGTGGTGCACTAAATATGTAGTTATTTAACGAAGACTTTGTCCTCTCACACGGTAAAAAATCATTGAGAAAGTAGTTGGAAGCTGGCAAAAGCGGATTCAAAATTTTTATTTTGATGAATTTAATTTGTAAATTTTTATCATTGGACTCTTTATACCTTCAAAATTATGAGTATAAAATGTAATATTTTCTATAACTTTAAAGATATTTTACATATATATCTACGGTGTATCAAAAATATTATATTCAAATTGTTCAGCTGAACCCGTGGTTTAGATGCTACATCTGCCTTTGTTGGAACCTGGAAGGTTGCAGCCAAGGATGTGGCTATCAACTGAAAAAAAATTATAAATTAATTAATGAAGTAAGTGAAAATAGTAGGGATCTAGTAGCTCAGTTGGTTGGCTACCTGAACTTTCACCTTCTTGGTGAGGGTTCGAATCTCACGTTGTAATTCCCTCCCCCATTTCCCCTTCCCCTACCCAATTATGCAATGTATCCATTAATTAATGCATTTTGAAACTAGTCTACTACTTCTTGACAATTGACATCCAATCCTAGTTGATGGTTCATTTTGAACCCTAGACGATATTTCTAGGAGAAAATAACAAGATTAGTTTCCTAGAAGATTAGTATTTTACTTGTCTTATACTTCAATTCTAAGTATATAATAGTCTTTGGTCACATCCATATATATAACCTAACTTATTTTTTTACGTTGTATGTAAACAATACTGATACAGACTTATCTTGATTATATATAATTAACTAAACGCATATAAATATTTTGCTAGTATATATGACATCTTATTATATTGTCATGATCCAATCATGCATTGTATCCATTTCATTTTGAAACTAGTTTACTACTTTCTTGGCATCCAATCCTAGTTTATGGTTCATTTGCGCCCTTAACGACTATTTGGATGAGAAAATAACAAGATAAAATTAGTTTCCTAGAAGATTGGTATTTTACTTGTCTTATACTTCAAGCCTATATATTAGTACTTAGTATTGACAAGTCCATATATAACCACTTTATATTTTTATGTTATATATATGCAATGTTGAAACAGACTTATCACGATTATAACGTAAACACGTATACGTTTTTCGCTAGTATGAGTTATGTCATGATGGTATCATGCACTTGTATTTATTGCATTTTGTTATGGTTGTAGAATTATGTTAAGTCATACAAGCCATTGTTTCCGAACAATAAATTAGGATTTCGTGCAACTCTAGAAAGTAATGCACGTGAATTCTAATATTCAACAAAGATTAGAGGTAAGGGTGGTGCACTATATATGTAGTTATTTAACGAAGACTTTGTCCTCTCACACGGTAAAAAAATCATTGAGAAAGTAGTTGGAAGCTGGCAAAAGCGGATTCAAAATTTTTATTTTGATGAATTTAATTTGTAAATTTTTATCATTGGACTCTTTATACCTTCAAAATTATGAGTATAAAATGTAATATTTTCTATAACTTTAAAGATATTTTACATATATATCTCTTTGTATCAAAAATATTATATTGGCTTCATTCAAATTAACCCGTGGTTTAGATCTTACATCCGCCTTTGTTGGAACCTCGAAGGTTGCAGCCAAGGATGTGGCTATCAACCGAAAAAAATGTATAAATTAATTAATGAAGTAAGTGAAAATAGTAGGGATCATTTTCGAGTTAGAAATTTCTGCGAACTTTCACCACCTTCTTGTGAGGTTCGAATCCCCACGTTGTAATTCTCCCACATTTCCCCTTCTCCTACCCCTATGTAATAAAACAATTTTTTTTTTAAAAAAAAAAAAAGTAAGTGAAAAATATAAAAATTCAAGATTAGATTCCTAACAGGGCTAAAGCCGTTGGTGATACTTTGAGGGTGTTTTGCTAAGCTTATAAGTTGGTCAAACAAGCTTATAAGCATTTTTCGGCTTATCTACGCGTTTGGTAAAAAATAAAAATGCTTATAAGTGAAGTGCTTATAAGCCAAAATCAGCAATAAGCCATAAGTTGGTCATCCCTAACTTATTATTTTTCAGCTTACAAGCACTTTAATTTGACCAAAAATTTTACTATTCTATCCCTAATATTATTTTACAATGTCTCAAATATCCTTGCTGAAATAAAACACCTAATCAATTTCGTGATTGATTCTTTGAGAGTGTTTATTATAGTTGAATGTTTTAATAAATTAGCAACAACCAAAATTTCACTAGGCATTTGGTCATTCTATACAAATATTTTTGTACGTTTTAAGTATGTTTTGCACGATTCAAATTATTAATTGTTATATCATAGATTTTGATTATCTTTTAAATTATCATAAAAATTATATATATAAAATAGATAACCTAAATTTTATATTAAAGATAATGAGAAATAAATGGTTTTATATTTGAATCAACTTGAAATTGAAAATCACGTGAAAATCTCTTTTTTATTAGTGTAAACAACTTTAAGGACAGGTAAGTCATTTTAACAGAAATTTTGCTTATCAACACTTTTTCTATCAAACACTTCAGCTATTTATTATACGTTTCAGCACTTTTATCCAAACACGTTACTGTTTATCTATTAAATCGGCTTCAGCACTTAAAAATACTTATAAGCTATTTTAAATCAACTAAGCTAAATGAGCTCTTTTTCTCATCAGCCTAAGATTTGGATGACAGAAATACCCGATATCTGTAATGATGGAAGGCATACGTATTTGATATCGAAGTGTGCACAAATTAGTCCGGACATTATTATATTGGAAAGAAAAAAAAGTAGATGAAAGGTCTTTGTCAAGAAGACTATCTAGAAGCTCTATTTTATCCTTGGCAGACTACTTGTCAAGCACTTCACCAGTGACACAACAAACAATTAATGTTTTTATCAGATAAATTTTAACATTTTTTAATCTAATTATCACAATGATTAAGAATAAAATGAAGCTTAATGCTGAAGAACTTATGTAAAGAATCATTGATTATTAATAGTAGTGAGACTATTGCCATGACAAGTCTTTATTTATCTCCAAAAGCTGTACAGAATTTTCCTTTCCGAGCAAAACAGGTGTCCAAAACCAATACTAAAAAATCCCCTGTTTCTAGGCTTACAACCTTTACAAGTTAAGTGTTTAGTTATATTCCTATACCATATTACCATTTGCGGGGAATTGACACGATGGTACAAGTCCTACATAAAATTGGCATATTTTTTACCCAAAATGTTTTAGCAAAAGTAGTCCTAAAAATAATGGCATTATGGAGCCAAATTTGTATTCAGCCCCTAAAATCATGCTAAGCAAAATATTCTTTTCTCTATAATCAATAGAATAGTTCCCCTAATTAATAGTAACAAAAATTTTCATAATAGAATCCTTCTATCAAGGGTGTCTAGTTGGACTAGAATCTATTCAAATGATATTTCAAAATGATTTCTTCCTACTTTTTAGCCAAATTAGCTCCTATAATGCTGAAGGCTTTCTTCATCTTCCATGTATTATATCCAATATAACGTCTATATTCTACTATCAAAATACATCAAGAAAAAAATTGTTTTTTCTTTAAAACTTAAAAGGTTATAATTCTGCATATTTAATGCATAGTTTGGTATCATATTTGTATCCTTTTTGATACATAATAAATATACATTGTTTAATAGAATAATAATATTTGTGTGTGTGTGTGCGCGCGCGCGCGTTTGTGTTTATTTATGCATTTTATTTGGCAAATATTCCCAGTATATTTTTGCATAATAGGCAAAAAATGCATATGATTTATAGCAACATACATTAAATATTTATAAAGTAATTCTAGTATATTAAAATTTTAATCAGAAATATTTTGGCTTACTCTATGTGCTACATTGTATACATTCTTATCATTTGTATACATAACTGAAGATGTCTTCACAATATGAATATCCGAAAGTTTGTCTACATCCAATTCTCAAAATGTATACATGGTGCTTCACAATTCCCAGAATGTATACATGGTACTTCACATTATATATCAGAATGTATACATGGTACTTCACAATATATGTCAGAATGTATACATGATACTTCATAGTATGTATCAGTATGTATACGTGGTACTTCACAATATACATATCAGTATGTAGACATGATACTTCACAATATACATATCGGAATGTATACATGGTATTCTTCTCCGTCGAATTCTCAAAACGCATACATAGTACTTCACAATATATCATGATAGATTTTCGATTTTGATCAGAGACACTTAAGAAAATGGAAGGAAAGAGAGTGAAAAAATTGATGAGATATACACAGTAATAGAGATATGGAAGCAATAAGAGAGAGAAACATTTGAGAGATTTTAGGGGGGTTAATAAGAGAGCGAAGGAAGTTGTGGGAGAGAAAATGGGAAACAAATATGTGGGGGTTAATTTATGGGTCATGTGGTACAATTAATGGCCATTTTGTGCCAACTAATTATTGAAGCTTGGCTAATATATGCCAATTAAGTCTAAGACTTAGCACGCCATGCCAAATTCCTCTTAGAGAAAGAAGTATGTCCAAACCTCTAGGAGGATACTTATATTTTCCGGTTTAACCATCCGATATCTGAAGATCACAGACCCAATTAATTCTTTTGGCACCATATAGACCCATTAAGGAATTAATGTCGTGTAAACCCTTTTTTTTGCTTGGATTGCCCTTCATTTGGGGTGGTGTTTCATTTTTGCCCTTCAAATTGGTGGTCTTTAAGTTTTACCCCTCGCCTAACACCTGGAGGTTGTGGGATCGAACCCCAACTCAGTATAAAAAATAAAATAAAAAATCGCAAGGCAGAATTTCACCAGGCAAACTTTGCAAAATTCTACCTCAAATAAATTTGGGCCTCACAGGCAAAACTTCTGCCTGTGTCATGTAAATTCGCCTGAAGGCAGAATTTCTACCTTAAGGACAAAATTTAAAGACCACCATTTTGAGGGGTAAAAATTAAAGACCACCCCCAGCGAAGGGCAATCCTGCAAATTGCCCGTGTAAACCTCCCAAAGGGTAAAGCGTTCCCTATTGCAACAGCTCATTTTAGAAAATCCAAATATGGGTGATGTGTATAAGGTAAATTTCACAAATAGCCCCTGTAAATGAGAAATAACCACTATCATATAGTTTCAAATTCCATCTGTGGAACTCCAATTACAGTGGCTATTTTTCAAAGACATAATCGAAAAGTGACCAGTGCAACGTGTGTTCATGGGTCATTTTTTTGCGCGGAGTGCCCTTTCTTTTGGGAGGTGGTCTTTAAATTTTGCCCCTCGTATTTGTGGTCTTTAAATTATGTCCCTCGTATTCTTTGGTCTTTAATTTTTGCCCTTCGCATTGCAACTTTGAGCTTTCGCGCCGAAATAATGAGGTTCGAGTTCGAACCCCCGCTCGAGCGTAAATTAAAAAAAAAATCGCAAGACAAGGTTTGGGTCGCGTGTATGCGGACCGGCATACTTTTGTTAAGGAATTACACATTTATGCGGACCGGCATACCATCCTTATAGAGCGGAACTTAGCATAAGTATCGGTCAAACGTAAACTTTGATAATTCCTTCACAAAAGTTATGCGGTTGGGGCATACTTTTAATGGGCAAACTTTTATGCGGACCGGCATAACTTTGTGAAGGAATTATCAAAGTTATCTGGGACCGACATACTTATCGTCATTATAAGCCGCGTAAGTATGCGGGTCGGCATAACTTTATTAATTCCTTCACAAAGTTATCGGTGGGGGCATACTTTTAATGGAGCAAACTTTTATGGGATCCGGCGTAAACTTTTGAATGAATTATCAAAGTTATGGGGCCGGCATCTTTCTCTACAAATCTACCCATAAGGCATAAGTATGCGGTCGACTATAACTTTGGTAATTCCTTCACGAAGTGTATCTTTGGGGGGCATAGCGAAATTAAAAAAACTATTTTTTTTTAAAATTTTATTGCGCGTGGGTTCGAACGCAGGAACCTATGGGTTTATCGAAGGGCAAAATTTAAGATTTGAATATGAGGGGCAAAATTTAAAATGCACAAACGAAGGGCAATTCTGCGAATTGCCCTTCATGGGTACTAAAATCAGGATCAGCCCATAACTAAATTTTCTAAAAAGTGAAGAAAATTCATCAAATGCCTGTGCCCATAGCAGAAATAAGGTAAAATGGAGCAAACTTGAGCAACAACGAATTTTTGTAAAAGAAAACCACACAATTTCTTACTAGTGACAGTTGTGGTTCTAAACTCCACTATATATCTTATATTTTTGTTAGAATACTATAATAAGTCGAAGTTCTTTACATCAACTAGTTCAAAACTGTTGGTTATAGCTAGCGATTTACCATGTTAAATCGCTATATATACGATATTTACAACAGTGTATACCACGACAAGGAAAGCAGGTGCAACTAAGGGAACCAAATACTACCCTTGCACAGACAGGAAAGACGATCCCACGTTCCATTACGAGGCCTTGTCAGAATTGAGAAAGTTGTGAATCTCCAACTGAGTCATCTCTTTGCCAGAGGCTGGGTCAAACTTGCATCTAATAAAGCTGCGTGACAAATTGATCACATATCAATAATTTGACCAAGTGAATCTTACCAAGAGAAGTAAATGTAGGTAAGCAGGAGCGAGACATAAGCCAATTTGAGAAATGTTTAAAAAGTCATTCACACGCGTTCAAACCGTACATTGGAAAAACTAAATTAACAGTTGAAAGGGAAGTAAATTTATGTGTGTATGCATTAGCAAGTGTTTATGTGGGCGAGAGATACTCCAGCAAACAAAGGGAAAATTAAACGGTCAATCACACACGTCAAAAATCTTACATTGAGAAAACCGTTATAATAGTGGAACAAGTAACAGTCACATATAAGTAAGGAAGACCATTTTTTTAATGATTGTGGTGTCCGGGCCAGCTTGCACGCACCTCGACTAATTCCACGGGTACCTGATACCTCCCCCTCCCACCAGCACAGGTACCGGGCAACTCTATCCACCAAGGCTTGGATAGATGGTAGAAACCACCAAGGGTCTTTGCATTCGCTGGGAATTGAACCTGAGATCTCATGATTCTCAACCCACTTCATTAACCACTAGGCCACACCCTGGGTGCAGGAAGACCGTATTACTTCTTAATTAAATCGAACTTATGATTCAGCTAGTTGGTATTTTTGCAGCCCTTTTTTGTTGGTTCTAATTTTTGGTATTAAGTCTGTGTGGATGAATTGAATTTATCTTTCTTCACCCAAAAAATTGATGGTCAACCAGCACATTAGCATTTCTCTTAACTCCTTAAGTAGCAGACTAAGAAGTTCATGCTATGGCCACTTTTTACGTATCATCAGGCTAAACTGTTTTATACATAAGCATTGCTAATAGTACACTATGTATCAATACACAGGAAGGTTAAAGTTCTTTACTCTGTGACATGTCGCACAATATTTTGTCAATTTCATCTGTTAAAACAAGGAAAGCATAGTACAGAGAATGCAAGGTCTGTGCTTAACTCACTCTGTCTTCCAACATAGACCTTTTAGAATGCAAGGTCTGTGCTTAACTCACTCTGTCTTCCAACATAGACCTTTTTCGAAGTAAAGGTATTCATATGTACAACAAGAAGATTATGTAATATGTATCAAAAAATTCTCAAAAAAGTGGGCCTACCTTCCATCCAAGCCAAGAATTAACAATGTATTCTTTTCGTGACCAAAAGTAACAATGTACTCAGAATCTCCAGGCAATCTGAATTGAGCCACAGACCACTCTGAGCTAAAATACTTTGGAAGTACTCCTGCCAAAACGAAACCCAAATTCAGAGCCTGAGAAAAGTAATAGAAGCAAATATTTTTGAGTATGCAAGTGAATCACGGTGTACGGCATAGCCGATCTCAAGTCCGATAAAAGAGGGGGGTTGCGCTTGGTTGACCGCCAACAGAAAAAACTTTAAAATTATGAAAATCCAGCCCCAAATAATTTGTGATTAAGGTGTGGTTGGTTGATGCATGTGGGTCACCAAAGTCAAAGATAAATTCTTTTCGATTTTAAACAACCCTATTACAACGAGTTAAGTACCCCCATGATCCTCCAATATATCAGAGAAAAACAAGTGATCTTAATTCGTTCCACCCAAATAAAGCAAAATTTGTCAGGCAAAACTTGTGCACTAACACAAATCCTTCATTGTTGGTCTCCAGATGCATGGAAGTTAAATCTATTTAATTGCCGATGCGGGTGTTTAAAACTTTAAATAAGTTACGTTACAAATAATACTACTGTTACAGATTAACTAGTATTAACTCCACCTTGAGGTTAGAAATATTCTATCTGTGGCCGTAATAAATAGACCAAGAAGGCAAACACTTTTGTGCAGGAAAGTTCAGGGGAGTAAGGTTTTTATAGTAGTGATATCTCAATTCTCATATGAGGTGCGCATGAGTAGAATAATGCAGAATTTAGAGAATCCCTGATAATTGAAAAATTCACTTGCATGCCGTTATGATATAGTTTCATTAGAAAATTGAGGGAAGGGGTATGTTAACGAGGAACGAGTGAACTAATATTCACAATGAACAAAATAAGAGAGAATCTAATCTAAAGGGAACCGAAATTGAAAGCCTTTTAAGCGAAAAAACGAGATGAAAGAGGGGAAGAAAAAGAACAAAGTTGGTAGCTCTACTCCGTAATTGTACAACACGAAATCTGAAAAAAAATATACATGGAAATAAATTAGTAACTCATGAGTTTGCTTTCCCCCAGCCATTTATTTACACTTTCTTGAATCATATGCTTTATATGCTTCCAAGCCATAACGATGTTAGAGGCCAAAAACGGTAGATGGCATTAGATAAAAGCTCAGACAATAAATGAACTGACAACGAGTTAGAGACGGTCTTGTTTTTACTCTTTTGGATGTAGATTCAATGCTGTAAATTTTTGGATGCCAGCACTTTGTGCTGATAATTATTATACAGTCTGTTACCTTGTCCAAAAAAAAACTATGGCTTTTTAAATGCAAGGATAATTTAGATACGGCAAGGTGACAACCTCAGTTGTCCTTTTGGCAACTAGACTTTAGAAGTGTAAAGTGCAAGTGCCAAATGTGGGATCAGAGTTTATTTTAAGCTGTCTAGTTCTTAGCCCAATTGGTCAAGGTGAAGTGTACAATGGAAGATTAAGTTGGGGTTCTCATGGAGAGATATTTAGCAAGTAGGTTGTTGCAGTCTGTGCTAACCGCTCGGGAGCATTTGTCAGCTGAAAACAAGTCTACTGCTGTTAACTATCATTCGAAGAATATTTGTATTAGCATGTGATAAGTCGCCTACTTTTTTTCTAGGCTGAATACATATGTAGCCCCTTAAACTTACCACATTTTTTCATTTAGACACTTAAACTATACCTTGTTCCAATTGAACACTTCATCTTGTTAAGAATTGTACCTATTAAACTCCTTAGGAATAGCCAACATAATAGCTAAAGCGCGTGAAGTATACATTTGGATGACATGGCAAAAAATCAATTAAAAAGGGACATGTCAGCAAAAAAATTAAAAAACAAGAAAGCAAAATCGTGGGTCTTCTTCTTCAGGAGAAACAAACGAAACAAACCCACATTATGACTCTTTTGGGGTGGCAGAGTTCCGAGGGAGGCATGCCGCCGGCAAAAAAGCCACTTGGCCGGCAGTTGTCCTCTCATGCCGCTCCGCCGACCAAGTGGTTTTTTGCCGGCGGCATGCCTCCCTTGGAACTCCAGTAACTCAACTACACCTCCACCAACAACGATGCTTTCTGTCGCACTAATCACATCGACCCTTCAAATCCATTTTTTATATTTACAAAAGTTGAGAAAATTTCAGATGACCCAATTATCAAATTGCTAGATGATAGATCAACCTTGAAGAAGAATCGGTTATGAGATTCCAATTATCAAAATAAGTTTTTTTTTTTTTCTTAAATTGAGTTGCTGATCTTCCTATAAAGTTGAATTTTTAGTGTATTTAATTTTGGTTCTGTTCAAGTTAAAATTTGATGGTGTGCGGAAATATGTTGAAATTGAACCCATATGGTTTTTCCTGTTCAAACTACATATTTGTGAATTAAATTTTGCTGCTTTTGTCCTTTTTACTTTATATTTCTGATACATGAATCGAAAATGGTGATGGTGGAGTTGGGCGGTAGTTTCCCTGATTGGCGGACGGTGACCTTTTCCGTCGTTTAAAAATGGTGGAGACAGTGGCTGTAATGATGGAGATGGGCAAGGAGATGGTGGTGGACATAGTTTATTGCAGTGAAGAGATGATAGCAAAATGGAGATGGTGGAAGGAGGAAGGAGATCGGGAAGCTTGGAGAAAAGAGAGAGAGAGAGAGAGAGAGAGAGAGAGAGAGAGAGAGAGAGAGAGAAATTCTGAAGAAAAAAATCCAATGGCACTTCACGCTTTCAAAGGACGTGAAGTACACTCATTGTGGCATGTCAGCAGCTTGTGTCTAATTGACACATTTTAAACTAAATTTAAGTGTTCAATAGAAACAAGTTTTAGTTCAGGTGCCTAAATGAAAAAATATGACTAGTTTAAGGGGCTGGATATGTATTCAGCCTTTTTTCTATAAGGTCATGGTCCAGGACATCCATCCCTAATGTTGAACAAAACACACACAAGGCATCCATATCATAGGAACATCCAGATCATAGGTCGAATAGCTTATGGTGTGTTTGGTATGAAGGAAATTGTTTTCCCAGGAAATAAGTGGGTTTCTTATTTATTTTCTGGTGTTTGGTAAGTAAGCAAAAACTTTGTCCCAAAACTTTGTATATACTCTAGGCAAACAGTATGGGGGATGGTGTGGGGGTAGAGGTGCGGGGGTGGGTGGGGATGGGGAATACGGAGATTAGAGGGTGGGGAGGAGACAATCAATGTAGAATGCCACTGTGGAACTTATTTTCCCTGCTTTCACTAGGGAAGTCATTTTCTTTATTTTTAACGAACTTGTTTTCCAAAATTTTGATCAGCCAAACATGACAAAATTGGAAAATGTTTTCCTCCATACAAAACAAACCCACGGAAGAATCCCGCATGACTGTTTGCGAGAGAGAGAGAGAGAGAGAGATCAGAAAACGTAATGTGTATCAGAAGGGAACCATACCTTTGATGAAGGAGAGTGGTGAACTTGATGCAGCCAAAGTAACACGAGAATTAGGAGAATTTTTTGTCTTATCTTGATTCCCCAGATTGACCTTGAGCCTAAAAACATGAACAGTGCCTTTGTCACTAGAGACTGCTAGCCACTGAGCAGTCGGAGAGAATGAAACACTGTGAATTTCTGCTCTATCAGCACCTCTCCTTACCTGTATCATACATGCCATGTGATTTGCCAAAACTAGATATTTCAAAAATACAGTTTAATGGGTACAAAGGAAAGTTAAAAGACTCAATCAAGCTTGTATGTATGGATTAAGTAGATCTCTCGGCAGGCAAAGTAGAAAAAGCAAACCATCAAAAGTTACAATTATATCCGATATGTCTAAAATAGAAAGGAAACTTGTAATTATTGGAGATATGAAAAATGGAAAGAAGATAAACGGAATTGGCAAAAATTAACAAAATTATCTTCTTTAACTCTAATTCCTCTTCAAGATTAAAAAAAACGGTGATGAAGAAACGTCTAGCAACAGTGATAAAGAAACGTCTAGCTTTCCTTCATTCTAGAATTGTTCATGCAATATCCATATTTGACCCAAATGGAGGTCGACAAGGAATGTTCCAAGCCAAAGGCACAAATGAATGATGATTTATATAGAAGAAGTAACTTCTAAATTCAGTTTTAATAAATTACAATTTGTTGTCACACAAGGGTGTGGCCTAGTGGACAATGAAGTGGGTTGAGAATCATGAGGTCTCAAGTTCAAGTCTCAGCTAACACACAAGCATTAGGCGATTTCTTACCCATCTGTTAAAGCCTTGGTGGATAGAGTTACCCGGTACATGTACTGGTGGAAGGAAGCAGGCATCCAGTGGAATTAGTCGAGATGCACGCAAGTTGGCTCGGAAACCACGGTTATCAAAAGAAAATTACAATCTGTTCATAACCGAAGGTTATTATGAAGGCAGAGACAGCAAGGAGTGGACATTGAGTACGAAATGCATGCTAAGACTTTCTGAGTCATGGATCAAAGGGAAGTGGAACACAGAGTAAAGACTCAATAGGTAATTTTGAGACATTAGAAAATGGTTTATAGGGACAGTTTATTTGAGAGCAGCAGCAGAAGTCAAGAAATTTCAAAACAACAATGCCATTAACCTACCCATGTTTAGAATAATGACATCAAAGCAACGTTGTTTTGAATTTTGATCAAGGACGACGTCCGTTTTTGCAGTCCAGAAGCTACGAATTATTCATACTTTGGTGAAACAGAAAAATACGAAATTGCTTACTATTACTTACAAAAGCTTTGTAATAAAAGAATATGAAATATCCGGACTGAACTAAACAACATTCAAAATCTTACCTCCTGCAACAATGTACCATCCTGTGTGTTGAAAATCCGGATAAGAGTACCCTTGATACTTGCTGTTGCCAGCACATGCCCCTCATGACTAAGAGCAAAAGACGCAATCCTAGAATCATGTGCAAAAATAAACCTAGTCCTTTTTGATGTGAAATGCTCAACCCGAACTTGACCATTTTGCAATCCAGGGCACACCAGCACCGGTGATCCAGCCGTTTGTGAAATCTCACAGAGTCCCTTTGGGTTTGAAATTGTCTCAATCTGGTGGACGAGCTTCACATCAGCAAAATTATATATATATACCTTCTGCTCAAGTATAACTACGATGCAGTCCCGTCGAAGCCGCACACTGCGCACAGCCGACCTGAAACAGAGCTCACCGATGCAGCGGCTCTGATGGTCATCCCAAATTATGACCTTGTTTCGAGGATATTGTGGGTTATCTCCATTTCCAACAAAGACTAGTATATTACTTCTGAAGAGCATCTCAACAATTCCAATACCACCTCCATTATCAAAGTATCGCCGGAACATCTCACAGAAAGGGTCACAGCTATAGACACTAATGCCACAATCGGTGCCAATGGCGAAACAGCTACCATTTTGATTGAAGGAAATGCGGTACAGAGTCGAGATTGATTTATTGATAAAGCCATTGTTAGGGCATGAATTAAGGTGACTTTGCTTAGGATCATTATCTACCTGTTCAACAGCAGCTTGCTGTGGCTGAAGCTGTTGTTTGTGTTCTTCTTCTACTTGCTCTAAGTAAGGTTGAAGCATTGGTGGCAAAAACTTTGAACTAGTATTTGGGTGTTGAAATTGTGGGGGGAAAGGGGAAACAGTGGCCATGGACAGGGATTAGGAATAAGTTTTAGAGATGTATAAAGCTGAAGTTCAAAGCTAAATGGGTAATGATTTCTATCTGATATTCACCACCACGTAGACGATCATCAATCTGCATCAGAAAGACATAAAATGTAAAACTAGATGTACTATTATTAAACGGATAAGATATGATACTACACTTGATCTTAGGCCAAGGAAAATATAATAATTAACAAACATCAAAAGGAAAAAAAAGAATCTTCAAAGGGAAATGCTAAAATCAAAATGAGTTGTTTTCATTATAATGTGCTAAACGGACTCAATGGGTTATCCCGACTGGTTGGCACACAATATCCTGGTTAATCGGGAATTGGACACTTATCCAAAGGTACTGGTGAATTTGTAATTGGAGAATTTCAGTCTAGTTCCATCAAGTCGTGAATCAACCATCAAGTTATGCACTACACTCAGTCAACACTGATTCACTGACCTTTATGGAAGTGATACCAGAACATGAATTACATATAAAGTATTTACTTAAGGGATTCAAATAATTTTGCTCTACTAAATAATACTTAAAATATTGGGGGAAGAAAAGACACAAATACTCCGTCTGCACAAGTGAATGTTGCAGGGCATTTTTTTCTTCTTTATTCTTTCTGCAACATTTAACCATTTGGCCATAAGAATTATTCACTTTTTTCAAAAATTAGTGAACCATGAAAACAATACAACTTGAAGTTGTATTTGGAATGAAAAACAAGAAAAACTTTTTCACACAACCAAAACAAGTACATTTCAACCAAAAAATACAATTTCAAAAACTATAACAACTCCAAAATTCCAAAAAACGTGAAAAGTTTTTGGTTTCTATGGCCAAACGCCTACTTATACTATTGCGCCCAGTGAACCGTACAATCCCTCAGCATCATAAAACAAAATGGAAAAGAAAACAACAAATACACTAACACTATAAAAATTAGACTAATTTGATGAATAGATAAACCATTCCAACGTCGGTCACAGACAACTAGACCAGGTCATAGACAATTATATGATTAGCAGGGACAAAGCCAGAATCCCAGATACGAGTTCGGCCAAACCTAGTAACTTTTGCTCAAACAGTGTATTTGTGCTAATAAATTCATTAAATATGTACAAATATTAGATTTAGAACCCAGTTATTATCACTTGAAGTCGTCATTCTAAAATCCAGAACTCATAAAGTTGAAATCATGACTCCTAGTCTAATGATTATAAACTCATAAAGCTTCAGCGATAACTTTTTGATAATTATACAAAAATAAAACTGTACTGTGATGAACATAATCAAAGAAAAATAAAACCAAAAAAAAAAAAAAAATTTGCTATAATTACATTACACCCAATTTAATAAAGCCATTGATTTAATTTTAAGAGACTTAAACATCTGATCTTTTGATTATACAACAATAAAACAGTACTAGGTTGTCAGAAAAAAAAATGAAATTAAGAAGAAAATAATAAATACCCTACTTCCTACTAGCTATTGATAAACATAATCAAAATAATTTTTTTTTTTTTTTGCTAGAAATACGTGACACCCAATTTAATACAGCCACTGATCTCTACAAAATAAATAAAATAAAATAAAAATAGTTACTGAACTCATTAACACTTTTTGTACTGGGTTGTCGACAAAAATTGAAGTTAAGAAAAAAAAACATAAATTTCCAGTATCCTGCTCACTGTTGATGAACATAATACAAAAAAAAAAAAAAAAATTGCTAGATTTACGTGAAACCCAATTTAATAAACCCATTGGAGTACCAAAAAAAAAAAAAAAAAAGGAACATGAATGATACAGTAAATAGCTAGTAATACTTACATTGAAGACAAAAGAAATTCAAAGAGAGATATTAATGAAGGACTGAACCATATGATATAAAGGATAATGGAAAAAAGGTTATTAATTAAAACTTAAAAAGGGGGATTTGGGGTTTTGCAAAGAGAGATTTTCAGTTGCATTTGGAGTAAAAAGCGGCTTTTTATTTTTATTTTAGAAGAATATTTGGATTGGGAGTATCTTCCCACACAAGCACTTTTGAATATTCCAGTACTTAAAATTGAATAGTAAAGTACGTGTCTTTTGATACACTCGGGGGCGGAGCCACATAAGGCCAAGGGGATCACTCGAACCGCCTTTGGCCAAAAAAAATACTATTTATATATGGTTAAAATTATTATATATATATATATATATATATATAGTAAATGTCGAACCTCCTTTGACTTCTTCGTATGTTTACTTTTTTATATTTTGAACCCACCTTAGTGAAAATATTGGCTCTGCCACTGGATACACTCCCTCCGTCTAATTTATATGATATATTTTGGATTCCGAGATTCGAACAAGTATTTCTATGATCGTTTTATGTATCTTTTAAATATTTTAAATTGTCAATCATTGTGATATAGTGTACATTTTACGTAATTTCCAAGAGAAAATTACACCCTATGACAATTAGGATAACAATGCTACAAAAATTGATCCATTTTGCTAAATGTTTCAAAAAATAGACCCACTCCCTCCTCCTCCCCCTCTATCTCTCTCTCCACCCACTCTATCTTCCTCCCTCCTCTCTATTCTTCGCTTCGCCGCCACCCAACGACGTGCCGGGCTCGCATCACTTCGAAAAGACAGAGATCTAGATCCGGAGGATCGGGGAATCGAGGTTTTGCGTAACGCCGCCGCAGCTAGGGTTCGTGACCTAAATTTACTTATTTTCACTTTTTAAAAATAAAAAGATCTAGTATGTTTTTTGTTATTTAATAATCTCAATTTTGTTTTTGCGATCATCATTGAAGGATCAATATCGATTGTTAGGTGAAAATGTGGCGAAATTGAGAACAAATCTTATGAAAGAGCAGCTTGCTACTTTTCGGTCTCAACTTGAAGATTTCACTCGCAAACACAGGGTTTTTCCATTTTTTTGTTGTTTTAGTGATTAAGGAGTAACATAATTTCTCCGACGACGGCGATTTTCCGGTGGCTCAGATCTGGCTGCCTCCTCCCTGCGGTGGCTCAAGTCTGATTAGAAATTACCTAGATCTAGATGTATAATATTGTATATGGGTGCATACGGGTGTATATGGGTATATGGGTGTATATGAGTATATGGGTTACAATATTATACAATATTGTATATGGGTATATTGTTATAATATTGTATATGGGTTAAAGCTTTGTAATGTAAGTTTTGAGCTGTTTTTTTTTTTGTAATGTAAGTGACCAAATTGTATATTTATGAAATTGTATACACCCATATACAATATTATAACTCATATACACCGATATACTCATATACACCCATATACATTATTATAACCACCCATATACAAAGAAAGGAAACGCTTTATAAAACACGCAGATTCAACAAAAAATGTGTGTGTATCATTTGAGTAACTCTTACATGTTCTTATTTTAGTCACTTTTTTTTCAAAAATAAAAATAAAAAAATCCTATCTTTATTTATCTTCATATTGTAAATCTCACTTTTCAAAAGTCACAAGGAACAATAGTCAATCACTCTACGAATCACCTACGTTAGGTCTTGTTTGTCGTTATCACACATATAATGTGCTAATAAATATAAGCCTGTGTTGCCATATTGATGTTGGATGTAACAGATCAATGATTATTCGTATTTTAAGTGTACCTTATTGAATCGAGCTATACTAAATAAATAAAGAAAGAAAATATAATGTTCTGAGAGAAAAAAATCTTTGGTAGAAACAACGAGAACCGAAATTAAAGAAAGGAAAAGATTTATAAAACAATGCATTAGCAAAGAGCGTAAAGTGACAGGAGGCTGGGTCATTTTTTGTAAAGTTTAAAAATATGGGTCAATTTTGATAGCATTATTACCCTAATTGATACACAATGTAATTAACTCTATTTCTTTTGCTGTTGATATTTTGGAGACATGGAGTATTGTTATTTGTGCCTCAACGATGTCGTTTACTTGAGGATAAAGGACCACTAACGTGGAGTACAAGACACGTTAAGAAATAGAGTAATAAGTCAGCTTTGATGGTTGACTTGGCCATATCGCAAATAAAATATCAGAAATCAAATGTTCATAATATATACACTTGTCTGAACGAATGCAATGTAAACTGAATAATTTTCTTTATATCATTTAATTTTCCTTTGGAAAAAGAGTCAGAGATTTCTCTTTACTGTTCAAAAGGTACAAGACATAAGTACTCTTGAACTATACACGAAGTTCCAGGACACATCTTTCCTTTACGGTTCTATTATTCTCCTGAATTATTTTAAAGTGTAATAAACACAATCATAAATGCTGACGTGCATAGAGAATAAAAGTCTTGAGAGGTAGTGAAATACACTCGCTGCCTAAATCTAAGGGTGGCAAATGGGCCGTCTGGGCGAGTCAAGATGAGCTGAATCAATAGATGGGTCAATGCCCAACCCTGCCCAAAGCTCGCTTGGGCTAAGGTAGGTTGAGTCAAGATGGGCTAAATGTTAGATCATTACCCAACCCGTCCAACTTAACCCGCTTTTAAAACATTTTGACAAACTATAAATATTGATCTTCTTTGATTGCAAATATTCTCTCGCTCATGCTTTTCCAAATAAACGGCGTTTTGAAAATCAAATCTAAGTATTTTTGGAAATAGATTTAAAAAAATAATTTCTTTTAAAAAAATAAAAAATTTAAATCTTTCTTAAAAAAATTAAAATAAAAAATGAAAAAAATTATTCAAAAATTAAATAATGATTAAAAATAAGCTTATCATGTTTTGTAGCTTTTATACTTTTGAACGGAGGGCAGTAGATGGGTCAGTTTGAGCTGATGATTTGTGATGGTCAGCTCATCTTAGACAAACCCATTAAAGCTTGGGCGGGTCAAATGCTTTTGGGCTAGTTTTGTCACCCCTATTTAAATCTATTTCATTTTCTTCCTTTTTATTTACTTGTTAATTCCAAAATATAATGAAAATATCACTTTATATTTAGAAAAATGAAAAGGATAATTGTTATTGTTATTGTTTTTGTATGAACTTGAAAAAGAACTTGAGGTGTTGAAATTTGAAGGATTGTTGAAGTTTTAAAGTTGAGATTCAAGTGCTAAACGCATTCTAAATCCTTAGTTGCTGGTGAGATTCGAAAATGTTATTGTCTTTGTATGGACTTGAAAAAGAACTTGAGGTCTTTGAGCAAATTCGAAGGATTGTTGAAGTTTTAAAGTTGAGATTTAAGAGCTAAATGCATTCTAGATCCTTAGTTGCTAGTGAGATTCGAAAATGGAGAAAGAATTTCGAATCCACCATTGTTGAATCTTGAAAAAGATGGAAGAACCAAAGAAAAAGGGGGGGTTTGTCGAAGTTCTTGATTTTTGGCCAAATTGATCATTGGAGTTTAGTGATAATGTTGTTGTGAAGTTGTAGTTGAAATTTGAGCTTGATTGGTGTGGAATTTTATTGAATTTTTGTTGAATTTTGAGGCCCAAAAATGAAAAAGATGAAGAACGTTGCCCTTTTTTTAAGTTCTTGAAAATCAGCTTTTTGTAATGTTAATTAGTTGTAAAATTGTTCAATTAAAAAAGGACATGTGTCCATTTTATTCAGAAATTTAGCTCATTTTTCGTCTCTCACATTGTTGTAACAGAGTGAGCACATTCTCTATGCCACCTCAGCATCGAAGGGTGTATTTATTATACTTTAAAATAATTAAGGGGGATAATAGGACTCCCGTAAAGATAAAGTGTGTCCCTGGAACTTTGAGTATAAGTCAGAGGTGTACTTATGCCTTATCCCCTATTCAAAAAGAATTATTTATACCCTTTATTACACTGTTTGTCCATTACAGCCCCAACGTTATAGTATTGATGCAAAAATACCTCTCCACTGTTAGGGTCATGGCAATACTATCGCATCTTGCGGAATACCTCTCCACTGTTAGGGTCATGGCAATACTATCGCATCTTGCCGAATATTCCGCTGAGGTAGATATCATGCGGCATGCCACTCACCTCAGCTCCATTTTATCCACTCTCATACTAGTATATATTTCTTATCTTCCACCTCCACCTTCACCCAATCACCGTCACCGTCACCTTCTTCGTCACTACATACCTATTTCCCGTCACCGTTATATAACCAATCTTGACCACTATCAAACAAGCATTCCTCGTCAATTTTTGTTTTCAATTCACTGCCTCCATTGACAATCACCTTGAACACAGTCCATTTCTCCTTTATTTTACTACCATTCATAGATTTATATTTTACGTTTTATTACGGTAACTCAATTATCAAATTGGATATTGACCTTGTTCCCCGTATAACGCCTTATACGGGGTACTCATTTGAATAGTAAAGTAGTGGTTGTTATTGTAAGCAAATTTCATCAAAGAAAAATACTCGTTTTAATAACCTCCAAAGCCAATAGCACACACTCGAGATATATATCCTCTAGAATCTAGATAATCCGATTGATTGTCAGTTTATGGGTGAAAGGTTATGTTGAGCTCCACCTGGATACCAATAACCGGATGCACGAACTATGAAAAAAAAAAAAAAAAAAAAAAAAAAAAAAGGCATGAATGATAGAATTAGGCACCCATGTAATTGAACTATCTCTCGGATGTAAATGTGCTCAAGTTTTTTAGAAATATAAGTAGTCTGACTCAGTAGAAAATGTTTGAACTTAGTCAACCGGACCACAATAACTCATATTGCATTAGACTTTCTAAAAATAATGTAGTAAGTGTCACGCCCCAAACCATGGTCTAGGCATAACACGACACTCGGTGCCTGACTGCATATGACCGAGGCGAACCAACTGCCTGGCTGAATCAACATGTGGTATATACTGAATGCGAAATATAAACTTATAACATGCTGATCTACTAAAAAACTACTGATCTACTAGAGCCTCTTAAACACTAACTGACTGCAACTCCAGTCTATGAAGCCTCTGAACATCAATCTGAATGTTAAATGTTTACTGGGACAAGGCCGCCGGCATACCTCTACTGCCTAACATGACAAAAACATGAGATTAAATATAACAACCTGAATGAAGTGGGACACACCAATAATTAATACATGTGAGATCCTGGCGGGCAGTCCTGTCATCCTGTAAATCAGTACCTGCATCGTCAAATGCAGGCCCTGGGCAAAAATGGACGTAAGTACATTTGAATTGTACTTGTATGTAAAACCAACTGAATGAATAAACGTAATGATATGCACGAGGGAAAGGGCAGCTCAAATCAATAACATAAGGACATGAAGTAATAACGTAACTGAAACATAGACATAACTGAACATAAGTGTCATTGAACATAATAATTTGTTTAAAATGGGGTGAGTCACCTCTGTTTTGTAATTAACCATACCGGGATTCATAATCCATTTTAACTCAGAGAATAGATATCTCAAATAATGCACCATGGGTCGTGAACATGGCGGGCAGCATCACCTACTACCAGGCTATATCTCAAACAATGCACCATGGTTCATAACGGGTAGCATCATCCACTACCAGGCTATGTATCATAATGCACCATGGTTCATAACATGGTAGGAAGCATTATTAATTTCCAGGCTATGTATCATCATACACCATGCTTCATAACATGGCAGGTAGCATTATCCACTACCAGGCTATGTATGTCTTTATCTGCTATAGCTACTTCCGTATACACATAAAAGTGATAGTCAACCGACACTCATGGACCTAGAAAGTAATGTATCACAAAAGCATATTTAGGCATCACTTTTCATGTTATTGTAGGCATTCTTGAATTTAGACATGCTTGTCAATTGATACAGTTACGTCTGTTAAACTCTATCTAATTTCGTGAATCCTATCATGAGTTCATAAACTATAGATTCATCATCATGTAAATCATAACGTAAGTATGTAACATATAGGTTCATCATATTTCTACCCTTTTTGAAGAAGTATCATACGTTGAGGAACCTTCATATTATTCTAACATGGATAATGGACATTACTATCATGAGATATGGAATCACACATTGTTTATAGAATTTAGAGTATTGACTATTCATAAGCATTCTGGTTTTCATGACTGAGACTCATGGGATATCAAACACAAGTCTATACTGATTACGTACTAAGTTCATAATATTCAGAATGATAATCATGAACAACTACCAAAACTATATTCTCAAGGATAGAAGTTTTGAAGCTTTTCATGAACTAGGGCATAATCTCTATTTTTGATGTAATTCGTAGTAATAATGAAGAACGGGGCATGATGAAGATCAATAACATTCCCACTCGTAGAGAGTTAGCCTTACATACCTGTAATCACTCCAATCTAACGAACTTAACTGCTTCTCTAACGAAGCACACCAAAACCTAGCTTTTGAGCTCTTGGGAAGGATTTACCTTGGAAATCCTATGTTTCGGTTGAAGAATCATGTTACTAATCATGAATTAATGTTAGAATTACTTAGGAATCATTAGAGCGATCGTACCTTGACGTGGGAGGATGAGGAGAGGAAAAAAATAGCTGCTTAGGGCTTTAGAAGGAAGTTGGAATGTCAAAAAATGAAATTTCGAGTTACGTGTTGAATTTATAGGATGTGACATTTTGGACCCCCTGGCTCGGTGAGCTTAGCCTATGGCATGAATATATTGTGCTATGAGTTGACCTTAGCGAGCTCACATGTCCAAAACGTATTTAGAAAGATTTCAGGAATTTTCTCCTTTTGGTCACTACATCTCGCTGAACTTAGCTTACGGCATGACTATGTTGTGCTATGAGTTGAGTTCAGCGAGCTCCTAGGTCCATTTCACACTTAGTTAAAATTTCAATTTTTTCTTAACTTTGCCGACAATGTTCAGTAGAACGGGCATAACTCCTAGTATAGAGCTCCATTTGAGCTACACCATTTGGAAAGGTATTTCAAAGGGCTGCAACTTTCATGTTTTAAGTTTTCTGAAATTCCCAACGGATTTTCACGAAATCAGGCTGGAAGACAGATCTATCGAAAACTTAGCCGATTTTATCAAATCTTATGCACCTCGCTATCCGTCTTAATTCTGAGACAACTATCCACCCAAACTCATCCCTATGGGACTTCATATGGCGAAAATTTCACGTTAATACTCATTTAACACATTCACACCTAATCCTAATTTACGGAGTGTTACAGTAATCATATCACAAAGTCCATAGTGAATCGTTCCCACTTTTATTTTGATATAACCATGTGTTGCATCAACCACCCGGATTTTGATGTTCATACTGTTGTGATCGAAATAACAGGGTGTCATGCGGAAGCTAGTAATTGCAAATCTTGAGTGGCGATAGATTAGACGACAAATAAAACTATATTAAAAAAAGCATATTATTCTAATGTGATTTGCCCAGTCGACCTACATATGAGAAAACTAATATAAAAGCATAATATGTGTAATTACTATTCGCTACATACTTTAATAACAAAACTTAGCTTGTATCTCTATTCCCTACATACTTTAACCCGCGAACCAATAGAATAAATTAAAAAATCAAATATTTAGTACTGTAGATTTTTTTGGGTGTATGCCCTGGAGTCTAATATAATTACACTAAAGGGCCAAATATATCCTTCGGTATACTTTGAGTTCGAATATACCCCTGCCGTTATATTTTGGTTCAAATATACCCTCATCCGTTAAAGTTGTTCAAGGTGGACAATCAATCCTACATGACAATAACATTTGATGATAAGGTGGATGCCACGTGGCATGCCACCTCAGCGTCCCTAAGCCATTTTACCCCTCCCCTCTATTTGTTCTTTCAGCGCTAAAACTTTCTTCTCCTCCACCACCATTGAGGAAAAGAACATTTTAGTGGTAAAAAAAAACAAATAGAGGAGAGGGGCAAAATGGCTTAGGGGCACTGAGGTGGCATGTCACGTGACATCCACTTCATCAAATTATCATTGTCATGTAGGATCGATAGTCCACCTCGACAATTTTAATGGATGTGTATATATTTGCATTAATAATATAAGAGTCCGGAACTTTTCTAACCCAAAAAAAAAAAATGGAACCAAACTAACCCGTTAAAAAAAAAAAAAAAGAACCAACGTAGGCTTCACGCACAGAATCTGTACGTGAAAGGGCCAAAGTGTACATTTACAGTTTGGTCTTTTCACGCATATTATCCCCATGTATGGAAACTTTGTTTCCACCCAACCCCAACCTTTATTCTTTGAAAATCAAGCTTTTTTCCGTACTTTTTGATCAAGATTAGTCACGTTTCAAAACACCGAATATAAATATTTTATATAGAACTTAATTTTTTTTAGTGTACAATAATATCGGCTCATTACATCAAGTATACATATATATTTGGATAGTCGTTTTAGGGGTTGTAAAGTGCTCCGAAGTAAGTTTGAAAACTTGTTATATTTAGGTTTATATTATGTTGTTTTTTTCTTTTATGTCTTTTTTATTTTGTTATTGTATTGTGTAATCCACACCTTTTACATTTGCAAAAATAAATATAATATTTAAAAATGATTCATCCAATACGAGAGGTTCATAATAATTGAAAAATATTTCATTCCATTAGCAACGAAATACATCATTAAATTACAATAGACTTAAAAAAAAAAAAATCAAGTTCTAGACACTCTTCTACATCCAGATATGCTGCCACCACGGGAGTTTTGCTCACATGAATGCTTATCATGCCCAAATTGCTTACATGTCGAGCACTTGCGAGAGTAAGTCTTTTCGCTAACATCCATTTGATTGTGATAACGGGTTAGCTTGTTTTTTCCCAATTTGCGGATATGATTCTTATTCGCAACTATAGAAAACGGCGCTGTTATACCCCATTTAGACCGGGCTAAATTAGGTACAACATATTGGAGATTCCTATTTTTCTTTATTTTAAGGAGTCGCCACCTAATTAATTTAATGGTGAATTAGGACACCTATTTTATTAACTAAGGTAAAGCTAACTAAACCTCCGCTAATGGTCTGCTTAATTTCCAATTCTAGGTAAGGGTTCTAATTATCCTAAAGGAAAGGGGTTAGGCATCCTCTAGGATCCGTTAACTACGGTTTACCGGCCAAACTTAGGTTAATTAATTTAGATTAAACATAATGCTCAAATCTTAAGAAAATAAGTTGCAAATTGTTATTAAGGTTTTAAAGGAAAATATAACAATGCTATTTAATCTAACTTATAGAAATACATAATAGTCCACTTAAAAATAAAACTTATAAATGTTGTTAAACTTTAAATAATAATATTATTTTAAAAATGAGACTTGCAAAATATAATGATTTGCATATAAATAGAAGTTTTTAAGAGAAAACCTAGCCAATTTAAACTTGGAAAAATGACATTATATGAGTATGGTAGTGGAGGAAATCTAGACTTGTTATAAATAGAATGCAAAAAGGTTTAAAATAATGTAAATGAAGCTTCAAGATTCAATTGGTTAGATATGCTTACATAATCTAAACTATTTTATAAATAGAATGCAAAAGGTGATGGATTTTCTTTCTCTTTCTTATTAACTTTATTTAACTATGTTTTGGCTAAATACATATATATCATCGGATTAATCTAAAGCGTTCATGAAATGCACTGGGATTAATATTTGCATATTAGGCATTTTGAAATTTTAAAGTAGTGAGTATAAATCATAATCCCTTTTAGCTTAAAATATATAATTATGCTATTTTGTAAATCAATTATTCTAAGAAAGATAAATATTATAGGTATTATAAATAATTTTAACGTAGAATAAAAGCGAATGAAACTTGGAGAATTAATTGTTAGTCTTCCTAACTACCCCATACTAATTAGGATTCACCTAAGGCTAAAAAACAAACAAGCAAAATGTTAGACATAAACCCCAAACCAAATACGTATCAATCAGAAGAAACAAAATCAGATTATCGGCCCACTTAGGCCATTGCCAAGAGAAATCGCCCTCGGGCGTTGGCCTGGGCCGAGAATTTTCAACAACTGCCCAAATGGGGTGCACGATTACGTTTGTGCGATGCGGGCTTCGACCCGGATATCTTACACTTGCGTAGGGACGGGCGGGACGGAGGGGGAATAATATTTTCGTTGGGCCATAGCCCAACGCCAAATGCGGAAGACGAATCACGGGACTCGTGTACGAAGGTCATGCACAAAATAAAAGGAAAAAGGATTAGTATACGATCCGGAATAATGTTAAACATGTAAAATATAAACTCGAACAAATCGATTGTGTATATTCTATGTATATTTGAAGTATACCTCGTGTATACACACTTTTTCAGAGATGTATAGAAGGTCGATATCGGAAAGCTTTTGCCCCCGTCTTCCCGATGTTGCACAATTCTAAGGAATTTCATGAATCCCGAGGCATGGCTAGCTAGCAGGAGCGTTCAAGCTTGATCCGTAATGACCAATCTAACCTCCCTATTAATGTATTTTCATGAATATACTTTAAAATGCATGGATATACCACCTCACTGCCTAGGCAAGATTAAAACACTTATAAGTGTATTTGAGAATATTCCAACCAATCGACTATGCCAAACACCGAAATTCAATTCTGGAAACATCGAAACGATAGCGGCTGTGCTTAACATTCTGACATTTATTTCTTTTAAAACGGTGGTTTCCCGAGTATAGTCTCGACGTTACATTGCACAACCAATAATTAACAAAGAGCAGCCCAAAATATAAAACAACACAAGTGGCATGGGGGGTTCTTACAAGCACTAAACATGATTCCAAACAAACATGATAGTCAAGCGGATAGGCAACGCGGAAAATTCATACTCGTGTACTTTCCGTAATTCAAACACACGACCCCGGAGCATAATAATGGCCTAAAGTCACTTAAATAAAGCTATAAACAAGAAGAAATATTAGCAAGAATGAGAAGAGGTCACTAAACTAAAGAAGTGTGATTATACTAAAATGAATCATTAATTAATAAGTTCATTATCTAGGCCACTTAAGGAATGATCACGAGGACCGATATGCATAGTTATTTTAATGGAGACTGAACTTAACGAATATTAGACTCACAAAGGCATGGATTTTAACTCATTTTAACCTATTTAAGATATAATTCCGAGATGTACAAGAAAGTAATCTACAAGAAGGTTATCATGCTCAAGAAACATCCAACCAACTATCTTAGAGGGTTCATATTAGGCATGTTATACCTTTGGATAATCAGGAATAATAAAAACCACCAGAAACAAAGAAAGACACACGATGGGAGATGCATACGACGATCAAGGTCACCGAGTTTAAACAACAAGGTTTAGAGGGCAAATGGTCTTTAGTGTACACTTAGAGAATGAAGGTTTCACATTTTATGTCCTAATATAAAATATCGTACGACCCATCTAACGATGTTTTGACATGGTTCAAACAATGACATAGCAAGTTTAATGGATTTTCGGGGAGAACCAAATCAAATATCAACTTGCCGTTATAACTGAAGCAAACTGCCTAACTATACGTTCAAGTGTGATATAAGAACAAACGAGTTTAACCTTTTAAGCATGTTGGAATAAAAAAATAAAAATAAAAAAAAACTGAACCTTATTTCTTTTAAAGACAAGATGTGACCTGGATAAGCATGTTGGAATATGAACTACTGGTTTCAAAGTGAGGAATATTTAAGTTAGATGGCTTGCCTCATTTAACAATTTTGACAGGATCATACGAGGGATAAAGTAGACAAGTCCTTTTTTAACCCTTGGTTTCATAAGCCTAGTAACTACTAACTCATACTTGAATCATTGATCAGACTAGACATACTAATGAACCAACAAATGAGGAACCATATAGCACAACAAATGACATCGATTAAGCAAGACCCAGTACCGTAAACACATGGACGATCTATGAACACGGTTAAACAACACTTCAAACTAAACAAGTTTGTAAAAGGACCAACGATTAACCGACCATTTCATGGAAACTAACGGATTGACCAATTACTTGAACAAATGGTAAATGACCAAACTAATTAGGCATACTCGTGTGAACTAACACCGACGTCGACGAACCGGTTAATCACACCATGGTCAACAACCAACAACTTAACCACAATAATTAAACCTAAAGCAGATTTATTGAGACTAATCATAAACTAATCTAAACAAACACAACCAAAACATTAAACATACGGACATAAACACTAAATTGAAGGCATTATACTAAAAGGAGGAAAGTTTACCTTCTTCTAAGGATGAAGTGAGGGCGAGCTTCGGTATACCTCGAAGTACTTCGAATCCGCCGAGTTAGTATTTCCTCGAACTCAAACGGAACCAAGTGCGGAAACAAGAATATGATTTAGATTTTTTCGATCGAACAATGCTACCCAATCGCTAAAATAAACTAAACTTTCTAGGGAATTTTCTGGTGGCTTAAGCTTATGCTTTGTTTAGAGGGGATTTTGCGGCTGAAAAGAAAAGGAAAACTTCTTTCAATTTTAGGGGAATTTCTCGATTAAAAAGACTTCCTAATTTTTTAGGGGGATTTTTCGATCCGAAAAACTTTTTCCAAAACGAACCCAGAGACGATTATTTATAGGGGAAAATCTAGGGTTTGCTAGGGTTTCATAAAATGGGCGATTTAACCCTTTTCAAACACAAAACGCTAAAAAACCTTCCGTAAATCTACGTAAAACGATAAGAAGAGACAATATTCATAAAGATTTTTGTACCCGAAGTCAAAGGAACGAATAAAAAAAACGATTTGCGTTCAAAACAAACAAAACTCATTAAGATTTCTCGAAGCACGCGAGAAAGAGAAGAAGAAAACAAAAACTCTTACCTTCAACGGTTGAAAAATTGGCGAGGAGGGTACAAAACATTCAATTATATTTTCGAAAATGGCCATGCAAGGCACGGGGAAGGTGAAAGGTGTCTCATTTCTTACTCGTTTGTCGACGAATAGAGAGAAGAAGAGGAGAGAGAACGGTGGAGGAGCGGCGGATGAAAGAGGAGAAAATGGGAACCCCTAGTGGTTCCCTCTCTCTTGAAACGAAAACGGGTCGGCTGAGAATTAATGGACCGGATCTTGGGCTGGGTCGGTTGCAGGATGGGCTGAGTGATGGTGGGCTAGGTTGGTTTGGCTGATTTTAAAAATATGGGCTGGTCTCATACAAAATAGGTTTTGACCCAAGTAATTTGGGATTGATTATGGACTTCTAAATTTAAATAAAGACCCGTTTTAATTAACTATATGCTAATGTGTGTTAAAACATTACCTAATAAAAAGTATGTATTTATTAATACTCATATAAAAAATAGAATTATATGACGTCATAATGGTCGTGCAATAATATTTTTTGAAAATTGACAGTAAATAAATGTCATTATTTAATTGTGCGAAAATAAATGCGACGCGTGTGCGTAGTATGGTAAAATGTCAGAATGATAAAATGCGAATTATAATAATACGGTAATAATAATAACGAAATAATAATAATAATAATAATAATAATAATAATAATAATAATAATAATAATAATAATAATAATAATAAGGATAATAGTGATAGGAATAATGACCGCTAGTGATTGTAATAGAACAATGAAAGCCGTTAAAATCTAATAAAAGTTAATAATTATAGTAAAATATAAATAATTATTTCATAAGTTACGAAAACACTAGAAGCGTAAAATAGATATTTTGGGGGAAGTCGGGACAAAATCGGGTGTCAACAACTTGTCCCTCTTTGCTCGGTGATGATGAAAGAATTTTTCGGCAAAGACGTTGACTCGATAGCCTATTTTGTCCCGACTAAAGGATTTTGGAGGACTAACGGTAAATAAATTTTTGAAAAGATTATGGCCGAACTACGGTCTCCGGAGTTGCCTACATATCTCGGGCCGCACGAGAATCGGTGCCGTGTGTAATTTCGAGATAACTACGACTCTAAGAATAGCGCACCCAATTGACGCGGATCTTTACAAAATATTGTCCCGTCAAAATTATAATGACAACCGGGCATTATGGTAGAACTCGAAATTCTAAGAAAAATTGAGTGTCTTTGGAATACAAGCGGATATTTGGGGTTTGACGGAGTGTTCGAGTAGATCTTCGACCTGGAAATCGGAAATCCGATTATCCTTCCCAACAAATTGCCCCGATTGACTGTAAGAAGAAATAGTTCCGTATTGCGCTAAAGCTCTCGCTTTAAACTTAAACTAGATAAAATAGTCGGTATAGAATAAATGTCAAAAGTAAAGCGATGTAAAATAAATCCGCGAAAGAGCTGCGATGATTAAAATGATAGCCTTGCTGAGGCTGATGCAAATGAGATTTTAGGCCGATGATTCATGATAATGATGCCTTTCGGCGATGATTAATGAGGCCTTAAACCGGATGGGCTATTTAAGCAACGATTTATGACAAATGAGGCTTTCGCCGATTTATAATGCGATGCGTTGGTGGCATTTGGAAATAATAAAGCGTGCATGTGCGTCAGCGTTGGTGAACGCCTTTGCTGCTTTTGCCAGGGGCAACTTGAATCCAATACATGTGCGCGTCACGTTCGCGAGAATGATGCATTAACGCCTTTGGGGCACTTGAATGCAATGCACGCGCGTCACGCGTTCGCGACAATGATGCTTTGCAGTACTTGAATGCAATGCGTATGCGGCTCGTTCTGAGCAATGATCTGATGCCTTCCTGGTGGCACTTAATGCAATGCGTCGGCGTGGTGTGTTTTGCGACAATGATCGCAATGCCTTCGCAGGGCATTTGAATCGATGTAATGGCGCCATGCGTTAGCAATGATGCATGCGTTTTGGAAGTACTTAAATGCATGATCGCGCGCGTTCTTGTAGCAAATGATGCGGTACCTTTGCACAGGCAACACGGAATCGATGTATGTCGCGGTCGTTGCAGCAATGATGCAATGTAGGTGAGGTGCGTTTGAAAGCAGTAGTGCATATGCAGTGCGGGGCATTTGAAAGCAATAGTGCACGCACAGTGTATTTAAAAGCATTTATGGAGGCATTTGAAAGCAATAGAAAATATTTGTGCATCGACACGTTTGAAAAATCGTTTGTAAGACTCAAGCATTAATTTATTGCAAATCTCGGGAATTATTGACACTCGGGAGGCATATTTGTTATAAAAAAGCTCAAACCGTTTTGACGTATAGTCCTTGCAAGGCTGTAAACATTACGTATTTTCTTTCTTTTTATAAGAAGCGTGGAATTACTCCAGATAAAATTAATGCGAGGTGTAAAAAATTGGTGCGATATTATTTTCGCACATAAGAATAGTGCAAGTGCGTGATTCGTACAAAATATTTGAGGTAAAAGTTGTTGCAAATGCGAGATTAGTACAAAATATTTGAGGTAAAAATTGTGCCGGTCAAGAGATCAAGACAAAATATTTAAGATAAAAGTAGTGCTAGCGTGAGAGTAGTATAAAATATTTGAGATAAAAGTAGTATTGGTGTACGATTAAGTATAAAAATCATTCAAGGTAAAAGTAGTGCGAATGCAAGTGCAATATCAGTGCTGTTTTTGAAAAACTTAATATGTCCAATTTTAAGGCTGACATGCCCAAACCTAAAATGTTCAATTAAAAGCGAACAAGCCTAATATGTTCAATTAAAGGCGAACAAACCTAAAATGTTCAATTAAAGGCGAACAAACCTAAAATGTTCAATTAAAGGCGAACAAGCCTAAAATGTCCAATTAAAGGCGAACAAGCCTAAAATGTCCAATTAAAGGCGAACCAACCTAAAATGTCCAATTAAAGGCGGACGAGCCTAAAATGTTCAATTAAAGGCGAACGAGCCTAAAAGGTCCTATTAAAGGCGGGTGCCTAAATGCGTGTTTTTGGTGACCCTCTCGCCTTTCTCCTATGGTGCTCCATCTTTTGTAGGGCTTAGGCATCCATGTTAGCCCCTCGGCTAATATAGCTTTGGCTTTGCCCTTGTATCTGTCTATGCAAAATCGCTCCACGACCGCTTGAATGTTAGTCTTAGCATTGCGGTGTGAGTAGTCTCGAGCGTATTTGAGAGTCATTGAAAGACTCGAAATTTGTTGTGCAGCATGCCCCATCTCCTTCCTCCATCAGCATAAAGCGTCCATTTTTCAACTTCTAATTTCATCAACCAAACATATGCCTCTTCACTTACTTCCCTTAGCAACTCCATTTGCGGCCATTTTCTTTGTTGATCTTTGTTAGCGCCTCCACATCAATTTGTTTATGCCATTTCCAAACTTTGTTTGCAAATTAACCTTTAAGTGCCTTAAAATATCGATGGTGGTTAGCGTGTTGCCACCCTTTCGTAGACGCATATTGTGCAATATGCCTTTATGACGATCCGATAGGACACATATGACGACCCTTAATAACATGAGTTTTTTAAATGAGTCAAGAACATCCCCATGTCTCGTTGCTCTCATTCGCACATGATGCAGCAGAGGGAATATTGACCCATTGACATCCATACCTATTGCAATTAGGAGCTTAATTTCATATCCGCCATATCCATACCCTGGTTCATCGCCATCACCCTCTGATGTATCCACATTGTTATGCCCTATTTTGAACGGGTCCAAGATAGTTTGCAACTTACGGCTCTTCTTGGCGGTTTTAAAGGTTAGATTAAGCCACCTTTTTTTTAGGAAAAATCAGAAACCTATATATTTGTGTGTCTTGCTCCATTTTTAGTCCTTAAACTTATGGTCCCTAGATAAAGGGTTTTATTTCTTGGGGGAGAAGGTATTAAGCGTCCTCTCAGTACTGTCAGAAGCGATCCTTAAACTTAGTTTAAACTGAACACTAGAGATTATCTATACATTTATCATTATTATTTTTTGTTTTCAAAAATATTGTGACTTCGTGAAAAGCTACACTAGGTGATAATATACTAAGTATATACGGTGTATAAACATGTATTTATATCAAGTATCAAATATTCATAAGAATGTATAGTAAAAAGGAATATATAAAAGAGTATAAAGAAGAATGTATCGTAAGTATAGAAGTATATATGTTAGTACAAAGAGTGTATATATATGTTAGTGTAAAGAATGTGTAACTATATTAAGAATATAAAAAAAATGTGAGACTATGTAAAAATAAATATATCAAGGATATAAAGAATGTGCGTCTATGTAATGTGCGTCTATGTATATTAAAAAGATGTATGTATGTTAAACATGTTAAGAACATATTTCAAGTGTAAAAGAGTGTACATCAGACCTAAAATGTATAAAGAATTGTATAACTAGATATATTAATGCATAAAGTATGTAAAAAATAATTTACGAATATTCATTGGTGTAAAGATTTTATATACGAAATTATTCGGAAAAGTGAAGTTTATTTGACTTACATTTCTACCATTTAGTTAAAAGAGTCTTTATTTGAATGGATATCCTATCAAAAGAATAAGGAACAAAATAATTGTACAAATAGGTATAAGGAATTGTGGATAAAAAATGAGTGAAAGCGTGTAGTGCCTCTAAAGAATAAAAGATTTATAAATGGACGACTTAATATTTGCCTAGCGTCAAAATGTGGATTTAACTTGAATAAAAGGTGTATTAGTGTATACGAAAGAATGTAAAATGTATGTTGTAAATAATGTGTATTAAAAAGTGTATAAAATGTGTATTAAATTGTATAAAAAATAAAGGATGAACTATTATCTTTGCCTAAACGCCAAAAAAGTGTGAATTAATTAACAAAAGTATTTATACCAAATCAATTTAATCTATTTATGAAAGTATTGACGGCCTAATTAACTTGCCTAAAGCGAATAGCGATTTTAAGTTTAACAAACAAGGCGGCGTGTAAATAAATATATCAAAATCATTCCAAAAATAAAGTTTTCACTATACTATGAGTTTATGTTTTGTGCAATTATAAAAAAAAATGCGGAAAGTAAATACAAACAGTGATTCGATGAAATCTTCGGATTCCTTATCTTCGGGATGTATCTCCGGGTACCTGTATAAACACTTAGTAAAAGTGTTAGTAAGAGAATAACTATCGAATGGATTAAAGAAATAATGAATAAATTTAAAATAAAAATAAATAAAAAACCCGTCTTTTGTACATGGGAGGCCTTGGAAATTGACGAAAATTTCTTCATCCGCCATTTTGGGTTTAGTATTCGCCCAAATCGATTTAGTAAAATAATAAAAAGGGGTGAAAGTGTCAATAACAGTTTCATAGCCGAGAAAGGTTTAAACACAATACCAATGCCTACCCAACAGAGTAGCATTTCTCAGACATAAAATCAACATTATTTAGTAAACAAAATGTAAAAATCAGTCCAAAGAGCATTAAAGGAGTAATATGTAAAAAACAGTACAAAAACGTCAACAGGTGCAACAAACAATTAACCAAAACAAAGCAGTAGCTACTATGGCTGAAGTAGCCTGTTGGAGATAAACAAAATGGCATGAAATCAGTCCAAAAACAATGGTAATCAATAGCTCAAGCACGCATACAATTGTACAAGAACACAGATAACAATGGAGTTAAAGCAATAATTTAAAAAAAAAATAGGGTTTTACCGGAAAATAATCCGGTGGGTCTTTTCCAGTGTGACAACGCCAAAAGAAGGGAAGAGGAGCCGCGTCATTTCGACGGCATTACCGGAATGACACCATTACAAAAAGAATCACCAAAAAAAAAAAAAAAACAGACAGACACACAAATCCAACCATAAATCATACACCGCAACAACATGAAACATTAACCGTCAAAACATAATAAAAATAAACAAGAGCACAATATAATGTTGTTAATGGCATTTTCTGGTCAGAACCGAAGCAAGAAACAGAGGGAGTTGTGGGTTAGTGAAATCGAAATAAAACAAAGAAAAGAGCAAGAAGAGAAGAAGAACAAGTCGTCAATGGCTGTTTTCCGATGACGTGGTGGTTCTTGGTCATTGGTGGCTGGATTTCGCGGTGGCGTTGGTCAGTGACGGAGGGAGTAGAGAGAAGGCGGTGTGGTTGCTGTGGTGACAGCGTGAGAAGGAAAAAGGGCTGGAGGGGCAGCGAAGTGGCGGGGAAGGGCGGCGTGGTTGTGGTGAAGGAGAAGACGAGAGGGATGTAAAGAGGAGGAAAGGAAGGAGCAGGGGCAGTGCGTCGTTGGTGGTGTGAAACGGTGGTAATGTGGTTGCTCGCTGCTCCGATGGAGGAGACCAAGGGGTTTTTGGTTCGTGGGTGGCGCTGTGGTGGCGGTGTGGTTGTGGTGGTTACGGGTTGTTGCTGCTGGTGGAGTTCGCCGGAGCAACGAAGAAGACGAGCTCCGGCGTGAAAGGAGAGCGGTGATGGCGGCGGCGTGTTGGGGTTCAATGAAGTATTTAGTCCGGCGTGGTGATAGGCGGCGGCAAAGAGAGAAAGGGGATTATAAGAAAAATGTTTAGGGTTTTAGAGGAGAGAGAGAAAAAATCTGAAAAGGTTAGTGTATTGTGTGTGTAGAAGATGTGTAGAAAATTAAATTAGCCCCTCCCTTTCTTATAATGTGAAAAAACACTTAGGGTTTTGTTTTGTCAAAAAAAAAGATTGTCTTAAAAGGCCCTCCCTTTCTTTATACTTGTCCCCTTTATCCCTTTTAACCCTTATGTAAAAATGCAATAACTAATGGATCAAGAACCCAACCCATCACCTCAAATGTCAACTTTTTAAAAAGGTAGCGAGACTTTTATTTGATCGAATTTTTGCTCTGCGTTTAAAAATTAATTGTTCCGATTTTTTCTCACGGATTGATATTAAAATATAGTTAACTAATACATAAATAATAAGTATAAAATATAAATATTAATATATAAGATATAAAAATGTACTCCTATAAAATTAAGAAACAATTATTAATTGCACAAAATGTGGTAGTGTTATTTAAGCATGTGCAAAAATAATGATTAACTGAAAAATGACAATAAATTGATAAAACTCTAAAATGAGGACAATTATCGATAAATCATCAAAAAATGTAAAAATATGTAAAAAAATGTATTTTGCGCTCTTTAACGAATGGGTGCCCCTCCAAAACGTTAATTTTAAGCACGTCGAGCCAAAATTAGGTGTGCAACACTTTATAACTTGGACAATCGATGCCATCTAAGAAAGTCCTCCTATACTGCCGATAAAAAGCATATATTAAATTCCAAATTTTATATATATATATATATATATATATATATATATATATATATATATATACATATTGAGAATGAGCATGGTGTGAGAATGATCAACTCCACTAAACCGAGAGGATCGCCAACATCCAGTTAATTTACCCTTTGGTGAGTTTTGATAATAATCAGCTGCACCGAACTGAGAATTATTATAGTAATCAGCTCCATTGAACTGAGTGTTTTGATAATAATGAGTTGTTCCACTAAACTGAGATGATTGCCCAATATTACTCGTATCAGGTCTATAACCCCTACAAAGATTTAAAAATGGTTATTTACCAATACATATAATAAACACGTGCTACCGCACAAAATAATAATATAAGAATGCATATTTATCAAGTTTGATTAAATTGTTGGGTAAGATTTTCGAGGCACACACTCAAAATGTCCTCGTAAGAACCAATATCTCCATACGTGTTAACTTGGTAGAACATTTTGTTCTTGCGGGACCTCTCGGTATCTTTTCAACATACATCTCAAGAACATTAAGGGTATTTGAATGTTTTAATTTCCGGCGCATTCAAATAATCCCTCAAAGAATCATCATTATTGATATAATATATACCATAAAGCACTATACCATGGGAAAGCGATTGTGAATATCTGCACTTTGTTATAGAGATTTCATACTCATCTGGACTAACCTTCATTTTTTCATATATGTAAGTGACTAGTGATTCATAAGACATTTCGAGTGGACTTTTAACATGAACGTTTGGTCTTTTATTGTAACGAACTGTACTATTGTCATCAAGGATAATACCATCCCAATGTATTGAAACCTTAACTGGTGGAATATCTTGAGCCATTTTTGTAGGAAGTTTGATTTTTTTTTTTATGAATGACTTAAGAGAGGTTTTTTTGAATGACTTAAGAGACTTAAACTTATGAAATGGATGGATGAGTTTTTATCTCGTCCAACATTCTTCTTAAATAGATTCATATTGACCCCTATTGCACATTGAAATGTTGCGGAATAGTCACTATTTTCGTCAAAAAATGCAGCATTGTATTGTCAAATCGGTCCTTTATGTGTCATAAAAAAACTGAAATTGGCATGCATGATGTGTTGTCAAATCAAGCATGGGTGTCATAAAAAAGCTGTAATTTTCAACCATGATGTGTTGTCAAATCAAGTTATATTGCACATTGAAATGTTGCGTAATATGAATTAAATTCAAATAAACGGTCAAAAAATACAGCATTGTATTGTTAAATCGGTCCTTTATATGTCATAAAAAAGCTGAAATTGGCGTGCATGATGTGTTGTCAAATCAAGCATGGGTGTCATAAAAAAGCTGAAATTGGCATGCATGATGTGTTGTCAAATCATATTATATTGCGCAATGAAATGTTCCGTAATATGAATTAAATTCAAATAAACGGTCAAAAAATGCAGCATTGTATTGTCAAATCGGTCCTTTATGTGTCATAAAAAAGCTGAAATTGGAATGCATGATGTGTTGTCAAATCATGTTATATTGCGCATTGAAATGTTGCGTAATATGAATTAAATTCAAATAATTGGTCAAAAAATGCAGTACTATATATAACGTGATTGACAACAACTAGTATTCACTTTAAAACGAGTTATCATGACATTCTACACCCAATTTGGTAATCTTGATTCCATTACATGTTTTACCCCAGCAAATATATTTGAAGCAATGGGTAGGACATGAAAACTAGATGATGATAATTTTCATTACTCAAATAACCCTAACAAAAGATTCGGTCGAGAATACAATAAAACAATGAGAGAGGAGTGGAATTGGCGTGATAGGGAGGCTGAAGCACTGGAGCAAAAGTTAGCTTCAGTAGGGCTTAAACGCCCAAAAAAACGTGTTGTGTCAATGCCTCATGGAACTCCACAACAGTTTGATTTTGCTGTTAATCGTTTTCTCGAAGAGAACAATCGAATGCAAATACGTTACCATAGGGTAGAATATGGTATACATGGTGGCACAAGATTTAGATCCAAGTGGGATTCAGACTGTGAAATATCCGATGAAGATTAATATTTTTCTTAAAATAAGGTAAGTAAGTAAGGTCATAAAGACCCCTCCCCCCCGCCCCCCGACCCTGAGGGTACTTAGGGGTTTGCAACTATATAAGTAGCCATTTTTTTTATTATTAGACTACAACGTATTCAATGTCGAGTAGTAGAAACTGTCACACCCTAACAATGGTAAGGCATGACGAGCACCTGACTCTCATCAGAGTCGAGCGAACCCTTAGACATTCGCTCTATCAAAAACCTGTCATTTCAAAAACTTTTAAGAACATAAAATTCCAAATAGAAATAATTATCTTTATAACGATTATGAAAACTTTCAATCAAATAAGTACTTTAAACCAATTGAAATCATCTAAAATACATACTCTTTTAAAATCCATAAATGACTCAACTGACATCACTTTGTCGACATCTTGACAAACATACCACAGGACACTGTCTGCAGAAGTCTCTAAGAAGTAAATTGAACATTATGAATCAGGATAGCCCATAATCATACATATCTATACATGACTCAGCACAGCTCCAGAATGAGGTGGAACTTGCCAATCCTAGCTGACGTCCAAGCATCCTAGCTATACACTTAACTCGCCAAACAATCGGGGTCGCGGGCATGAGCGAAATGCGTCCCCTAAAAAAAGATGTCGAGACGACAATGTACCGAGTATGTAAGGTGGTAACAAGTCACAATCATAATTAGACTTAGAGAGAAGAAATCACAATCTAACCTCAATACACGAAATTCGCCTGGAAGAAACATAAATGTGCGGTACGAAGTCTCAAAACAATCTTTAAGTAAATAATGCAATCCAACACACATGCCGCTTCCGACATGTTACCGTAATGGTCTTCGAACGACCGCTTCCGCTAGTATCACAATAGTCCTTCGGACGGCTCGCTTTCGGCATAATAATGATGGTTCCTCCCAGGCACCGCTTCCGGCTTAATATCACCATTATATCAACACAAACTCAATCCACAAATATCAATTTCAATTCATATCATAAGTCACTAATCAATTCATCACAATCCAGTTATTAGCCTTAGTCTTTCATAAGAAGTTATCAAATTTGTATCTCACTAGACTTAGGAGGACATACTTCCAAGTTTGAGGGTAGAATTGTTATGAAATTCTTACTACTTATATTCTACTCAATTTCATCTTATTGTCCTACCCAAAGAATAAATGATCATATCAATACAAAGGGATGATACTATGGAATGTAAACATAAATCGTAAATGAAATGAAGTAGTAAAATCTCGCACTCCCTTCGGAGTGGTTTTGAAAATCAAACTTTATGTTTCCTTTAGTATAAAGCTCATTTCCTCGAAATCATTAGTAAAATCATATACACAACTCAACTTGGCACCTAATGGGTGTTCCCTTCAGAACAGAATAGGAGTACAATATCAATAAGCCATCATAAGAAACATTTAGACCTTACTCGTCTAAGAATGGAATCATATGAAGTACATATAGAATGAATAACAACAAGAATCATGCCAAAGGAAGAAAGGTTTGCCTTACATACCTTTGCCGCTTTCCAGCTAACCATTATTCGAGCCTCAAACATCATCAATCTGTTATCAATACCAAATATATAGATTATCAACTCATACCATACTTTATAACTTAGTTCTTAACTAATTGATATTTTATCGACATTTTAAAGATTTCCTTTCTATTCGAACAATCCCAATACCCCAATTCAGCTAACAAACCATCAATATCAACATTAACAACAACAACAATATCCCAACAATTATCCACCAAAGAATCCATAAATCAAATCCACCTTAATAAAGAATCCATCCAAATTTCAACATTCTAAGCCCCAAATCTATCAATAAACATAAATACACATATTACATCAATATACCTTATGTAGTTCATAACCACGAAATCAACACCATCAAAAGCCAATTTTTGATTCAAAACGACGATAACAACTTGTTCTTCACTTCACTCTTCACGAGCCTCGGGATTTGGGGCCTCGAACTTGATCAAACCCTCACTTTCTCTCTCTAACCTCTCCTCCTCTCTCTCTAACCTTCCATAAGCTTGCTGAACCTTATATCATATTATCATGTTGTTTATGACATGTTTGTAGTCTATTTATAGTGACCAAGGGCGGGTGGAGTGGTCCTGCCACGTGTCCACCACGTGTCAGGCTCTCTACTCGCGGCCAACGCCTTTGTTCAGTAAAACAATCATATCTCTTGATTCCATTATCGAATAAATTACCACGACCTATGGTTGGAAAGCTAATTCAATTATTTACAACTTTCATATTTGGAGTTTTCCCAAATTCCCAAATAATGATGGGGTTATGGCCTCCAGAAGTCAGATCCCCCGACAACGTAACTTAAAAACATCTTTTTAGAGGGCTTACACTTGGATTTGGCTCAAGGTCCTTCTTGAGTTGTGTTTAACTTCACATATATTGTCCATATAACTTGTCATATATCCTTTATAAAAACCCCATCATGTGGGCCCCACCTCACCTTACGGTTACGAGGGCTACATATCTTTTAACGTATCATTCCAATCATATTGTACGAATTCCAAATATCATACTCATGCTATTCTCATGCTAATACAATAGAATTTCATCCTTTATACTTGTAATATTTGCTCCTCCCGAGCTCACATTAAGCGTCTCGCATCCTTAGTAACACGAAATTTTCGGGGTGTAATAAACTCGGCTTGGTCTTTACTCCTTCCAAAAGAACCAAATAGCGATGATGATGAGAGTTCAAATCATAGCAGCTTTTTCGAGTGATATTTCAAACTAGACGAGCTAAATCTCCACCTTCTTATCGAGCGTAATAATGATTTCTCGAAGGTGAAATATTCGATCCGCGAGAATATTATTGCGGTTTACGCCGAGAATGTCACATCAGATTGTCGAATTAGAACGTCTTGTTCGTGACTTGAAAAATCTCAACGCTCCAATCCCAACAAGGCACTCAATAACCATGCCTCGAGTAGGTCCAGAAACTTGCGAGCTTGCCGTACAAAGGATTAGAAAAGAAAATAACAGAATGCTGGCAAGACGTTGTAGATTTTACATGTTAAAGTTGGCCGAAGAACAAGCATCATCAAGCGGTAGAGAATTAACATCTCCTGAAAAAAAATGTGTGTTAAGAGACCGCCAATATCGTTCTGAGGACGATATTGAGGACTTCTATTCTAATGACGATTAGGGTCTATTTAGGCTCACTATCTTAGATTATGGGTCATTTAAGTTTCGGACTAAGGCTGTTAATTTGTATTTTTATTTTATGATGAAGTCATCAATTTGAATTAGTTTGGCATGTTTTTAATTTGCTTTTATCGTTAAAGTCTATTATTAATTGACAATTTAACAAAGAAACACAAATAAATTAGTACATATAATCCATAGAAATATTAAACTTAATAAACAAAATACATATAAATAATGAAAAACAACAAGATAGCACAAATAATCTTCCACAATTTAAGTTTTTCTTTCAAAGCTATTTTCTCTTGTTGAGTGTCTCTAAGTTTAGACTTCAACAAAATTCATTTTTTTCAGAACCGGTGAGCGAGACCTCCAAAAGTTCAATTTTTGCTTCAGCTTCCACAAGCTTAAATTGCGAGTCCAACTAGCGGTATCTCTAGAGATACGTGAAGTCGCAGTATCTCTATCAAAAAGTGAATTTTTAAACTTCGCCGCCACCGTTTTATCCACGTGAATGCTATCTTCCCACCGAAAGTGTTTGCAACCGCTCATATCCTATAAACATTACAAGAAAATCAGTTTTTTAAAGTAAAAATATGTGGATAACGTGAAAAAAAAAAACACTAAAAAATGTAAAAACACTTACTTCGGGCACTTTACAACGCCAAAAACGGTGGCCGGATTATCTTGGGTCTTTGATATTTTTAGTTTACGGAATAACCGCATTCACAAATATCGGGTTGTATAGCAAACTTTGAAGTTTCAAAATTTTGAGACATGTTTTTGAAGTTTCAAAACTTTCAAGTTTCAAAAGAGACATGTTTTTGGAGTGCAAAAGTGTGTTGAAAGGATGAAAATGGAGAAATGAAAGAGAAGAGTATCTTTGAAAATGGGAGGTTGCAGTGGGATTTTGGTAGTGGTTTCAAGCACGAGAATGCACGCGTGAAGTTCTATTTTGTTTTTTTTTTTTTTTTTTTTTAACGGGTTAGTTTGGTTCCAATTTTTTTTTTTTTGGGTTAGAAATGTTCCGGACTCATAATATAACGGAAGGGGTATATTTGGCTCTTTTTCAATAGTACAGGGTATATTTGGCCCTTTTCCGTTTTAGAAAATATAATCACAATTGTACAATAATCCTAAGATATCCCTTTAATCCGCTTAACATTTTCTCTCGGACCCACAATATATAATCTAGACAAAGTTCATAGCAATCCCTCCGTTTCAAAGATATCCTCGATATAATATTTAACATTTTTTTCTTATAATTCGGGCTTTAAAATTTATAACTATGGTAAATTATTTATAAAGAATTTATTTTTAAATTAGAAAAAAAATTATTTATTTTAATATAAATTAAAAAAATAGATTCAAATAAATTGAAACAGAGATAGTAGGACATTTTTAGATGATGTATAAAGAATCTAAACAAATGTGGTAAAAGGAATCCTAAACAAATATAAATACTTACCTTCCACAAAGAATCAAAAGAGTGTGGACTCTCCTATCATCCTCATTTACTCAAACTCCAGCGTTGACAACTCTGCTCTTCCCAATTAACAGATCTCAGCAGAATTATCCTTTCTCTTTCTCTTCTCAATTATTCTTCCAAAAGGGTATACTCTTTTCTTCTTTTTTTTTTTAATCAAAGTTTGGTTCTTTTTAGTATTAGGCACTTTATAATATGTTTCTTGCGATGGTTGAAGTGATAACTTGTTTGATTTGGTTGTATATTGGGATTTTTCTGTTGAATTTTGATGAAAAAAACGGGTATTTTGAATTTTGAAATCGTAGGTAGATGTTGAAAGGGTATTTTTTTTTTTTTTTCACTTGGCAAAAATATCATGTTCACATTTTCAAGAATCTAAACAGTTTGTTTCTGGGTGTTCATTTTTTTGATTGTTGTACTCTTGGGTACAACTCAGATAACCACATTTTGGCAAAGTTTGGTTCTTTTTGGTATTAGTCACTTTATAATCTGTTTCTTGTTACAGTTGAGGTGATAACTTGTTTGATTTGGTTGTATATTGGGAACTTTCCTTTCTAAATTTCGATGAAAAAATGGGTATATTGAATATTGAGATTGTAGGTAGTTGCTGAAAGGGTATGTTCTTTTTACCTAAGTTACTCACACTCTTCGAAAGTGTTGCTGCACCCGTGTCGGATCCTCCAAAAATACACTACTCTTGAAGGATCCGACACGCACCCGACGACATTTTAGGAGAGTGCGAGTAACTTAGCTTTTTACACTTTGCAATTCATCACAATTGACTTAACATGTTCACAATTTCAAGAATCTAAACAGTCTTTTTCTGTGGATGTTCATCTTTTTGATAATTATACTGTTGGTTACAATTTAGAGAACCCCATCTTTTCAAAGTTTGGTTCATTTTGGTATTAGACACTTTAATAATCTGTTTTTCCTGTTACAGTTGAAGTGATGACTTGTTTGATTTGGTTGTATTTTGGGACTTTTCTGTTGAATTTTGATGGAAAAATGGTTATTCTGGATTTTGAATTTGCAGGTAGTTGCTGAAGTTTGGAGGTCCAATGGCGATTGGTATGAAGCAGATGTCTATGATAATAGCAACCCTTGGTGTTTTATCCTTTATATTTGGAGTTATTGCTGAAAACAAGAAGGTTAGTTGATAAAATCAGATATAGGGAACTCTTGTGAATCCTCTACTTACCCTTTTGTCTGTTATCTTATGCCTTATCTATTGACTCTGTGAATTTCATACATCATGTTTGCCTAGTTCTTTTGTGTGTGTGTGTGTGTTTTCCCTTTTTTTGCTAAATGGATTTAATGGCAGTTGGTGCATCTTTTAATGTATATACATATTTATCGAAAATTTTCTGTAGAACCGATCTTTCATGTTATGTTGTATTATATGTTCTTTATAACAGCATTTCGCTATATCAACCAAAATATATCGGGACAAATAGAGAGGTTTGACTGTTTATGGTTCGAGTCTTTAGACAGCGGTGCACCCATATATGCTGGGTTGTGAGATAGTTTTGAATAACTGTGTCACCAATAATCAGTATCATTAAGCACACCATAAACTAAAATGAAGAATCAATCTAAGCGATTGAAGCTTCCTTGGCAACTTGATCTGCCCTGTCATGCTGCCCTCATGTTGGATGAAGCATTGGTCGTGATCCTTCTCAGTTATCCTAAGTAGTTATTTAATAGAGGAGTGGTAGTTGGTGCATACCATAGCAGACCTTTTTTAGACATTGTCAACATTGCGAAAGAAAGTTTATTTGTTGGTGATTAATGTTTTCTTTATTTGTTGGTGATTAATGTTTTCTTTTTCATGGTTGTCTAGTTCAAAGGCTTACCTTTCAGACTATAGAGTGATGTGCTGATGCTTAATGGCTTCAATTACTCTTATTCAAACTATAGAGTGATTAATAATTTACTACTTGTGCCTATGTTCCCGTTTGGATTTCGGAGAGGTAGATAAAACTTAATGGATTTGTAGATTGTGAAAAATATTCTGTGTGAAACAAGATGATGCTATTCCTTCTTAATTTTTTTGTGAGAATGGTGGTGATATTTGAGCATCATTGATGAGTAGATGCACAATATCAGTTAAGTTTTTTTATTTTTTTTTATTTTGGTTACTTTCTCCTCTCTTATTTCCTTTTTTTTTTGGATATTTTTCTTGCAGCCTGCAGCTGGGACTGCAATATCAGGAAAAGGCGTTGTTATTTGTAAATACAAGTCTGATCCTACTGTTGCCTTGGGCTATTTGTCTTTTGCTTTTCTTGCTGCGTCTTCCGTGGCCGGTTTCCTTTCCTTGTTTTATCCGTATCAAGGGAAGTCAATTCCACAAGCTGCTTTGTTGAGAAACACTAGTTTCGTCGTGTTCCTCAATATTGCATTGTAAGCACTCTTCAACTCGTCATTTTCATTCTGTTTTTCAATGTCTTCATTTTCATTCTGTTTTTCAATGTCTTCATTTACCTTTTTCTTAAGGGAAATCGATATAAATAGCCGTCCAGCAAAATAATAGTCAGCAAATGTATATTTTTGTAAACTAATGTATAAATATACATATTTCATACCTAATATTGTATATTTTTTGTATATTTGACTAGCAAATGTAATTATTTTTGCCAACCTGCCAAATGTGTAACTTGCCCTTTTCTTAGAGTCTGTTTGGATTGGCTTATTTTAGGTGCTTTTAAGCCAAAAATAGCTTTTAAGCATTTTTGTAGTGTTTGGGTAAAATAAAAAAGTGATTTTAAGCACTTGTTTTTAAGCCAAAATGACAAAAATAAGCCAAAAGTCATAAGCTAGAATTTCTAACTTATGACTTTTGGCTTATAAGTCAAAAGTCATAAGCCCATCCAAACGGGCTCTTAATCCTAGTTCACTATCCCCATGTGTTTTATTGTTGACCATTTTTGTCCAGAAGTTGGAAAACACACAATCCTAGGTCACGTACTTGTTCATTTGATTGTCATCGTCTACAACTAATAGCCCTAATAATATTGTCTGACAGTTAAAAATAACAACAATTAAAATGATAATAATGATGATGAGACAACAATGATAAGGTTAGTTATTTATTGTGGCACAAAAATGCAACAGTGGAGGGTGCATAATATGCTTGGGCATCTGCAGCTCTTGGCAATTGATGAATATCTGATGAAGTGATGAAAAAAAAACACCGATACCTTTCGCGTCATAACTCGTTTCAGAAATAGTTTTACAGAGGTTAACTTCAGCGTCAGGTTCTTATGTAGTTGCTTTTCATCAGGTGTATTTAATATTTCTTTGAGCGGATGCTGTGCCTCCATCTATTAATTCCATCCGGATCGGTATAGAGTTAGAAACATTTTATAGGCTAGGAAGCTTCTCATGTATCAATTATTATTCCACTGGGAAAGCAACTACTTAAGACACACGGTGAGAGGGTGCAAACACGGAACTGGCCCTTTAATTTGGTTTAAGAACGATGGTTGAACTGCATATGAGATACCTAACTCCTGCTGAAAATAAAGTTTATTGATGATGACAATTGCTACTGGTAACAGTTTTATTGAATGTTGACTATGACCTGAATATTCTGTAAGGTAGCCACTAGAAGTTTCCTGTGGTCAGTTAGTTTAAAAACAAACATATGGAATGAAAAGCCGGTAGTTTGAAGGGTTCTTGCAAGTCTGTCTGACAATTAATTAATTCGTAGAGAATCCCTCAACTTATAATTTTGTACTGCAAGCACAATGCTCGGATATTCGGCAAGTGAAAACTAGGCTGGGAGGAATTTGTTATTTGTCTGGTGATTCTTTGGATGAAATGTGCATGTGGTTTTTCCCCTAATTTGTAGACAACGTTGTCTTGTAGTTGCCTCATTTTTTCTCTTTTAAGGGTGTCTTTGGTATGGAGGAAAATGTTTTCTTGGAAAATGCTTTACTGGAAAATAAGTGGTTTTCTTGCTTATTTTTTGGTGTTTGGTAAGTAAGTAGAAAAAATTATCCCAAGAGCATTTATATATAATTTATGGAAACACTGCGGGGATGAGGGTCGGGGTATGGGGTGTTGGGTGGAGCGAAGGAGACAATAAGCATGAAATGCCACTTATAGAACTTGGTATCCCTGTTCTCATTAGGTAAGTCATTTTCCTATTTGTAAAGAACTTGTTTTCCTAGAGAAACATTTTGACCAACCAAACATGTAAAACTTGAACAACATTTTTTGGAACTTCTAAGGGGATTACTTCCTCCATACCAAACACACCCTAGAGATTGAACTTATAAGGGGGATTACTTCCCAGCATTGATGCATCACCATAAATGATGCTGTTGAGTTCACATTATTCATATGCTTATTCCATTTTCTGAATCTCATTGTTCTTTTTCGGGATTGTGCTGTTAAAATTCAAAGGGGAACAACTGGTTTAGCAGCAGCATTGTTGTTGTGGCCTACAATCTCCGAGCAACTTCACATTACGCGCAACATTCATCACAACTTGCAGACCGATTGCCCAACAGCTAAGACAGGTCTTCTAGGCGGTGGCGCCTTCTTGTCTCTTGACTCTGCGCTCTTCTGGTTGGTGGCGTTGATGTTAGCTGACAATGCTCGCGAGGATTATTTCCAAGAAGCGGATGTCAAGGGCGAGTTGAAAGCAAGTTATGCAGATGATGAAATTATCAAGAGCAGTGCTTAAGTGAAATATACTATTCTACTTTCTCTTTGTTATGCCGCTGTTGCAAAGTGAACTTTTAGCACAAGCTGTTTATAAACATGATTTCCTGCCTTTCTATGTATAAAATATCATTATGGATTCATTCAGTTGAAAAAAAAGGCTTAATGTATATGCGGCTTCCTAAACTTGCCCCATTTTTTCATTTTTGACACCTCAACTGAGTGTTGTTCTTATTGAACTCCTGAATTTGTCCTCAAGTGTGTCTCAAACTCCCTAAATTTGATTTTTATTAGAAGTAGAAATTAAATTGGGAAAATGAAGATGGAATAATATTTTAGATATGTGATAAGCTATTCTTTAGGTCATGCATGTGTCGGCTTAATTTTCTGGTTTCGTTCTCATTTAACGCTAGCAAAAGGCTTAATTAAGGGCTACTCTTTTTTTCCCTCTCAATTGATGCTAATCTTAGCCAAAAGATGGCATAATTAAATTAGAATATATATTAGTTGCTACATGTTGCTACATTCACAGACACCTTGAAGATGGAATGATTAAAAATATGTGAAAAATGTCGAATTGTGTTATGCATTAAGCCAAAAAAAATACTATCGTTATGATTGGGTAGCATTAAAGCTTTTTCGTTAGCGGGTTTAATAGGAATTCAAAAGTTTTTTTGTACACCAAACAAAAATAAATAAGTAATAAAACGTTTAGAATAATTTGAATCAACTTGAAAAAAGAATTCAATTATTCTTAAATTATTATCTAATTGAATAATTTAACGATTTCCCTTTCATATTTGATATTGATTAGCTCACAAAAAAAATCTATCGATATATAAAATATGATTGGGTTCCATTTCTATTTACTGAATAATAATTTTTTTGTTTACAAAAGAATAAAGATCATTTCGGGTCAAAATATGACCTTGAATTATTTGAAATGCTCTAAAAATGTCACAGTCAATACCACGCCTTTGTTACAAGAGTGTGTTACATTTGCCTTTATTCAGTAACCAGACTGATTAAAATGATTTGTTGTTACTGTATCACAAAGTTAATAATGGAAAATAGTCAAAATTGCGAAATGGTTCAAATATGTGCTCTAATAATAGTTGGGGAATCATGCCCTTGTCATTATAAAAATTAATAACAAAAATTGGTTTGTATCTGCCGTTATTGATTAAAGAAACTGATTGACATGGTTTGTTGTTATCGTGTCAAAAAGTTAATAATGGTAAATGGTCAAATTTGCTTTTGAAATATGCAACATACCCAGTATAATTTCACAATCGGATTTTAAGAGTGGGGTATCTGCATCTTACCCTACCTTTCAGATATGAAAAGGAGAGGCTTCTGAACTATGCGAATTGGTTATAAAATGCTCTCCAACAATAATTGGGATCAATCATGCTCTTGTTATTATAAAAATGTATTATAGGCGCCTTTATTGATTAACCGAATCGATCAACATGATTTGTTGTCACTGTGTCAAAAAGTTAATAACGGGAAAATTATCAAATTTGTACAGAACTATGCAAAATGATCCAAATATGCTCTTCGTTAATAGTTGGGGTCAAGCATGCCTTCTTGTTTCAAAAAAATGGATTATATTCGCATTAATTGATTAACGGAACTGATCAGCTTGGTTATTGTCACTGTGTCAGATTTAATAACGGGAAAATGGTTAAATTTGTCCCCAAAACTATGTATAATGGTTTATAACACATTATATGCTAAAAGTTGGGGTCAACCATGTCGTTGCTTTGCTGTTACAAAAGTGGATTGTATTTTCCCTTTATTGATTAATGATTTTGATCAATACGATTCTTTATCACAAGTATCAAAAAGTTAAAGACGAAAAAATGGTAGAATTTATCCATAAACTATGCGAAAAAGAGGCAGAATTGAACCTAAAGGCAATGGAACGCATTGCAACTACACTAGCTTGATTATCCCTAAAAGCATACATAAATGATACACACTTGTGATCTAATGTGAATCTCAAGGTCTGAATACAATCTTTTTTAGAATATAAGCATTAAGCCATTGTTTCAATAAAGAAGGTAGGCGAACCAATATGCAATTTTTTTGGCGAATGAAGTCCATATATACAAAAAAAAAAATTGATAATTTGGAAGAATGTACTAAAAGGAAATCGAGCTTTCCCTCCTGAAACATTTGAGTCGTGTGGTTTATAAAAGGTTATAAAAAAAAAAAAAAAAAAATTAGCAAATTTCTGATGCACAAAAAAAGAATTGCACTATGTTGACAATGTCATCTCTTGTGGACGAATAAATAATTTTGTTCTTGATGAGTTATGACATTTCATAGTTTTGATGATTTGAGAAACATGCCAAGGATCGAGTCCCTCTTTTACAGTACGTTGTAACCACACGTTATGACAGATTTGAATTGCTTTATTTTTTAATTCTGTAAAACCGCGACACTATTCCGATAAAGATTAATCCTCCATCCTGAACAATTAAATGCATTAATTATTTTCCGCAAGCATGCTAAAAGCGAAAGACCAGTGTAACATCTCTATCCAGGTCACATGCATCTCACATGCTCTCATTTGAGTTCCTATTTAAACAACATGTTGGCATTGTTTAACCTATCACTTGAAAACCTAGCAATCTAGATCTTTACAAGTGTAGCCGCTACAGTTCTCTTGGTGCTTTCAAGAACAAAGCTAAGACAAGTTCAAGGTTCAGATCTCAACAACGGAAGATGTTTTGAGTCCTAGAGTTGTCTAGTCTTTGTCTTTATGATCTCTACATTGTAAACCTACACTTCTTCAAGAAGGGTTTTGTAGGTATTTTGTTTTTATCAAGCTTTTGTTGTAAACACTTGGCTAGAGTTAGTCATAGTGGTGTTAGGTTCAGCTAGAGTTAGTTGAATCAGTTTGGTGTTTGACTAGAGTTAGTCAAGAGCATGTGTCTTTGATAGAGTTATTGTAGGGGAGGAATTAGTGGTCTAAGTCCTAGGTTGCAAGAATTTGTAATCTAAAACATTGCTCAGTTTGGTGAAGTTGGAAATCACCTGGAGTATGTCGTGGTTTTTAATCCCTTGAGTAAGGAGTTTTCCACGTAAATATCTTGCCTTATTTTTTTTCTGTCTTTATCTGTGAAAACAATTCAGGGACTAGGTCCCTTAGACTGTTTTGATGAACTCTTAGGTTCTATCCGTTCTTGCATCATTTTTTACAGTATATTAAAAAGAAACATATATAAATGCCTCCATAGAAGCCTTTACAACCTGTTGAAGGTATGGATTCGTAGTCAATTAGACATCATCTAATTGCCTCTATTATCTAAAATTGATTAAGAAGGGGGAAAAAGTTATATATTCCCCACTATTATACCTTTAACTTGTTTCTAGAAGGACATACAATTCTTTTCTCTTTTAAATTGAAACGGTCAATAATATTTGAGGAAATTTAAACTGGCAATTAATAGTAGACAATAAACTCCTAAACATTATTTCATTAAAGTTCAAATATATTATAGTTATTACAAGTTTTTCCAACACGGAATGTAGCATAACCTTTTTGAAAGGAAATTCGATAAGATGTAGATTGGTTCGTCAATATTTGCTTTTCCTTTTGGAAAGATTTTGTCCATTAGTTTGTAAGCCGGGGATGCTAACAAACTAGAAATAGCAAACTTGCTTCAAAAATTCAAATTTAGCTGGTACTATACCATAGAAAAATTTCAAGTTGTGCCAGCAACATAAAAATTTTACAATGTGTCCTTTAGAAAAATTCAAGTTGTCCAAGTGGATTCTATTGGATCCCACCTGTCAGCAATTAAGAAGAAAAAAACAACATGACAACAAGAATAGAAATCCTATCAAATGTACACTCACGTGTTATAGGTTTCAGTAGGTGTGTAAAAAATAAACCGATAAACAGCACCAAATCAATAAATCGAATCAATTTGAGAAAAAAATCCAATTAGTGGTTGAGTTTGACTTGGTTTGGTGTTGAAAAAAAAAACCCGACCATAATTAGTTTGGTTTGGTTTTAGCTAAAAAAAGTCAAACCAAACCAAACCAACCCGACATTACATTTATTCAATTTTTAAAATATTTTATATATATAAATACTTATTTGTAATGTAATTTATACATTTCTGAAATTTTTTCGTAGTTCTTTTGTCTATTATCATATTATTTCGGTTTCTTGCTAACAAAAGAAATTCTATATTATGACTAGGAATGACAATAATGTTGAATATCTATTCTTTAGTTTTGCATAATTGGTTTAGAGAGTGAAAATACATGAGTTAATTTTTTTTCTTTTTCTTGTAATTAAAACTTTTTAGTCGTACTTATTTTAGCATGACTTAGTATTTTTAGATTATGGTCATTTTTTATGGCTTATTAGTTAACAATATTTATTTTAACCGATTTTATTATTTTTTTTGTTGAATATTTTAATATAATGTCATCATTCATCTCACATTTTGTGTTATTTTTTTAAGAAACACCTTACTTATATAGTTTTATCTTACTAGGAGTAAAGAAATATTTGAAGTAAAAATTATATATTTTGTATGAAGACTTTTCCGGGAAAAACCCGAGAAAATCGAATAACCCGAAGTTCAAAAACCCGAATTTTATTGATTTGGTTTGGTGTATAAATTTAAAAACCCGACGCAATTAGTTTAGTTTTGTATTTTAAAAATCCGAACCAACCCGGTCCATGTATATCCCTAGGTTTTAGTATTTGAAAATCATGAGGGTATGATGGTAAAGACTTACTTATATAGTGTTCCCAACAAAATAATATCAATATATTGTGATTTAGTAAATTAATAAGGTGGAAGTGCAAAAGTATAATTAAGTAAATTAATTTATTTGCAAATACATAATATTTAGTTGATATAAATATTCGAAACGAAATAATTCTTTTAATTGTAAACTCACTTAGAAAAGGATTCCAGAATGATAAAATCTTACCAGCGTCCCATATACATTAAATTAATAAATATGTGATGAATATTTCTATACAAATTTTTTAATTAAATCATAAGTAATTGATGTATTAGATATTTCATTAAATTATTTAATCATAATAAATTAATATAATCTCATACTCCATAAAAATCAAATGTAGATAAATATTATATAAACAGAATTCTGGATCCATTGAAAAGTCAGACGCCATAGCACACAGAAATTGAGAGATTAAGAAAAAGAATATTTGGATAAAGACAGTTGAAATTTTCAAATCGAACCAGATAGGCACAAAAGGAAGAAACCAAAATATCTTGAAAAAACTCAAAAGAGATAAATTCATTTGAGCTACGCCTAAAGGGTGGGGGATTGTATGTCTAATTACTCTGCTCCAATTTGCGATACACTTCAATTGGTATAAAATCTTTAACAAAAAAAAAAAAAAATTAAGAAATTCAATCTTTCCATCAAAATAATATTTATATAACCATACATTCTAGAGGCGAAGCCAGGATTTGGAATTTATGGGTTCGATTTTCTAATTATTTAAAGTTACTGGGTTCTAAATCAATAATTTGTATATATTCAATGAATTTTTTTAATAAAAATACAGAGTTTGGACCAAAGCTACTGAATTCGGCCGAATCCGCGCCTGATACATTCTTATCTAATTGAGATCATAATAAAAAAATTAATATTAACATGTATCATATAGATTAGGACAGAAAGAATACAAACACCAGAAATACAATTTTAAAAACATTTCTATAAACCCAACTAAATATTCCTTGGTCTCTTTTATCTAATTTAAAAAAATAAAATACATCATATAAATTAGGATTAGTAAAGGAATAGAAACCATTCTTGACTATAATTTGTCGGGCAATTGCGAATTGCCCTTCTTTTGGTTTGATCTTTAAATTTTGCCCCTCATATTTGTGGTCTTTAAATTTTGCCCTTTGTCTAAAATCCATAGGTTCCGGGTTCAAACTCCCGCTCAGTCAAAAATTTAAAACAAATTCGCAAGACAGAGTTTGAATTTCGCTATGCCCCCTCCGACAGACTTTTAGTTATTTTTAATTAAAAGTCTGTCGGAGGGGGTAGACTTTGTCTTGAGGCATATATTTTTTATTTTTATTTTTTACTTTTAAAGTTTTAGTTATCATAACTAAAAGTATGCCCCATCGCTAAAAGTATGTCCTTAACGCATAACTAAAAGTTTGTCTTATAAGACAAAGTCTACGCCCAGGAAAAGTTCTTGCTTATGGGGCATACTTTTGGTTATCTTAACTTAAAGTCTCTGCTCCATAAGCGCATAACTAAATTATGCCTTAAGGAAAAGTTCTGCTTTATGGGGCAAACTTTTAGTTATGTCGGAGAGATAACTTTAGTTTTAACTTTTGGGGCAAACTTTTAGTTATGTCGGATCCGGCATAACTTTAGTTTTTCCTTAAGGATTGTATGCCGGATCCGGCATACACGCTCCTAGCCCTGCCTTTGTGAAATTATTTTTTTATTTTATACCTGAGCGTGGGTTCGAACCCAGAACCTCAGGTATTCGCCCACCTTTCCAAGCGAAGGATAAAACTTAAAGACCACCAATATGAGGGGCAAAATTTAAAGACCACAAATATGAGGGGTAAAATTTAAAAACCACCCCAAAAGAAGGGCAATCCGCGCAAAAAAATGTAATTTGTCGGGTTGCATCTTTGACCCGTTTCAGACGGCAAGGCCCAAATTAGAATTAAGTGTCCAAATCGAATAATCCAATCTGAATACTACATCTCAAATCCTGGAAAAAGCATTTCATTTTTTAAAATAAAAATAAAATGCATCATATGAATTGAGAAAAAAATAATACACTTATCATTCTTGACTAAAATTCTTTAACCTGTTCAGAAGGCAAGGAAGGAGCAAATTGAATATTTCTCTAGAAAAAGCATTTCTTTTTTTTTCTATAAGGTGTTTTTCCTTTTGCGTAGATCGAAAGGCCGCATTTTACAATCAATTCACAATCGTTGAAAAATGGCAGGAAAATCGAGACCAAAGCCATTAAATGTTTACTTTTATATTCCAAACATCATCGGTCGAGTTATTTCTCTTTTCGAATGATAAAATCTTACCAGCGTCCCATATACATTAAATTAATAAATATGTGATGAATATTTTTATACAATTTTTTAATTAAATCATAAGTAATTGATGTATTAGATATTTCATTAAACTATTTAATCATAACAAATTAATATAATTTAATCTTGTTAAGGTTTTCTTGATTTTCTTACCAAATTTGGATTTTATTTTTTCTTGAAGGAAAAACAAAGAGTTTACCATAATTGATTTTACTTTTTCCAAAAGGAAAATATAAATCTTTCATATTTGAATAACCCTTTTCTTGGAGAAATTTTTTTTGTACATCTATAAATCGAAGACCTCCTTCTCACAACTAGAGAAAAAAAAAAGCATCCATAATATAGTCCCTAAAGAGTCTTGTTTATGGGGAGATTATTCTCTCCATAGTTTTAAAGACTTTCTTTTAAATTAGATTTTTTAATATGTAGGTCACTTGACCAAACCATATTATAATATTATGACTTTTAGTATATTTTCTTTGTTGTCTGATTTATCGTCGTTCAAGGTTTGCAATTATAAGCTTCCGCATGACATCCTGATTATTTTTTATCCCAACAAGTGGTATCAGAGCCAACGGTACAACGAGGTTGAAGACAGGTTTAAGTCAGATTCATATCAAGATGCAGCCAATTTGACGATAATGAAAATTTTTGTCCAAGAAAAAAAAAGATATCTGGAGTACTACATGTGGAGAAATTTTCAATCATATTTTCAAAACTTCTGCAACTGCATATTTTTAAAACAAAAACAATTTTTAACTCATGCTTAATTTAACGCATGAGCTTCAATTTTCAACTCATGTTTACTTTTAACGTATGAGCTCAAATTTTCAACCCTTGCTTATTTTAAATGCTTGGCCCAATTTTAACCCATGTTCACTTTTAACGCACAAGGCTTAAATTTTTAACCCATGCCTACTTTTAACCATAGCAAGCAACAGTGATGAAGATTATGTGAAGAAGACGAATCAAGTTTTGTCAAGAAAATTCAGGCCAAAAGGGGAGATTTGTTAAGATTTTTTGTCCTGATTTTCTTACTATATTTGGATTTTACTTTTTCTTGAAGGAAAGACAAAGAGTTTACCATAATTAATTTTACTTTTTCCAAAGGAAAATATAAATCTTCCATATTTGAGTAACCCTTTTCTCGGAGGAAAAGTTTTTAGACATCTATAAATTGAAGACCTCCTTCTCACAACTAGAGAAAAAAAAAGCATCCACAATGTAGTCCCTAAAGAGTCTTGTTTATTGGGAGATTATTCTCTCCATAGTTTTTAATGCTTTCTTTTAAATTAGATATTATAATATTATGCCTTTTAGTATATTTTCTTTGTTGTCCGAATTATTGTCGTTCAAGGCTTGTAATTATAAGTTTCCGCATGACGTCATGATTATTTTCGATCCCAAGAAATATTCCATAAAAATCAAATGTAGATAAATATTACATAATTACAATTCTGGATCCATTGCAAAGTCAAACGCCATAACACACAGAAATTGAGAGATTAAGAAAAAGAATGTTTGGATAAAGACAGTTGAAATTTCCAAATCTAACCTGATAAGCACAAAAGGAAAGAAACAAAAATATCTTGAAAAAACTCAAAAGAGATTAATTCATTTGAGCTATACACTTCAATTGGTATAAAGTCTTTAACGAAAAAAATTGAATCTGACAATCTAAACAATATTTATACAACTATACATTATTTTCTAATTAAGATCAAAATAAAAAATAAAATATTAACATGCATCATATAAATTAGGACAGAAAGAATACAAACATCACATATACAATCTTAAAAACACCTTTTTAAACCCAACTAAATATTCCTTGGTCTCTTTATTCTAATTTTAAAATATAAAATACATCATATAAATTAGGATAAAAAGAATGGGAAAATGACCTAATAAATATTACTTGAGACTCTATATTGCAAAATATAATGATATTTTTTCTTATTTACAAAACATACCAACAAAATTACAAAGTATACCAGATTTGAGTTTAATGGGATCCCACGATTTTAGGCTTTTTTTTTAAGAAAAATAATCTGATTTTAAATGTGAGCTTAATTTTAGGATAGTTACCGATCAACTTCTTCTTCTTTTTTAAAAGATTTCTCTCTCTCTCTCTCTGCCCTTCTATGATAGACATCATTTCCAGACCTAAAATTCATCTTTTCTCCTAGAATAAATTTTCAAACCAATATTACAAAGTATTTTTTATTACTGACCTGTGTATTAATTGTATATAAAAATTAGTTTGTATCGTTTGAGATATGTGTGATCATTGTGTGTTTGTAACCTTTATATATTATATAAACTATAGTTTTCAAAAATGTTGAAAACTAATATATGTATGAAATGTGTATGAAATCTGCTATATATCATATAGATATATGCGGTACAATGTGTATGAAATGCGAATAATTTTTATATGAATTAATGTATGAAATGTGTATGGAATCTGGCTTGTATCAATTAGAAAACTTATTATACATATATACTTTCTCATAATCTATACATACTTTGATCAGATTTTATACAATTTACATGTACTGTATCATGATCAAAATATACATACAACTTTTACACATATTTTATACACAAAAATTATAACGAATTTATACAATTATACATATTGCATACAAAAATTTATACATATTTATTTTCTGGTGTATGAACTTTGTATGAAATCCGGAACCATTCTTGACTATAATTTTTGGGGTTGCATGTTTGACGCACGGCAAGGCCCAAATTAGAATTAAGCGTCCAAATAGAATAATCCAATCTGAATACTACATCTCAAATCCTGAAAAAAGCATTTCATTCTTTTAAAATAAAAAAGACCAAAGAATATTTCACTGCTTTTTCTATAAGTGTTTTTTTTTTTTTTTTTTTTTTTTTTTTTTTTTTTTTTGGCGTAGATCGAAAGGCAGGATTTCCAATCATGGTGAGAAGAACAGTCGATCAAAAATGCCTGCAAAATCGAAACCTAAGCCATTGACCGTTTAGAATTTATGATCTAAAAATTATTTTAACAATTATAAATTATCTAAATAAGATCAATAGATTTTTTTAGAATTAATATTATAATTATATATAAAAAGACTTCTTTCGTCCAAATTTATGTGATATTCTTTACTTATTAGTCAACAAAAAAATGACACATTGCTATATTTAGTGACAATTTAACTCTAAATTACCTAAGTACATTTAATGAGATGATTTATGATCCCACCAATATTTAATATTTATTTTAAACCATAAATTTTAAAAATATCTCTTTCTTTCTTAAATTTTGTATCCAGTCAAATAGTACCATATAAATTAAGCATATATATTATTTAAAATAGATTAAAAATAAAATGAATTGAGAAAAAATAATACACTTCTAAGGGGTCATTTGGTAGGAGGATAAGTTATCTCATGTAGATGGGATTGAGTGGGATAAGATGTGATTACTAATCCCACCTTTTATCCCATCTACATGGGATTGGATAGGATATCAAAAAAGTTATCCCACCAATCAAATATAGGATTAATTCCAATCCCATTGGATTAATAATCCGTACCCATCCTATCCCTCGTTTAGGGGTCGTTTGATACGTAGACATAATCCTGAGACTAATTCATCCCATCTCTTGGGACTAATTTATCCCATCTAGGAGATGAGACAAAATAATATCAGAATTAATAAGATAAGATGAGATATCGCATCTTTAAATTTAAGATGCACTTTATACTTTATTTGATATAAAATATAAATTTATACCTTCTATCAAATATAATATAAAATTAATCCACAATTAATCTTTGCGATATCCGCCTAATACCGTGTACCAAATGACCCCTTATCATTCTTGAGTAAAATTCTTTAACCCGTTCAGACGGCAAGCCCCAAATTAGAATAAAGTGCCCAAATTGAATAATCCAATCTCAATACTAATCTCAAATCCTAGAAAAAGCATTTTTTTTTCTTCAAATAATTAAAAAAAAAAAAGAAAAAAAAAGAGCAAGGAATATTTCGCTGGTTTTTCTATAAGTGTTTCCTTTTGCGTAGATCGAAAGGCAGCATTTTACAATCAATTCACAATCGTTGTAAAATGGCAGGAAAATCGAGACCAAAGCCATTAAATGTTTACTTTTATATTCCAAATATCATCGGTCAGTTATTTCTCTTTTCGAATTCCTTTTTTATATTTTTGAACACTCATTGGTATATATTCAGCTCGAATAAGTGTTATACTTGTCGATTTTGTTTTATTTTTATGAAATTTGATATATTGGAGAACGAAAATGATGTACTAAGAAGTAGAACGTGGTTTTGTGTTTATTTCTCGAAGTTTGTTCAAAATTTCTATGTTTAGGCCTTGATTTTTTATTTTATGGAGAGGATATTCATCTTTTTTTTTTTTCTATTTTTAGTAATGATTTGTGAAATTTCATGTTGTTGATGACTTTTATTTGTTGGAGTATACTCCATTCTGTCTCAATTTATGTGATACAGTTCGGATTTCGAGAGGTAAACAAGAAAATCTTTGACCGCGTACTGAAAGTAGAACGTGGTTTTGTGTTTATTTCTCGAAGTTTGTTGAAAATTTCTATGTTTAGGCCTTGATTTTTTTTGTTTTTTGGAGATGATATTTATCTTTTTGTTCTATTTTTAGTAATCATTTTTGAAGTTTTTAATTTTGTTGGTAACTTTTACTTGTTGGAGTATACTCCTTTTTGTCTCAATTTATGTGATACGGTTCGGATTTCGAGAGCTAAACATTGACTTATTTTACTTTTTATGTAGTTTCTGAATAAGTATGTTATTTTTCAAGGAAAATTTAAAGATTGTATGTTAGAATTCACGGTCAAAATAAAGAAGTTTGGCTCTCGAAATTTGAACTGTAGCACATAAATTATTGGGATAGAGGGAGTATAACTTTGGTTAGAATATCTCTTTTTGAAAAGAGATGGGTGATATTTTGAATAATATTGTGTAATAATATGACTAGGAAATAGTTAGTTGATATCTGGTGGGAGGTAGCAGGTACCTGGTTGAATAAGAGGTGCGTGCAAGCTGGGCATGACAGCGTTGTCATAAAAAATGACTAAAAGATTCGGATAAAAATTACGAATAGCCAGTTTTTAGCCTTTGTAATTGAAAGAATAGTCACTTTCATGGAGTTTCAAATTTCACAGTTGAAACTCCGGGACATTATCATGGAATTTGAAACTCAATGGCAATGGCTATTTTCAATGGACGGGGTTGAAAAGTGGCTAGCCTATGCTATTACTACAAAAAAGTCGCCATTGTGATGCTACATGCTAGTGTTTTGTGTGGAATACAAAACTATTCGAATTTATTGGAACTGAAATTGGCTCTCGTTTTTCTTAAACACCTCACTTCCCTTTAGTGTTTAATTCTCGTTTTTTTTACACCTCAATTGTGTTTGATTCTCATTTGTTTATGTCAGAGATCCTTTTGCTGCACTGCAAGTTCTTGTGCTCTACTGGAATTAGGGAATTAGTTAATTCTTCTTTCCAATGAGGCTTTGCAGTGGTCTTATTGATCCCTCTGTTCCTTTTTACTTGTCCCATATACTAAAAATAGATAATCCTTTTTATTTAGTCATTTTAGCAAATCAAGAGAGATTATCATTAAATAACTACATAACGTAAGTAGCCAAACTTAGATTTCCACAGCATAATTAATAAGGGTGATTTAGTTAAACAAACCCCTAATAAATAGTTTCTTAAGGGAGTGCCAAGTCAACAAGGGGCAAGTAAAAAGGAACAAAGGGAGTAAGAAGCTCTACCTTATGCATTTCTATAAATACCAAAGCTCCGATGTCAAGTACTTAACTTCCACTATTTCTTTCTTGGGATTACATTTTTCCTTCATTTTTCTTGCACTATGTTGATTGGGCCTTTTTCTGTTGACATCCTTGCGTAATTCGGCCATAATGGATTGCTTCATTTTTTGTGTTTTACTTTCAACTTACTTGATCCAGACTGTATAAATACTTTTCTTCCTCTTAGATTCATAAATGTTTTGATAGTTTAATCATGCATTTTTTTTTTTTTGAAATATATTCAATATTGTATTTTGATTTGACTGCTTTTGGTTTGAGATCAATGTCAACTTTAATAGAACTCAGAAAAATAACTTTGTACAATCAAATGCCACTTAAGTAACTCTTCAGATGTTAGAGTGGGATATAGATATGTCGTGCTGAATTGGTTGTTACATATGTTGTTGGATGCAGGGTACCTGAGGATTTTGATGAATATTGTTGCATTTGCTGTGTGCTTTGTGGACAAAAAGCTATTTTCCCTTCTGTATTTTGTTAGGTGGATTCCCTTTGTTTATGTCTTTTTTTGGAGTGTGTGGAAGTGGGGTTGTTGGCTAATTGAGTTTTTTGTTTTCAGTTTCGTTTGTGATGCTTTGGATGGTTGGTTTGCTCGTAAGTTCAATCAAGGTAAGAGTTTTCCTTGTTTTATGTTTGATCAGGTACCAGTTTATTATTGCTAATGACAGGAGTCGAAATGTCAAAGTGTTCTAATTTCTGTCTCAATTCGGACTAGGTTTTGCAAATTTTTGGAAGTAAAACTTATATATTTGGGAACTCCATAAATAGTACTGCAAAATACACTACCTCTATTTAAGAAATTTAGGGAATAGTTAATGAAAAATAGCTGACTCTCAAAATAGTAATATTGTCATATAAAATGTACAAATGGGGTTTTGGATTTGGTAAACCCCACCCTCATGGCCTCACCATCATCATGGTTGGAAGTGTGCTAAGATGTGAAGAACATATGGAAGCAAGTCGTATTTTGAGCAAATAGACCACTCCTCATTCCTCCGTCGGTTCTCTGCCTGGGAGAACGGTTTTAAGAAAGAAAAAAATCAGAAATGAAACAGTTATTAGTACTGCGCATATTCTTGTTTATTTTGGGAGGGTGGTTGTCTAATTTGAGATATATCTTTCACCAAAAAACCAACTATTCGTATGTTACCTTATATGAGACGGAACACTGCTGGAAGTCTTATAGGCCAAAAGGGAAGTATGCCTTGATTCAATGGGTCGGCTGGATAAATCTTCTTTATCAATTGGTATCTTGTTCAAGCCACCAACATCTTTTACTACACCTCTTAACTCCCATTACCGTCCTCTGTATTATTCTCCATTTTGTTTTCACTTTTTCTCCCTTCTATCTCTATTCCATATTGTTTTTCTTCCTCTAAAACCACAACTTTCTCTTCTCCCAACTTTGGTTTTTCTCCTTCGCTTTTAATACTAGTAGCTACATGGAGCGGGTGAAAGAATTTGCCAGTAAGGGATATGAGTCACAGGATAATATTGCCATAAGAGCTTTTGAACAGAGCTGCTCTTACCTTAAATATCATCTGCAAGGAGGACATCAAATTTGCTAAGCAGCGTTATTCTGAAATTGGCAATGGCATAAAAAGAAATGTAGATCTTGATGGAGCAAGAGTAGGAGTGTAGCCAAACCCTGTAATGAGTTTGTTGCTACAATACTAGGGGCTTGGCTCAGTGGAGGTGTTGAGTCTCTCTATTTTTTTTTTTATTTTGAATAACATTTGTATACCATCCAAAAGTATCAGCATTTTTATGCTGATGTGAAACTTTACTGGTAAAGCCACCAAAAAAAGAATTGAATATAGATTATGTGTTAGGGCAGCGGTGAATAAAGGCAACCCTCCTTTATTTGAGATTAGAACCGGCTACACTTCTCGAAGCTCAGTTAGGCGGAAATGGAAATATTCCTTAGATTAAGTTATCAAATTAAGGTATCAACAATGGATCTATTTAAGGCTATATATTGCTGGTTTTTTTTAGAACATACATGAATGTTTGACATTTTCTGTTTACATATTTAAGTGTAACCAAACACAGAACCAGAAGGATAGTATTATTGGACAGTTGCTATATGCATTAAGGAACTTCTATCTACTCCACTCCTGCCCTTCTCCTTCACAATTTACACACACACACCTCTTTAAAGAGAGAGTATTTGTGGACACCCCTTTGACGACTAAAAACCTAAGTATTAAATCAAAGTACCTGCTTGAAGACTTGTGAGTTCATTTCCTAACAGAATATTTTCTGGATCTTAAGTTATTGATTACCAGTAACGTGTGCTCCAAAATTTTATACAGATTAATAACTTCATAAAGAAAAAAGAAAGTTACGGACGATAATAGTGTCTATCTGTGAGTTTTATTTCCTGTTTTCTGGCTTTATAAAACTGTATCTGTGTCATATGTAAGACCAGCCATTTATTTGATTGTCAATTTTTCTCTCTGGATTCAGCTTCGACATTTGGGGCTGTTTTGGACATGGTGACAGATAGGTAGTGCCACATTTCTAACCCTCACTCTAACCCCCGCCCCAAAACCCTTGTGGTTGAACGTTTAATGCATCTGCTCTTACTTTCATATTAGGACTCAGTTGTGCTTTCTTGTTTATGTGGGCTGGTATGATTTTTCAGGGTTAGCACTGCCTGTCTGCTGGTTATTCTTTCACAGGTTTACAGGTAGTTTCATTACTCTTGTCTGCGTAAGCTATTGGATTTTTAAAAGTTTTGTTATATTTAAGATTTATTTTCTCCTGTGTCCTCTTGCTTTCAGGCCTGGTTTTATTTTCTTGTCATTGCTTGCTCTAGATATTTCCAGCCATTGGTTGCAAATGTATAGGTAATTAACTCTCCAATAACACAGATATCTTTTAAGCAAAGATCGATTATGCTTTGTGTTTTCTGTAATAATGTGTTTAGACTTCTGATTGATCATGTTTTCTCAACCAATAAAAAATTCTTGCAGTACCTTCTTAGTAGGAAAGACAAGTCATAAAGATGTCAAAGACAGCAGTAGCTGGCTATTCAGGCTTTACTATGGAAATAGGATGTTTATGGGCTACTGTTGCGTGTCATGTGAGGTAACTATATCAATTTTGGAAAGCTGCGAGATTCTTCATGTGCACAAAATTGTTATCTGATTTTAGTTTTTATTTGCCAGGTTCTTTATATTACATTGTTCCTTCTTGCAAGGAACGAGACTGACAGTCTTATTGATGTAAGACCTCAGCTACTATAATCTTTTATATCTTCTATTTCTGCTCCCTCGTGTTAAAAAGCGGATTCACATTTTCTGCATCTCATATTTAGGTTCTTGTAAATACTGCAACGACAAGTTGGATTTATCTCGTCTATCTTGCTCTTCTTGTGTTTGGATGGGCAATCAAGCAATTTGTTAATGTCATACAGGTAGATAACTACTATCTATGCTAGTTTTTGACAGCCTATAGAGGAATTGTGCATATGTGATAGTATCTTATTTGCCTTGTGTAAAATGCTGTTATCAATATGACAATTGTTTTCTGGTTTCAGATGAAAACCGCAGCTGATGCTTGCGTGCTGTATGACATCAACAAAAAACAGTAGCACTGATGTAAACGTAAAACGAGAGGCTTCTGCAATAATGCTTTTCTGGATAGTGCATTTTGTTTTTCTGGATACTGCTTTTGTTCACACATTCCGGTGGTCCTTCCAGGTAGCAGCTTCTTTTGGTGATGGCTTGAATTGGAAAGAGTTTTCTGATGCATACATTCTGTAGGAAATGATCTAAGATTTTCGGCTAACAACTGCTTATGGCCTAAGGCCTAATCATGCGTCATTTCTCCCTCATTGTTGTGCCTAAAGTTGGATATGATTCTAACAGTTCCTTTACTGTCGATTTTTTTGGGGGTTTGTTTAGTTGGAATGTACATACTCTTTGGCAAATCATAGGGATTTTGATGTTTGTTCTCATATTGTTGACGAATAGCCATTGGATTTTGTCCCCTCTGGGTTCATTAACTTTGATTTCTGTACCATGATCAATATTTGATATATTGTAGTTCCGGTCTTGTTGCCTCCAATTTAGGTTGTTCCTCTTTAATAACTTCATAATCATTCTTGAATTGAACGGAGAAAAATAACGTAAAATTGAACTCCTAATTCATTGAGCATACATCTCTATATCGTGTTCTTGCTAGTTCAATTCAAAGATTTGGACCCGTTTGGCCATGAGAATTTTTCACTTTATTTGAAAATCAGCGCTTTGGCCGTGAAAATTTCAAGTACAGCTTATCTAAATTCCTGTTTCACTTTTTTTTTTCTTTTCATTTTTAGTACATTCAAACAACCAAATATTCTTTGCAAAAACTATAACCAAAACACACACTAATCTTCAACTCCAACTTCAAATTTCAAATAAAGTGAAAAATATTCGTTTGTTTTTCATGGCCAAATGCGTACTTAGTTTTCACCTCTCTTTCGAGAATAATTTTTCACTTGGGTATATTGCGCAATTTTAGGATTATTACGCAATGTTGAAACCTTTCAGGTAAACAGCCAACATACACCTTACAATACTCAGAGGCGGCTCAAAACTGTTAGGGGCCTTAACTTCTTTTTTTTTTAAGAGAAAAGGGTCAAATATACTCCTCTACTTTATTTTATTAATTAAATATACCTTCCGTTAGTGAAAATTAATAAAAATACCCCTGGCGTCTTCAAACTTCACACTTATGCCCTTATTTGAATGGAAATTTCCAGATCCTCTCAAATTACCCAATTTCAAAAAAATTACCCACTTTTTTTGTTGACCCGCCTATCATCATCATCAAGCTCTAGCTTCATCTTCTTCTGCGGAGAAAAAAGCAAGAACACACCCAAATGATAAAATTTCAAAACTCACCTCAAATTTCATTTTTAAATCCAACTCCAAATCTTGGTGCAGCCAATACTTGCGGTCTGAGTAATTAATAATGTATAAATCTTTGAACCATATAAACAACCTGTTCTTAAAAAGTAACACAGACAGTGAATACCAAATTACATCAAAAATTAAAAAAAAAAGGAAGACCTGGGTTTTGTTGTAAAAAACTTCATTTTTAGCATGCATAAGAATCTCAGCATCTCCTTCTTTAATGATTGTGTAATCATTAACATCAAACGAAGTCCCGTTTTGCTTCTCTTCATCACCTGTTTTGGTGTCAGTCCCCATTATCAACGGTTTCTTCAAAACAAAGGGAAGCAGTTCTAAGCAAAGAGAAGCAGTTGCTTATGGGGCTGCTTCATCTCCTGAAATCTGTGCAAGCTACCTCCATCTCTACAGTTAATTATTTCAGATTGAACTATTCCCATTTTTACACGATTCAGTTTCAACTTGTCCTTGATAGACTCCAAGTACTGGCTGTACCAAGATTTGGAGTTGGATTTAAAGATTAAATTTGAGGTGAGTTTTGGGATTTTATCATTTGAGTGTGTGTTTGCTTTTTTTTTTTTTTCTCTCCATGGATGATGAAGCTAGAGCTTGATGATGATGATAGATGGGTCGGGCGGGGCGGGTCAATAAAAAAAGTGGTTAATTTTTTTAAAATTGGGTAATTTGAGAGGATTTGGAAATTTCCATCCAAATAGGGGCATAAGTGTGAGTTTGAAGACGTCAGGGGTATTTTTGTTAACTTTCACTAACGAAAGTTATATTTAACCAATAAAACAAAGTAGAGAGGTATATTTGACTCTTTTTCCTTATTTTTAATCATAAAACGAGAATAGAAAAAAGAATTCATTATTATTTTTCATTTGAAGTCTACTTTTTGAGAATCTATATCATATATCTCACTTATTTTCTCAAGAGCTCCTTTTTGTGATTGTATCAAAGATTCAATTCTTCTTTTTTGAGTTTTGAACAACCGGATTCAAATTTTCTAGTTGACATATTTTATATTCTAATAAATAATTAAAGAGACAATATATATTACATAGTAAGATATCAAAACAAGCAAATTGCAGATGAAAAAAATACTAAAAAGTTGAAATAATGGAATCTGATTTAAGAAGTTGATAACTTGATTTGAGAATACTTATTTGGTGCTTGAATATACCTCTTGCAATATTTGGTGCCCGAGAAAAAATAAAAATAGAAAATTCATACGTTGTGTCTTTCATAGCAATATAAGTCAAAGACTCTTGGAGAAACAAAGAAGAACATAAATGCGTAGAAGTATATTAAAGTTCAGCAAAAGTTAAAAGTAGATTAAGTATTGTAGAGAAACCAATCAGGGGCCTTTTTTTTTTGTCAATATATTAGAAATTGAGTATTTATATACTATACGTTACTTACTGATTTAGGGCCTTATTTTCTATCAATTAATTAACTATTTCCTTTTAATGACAAAAAGTACTTAGAATACTTTATAATTTTTCAAAAATAAACTATATTGAAGAAAAATTGGGCCCCAAAAATTGAGAGGCCTAAAGCCTAGGCTTTAGAGGCTTCACCCAAAAGTCACCCCCGACAATACCACCCTTATGATCTTTATCCCTTTACATTTGAAGCCTTCAAACTGCTTTCTACAAAAAACCTCTTCTCATCATCAGTTTTAAGAGCCAGAAAATCAATTTTGAATGCATATTTTCCCACGTCTTCCAAAATCAATCTGAGTTCATGAATGTTTGATGGAGTGAAATGGGTTCAGGAGTATGCATCTTTACAACCCTCATTTTGAAAAAAAAAAATTATTGTCCTAATATTTAGGACTTTGAAGTCAACTAACGTTGTTATTTCATTATGATTGTGAAATTAGAATCCTACTAAAACTTTTCTCTAAAGGCCACGAACAACTATTATAGTGAAAAAGGAGTCTTGAGGATGCTGGAAACACTTGACTATCATCCACTACATACATTTAGTTTGGATTAAGTTAGGAGAGTCTAAAATTTTCTTAACGAACGTTATACTTGCATTTTTTCCATGTACATTGCTTTATGATTTTTGCCTTTCTATATATACATAATTGACTAAAGATCTCTTGCAAAGCACGGATATTTCACACTAAACGTTGAACGACGAAAATATTCTCAAAGTGTTGATCAACTTTATGCCCTTTAAAAGCTAATATATTCTTTAATAAATCAATTTCATGTTGGATAAAATTGTAATAAAAAAAATTCTCACATATTTAGGACTTTAAATTCAACAAAAATTTGTTATTTGACTATGATTCTGAAACAAGAATCCTAAAACTAAATATAGTGAACATGTACCCCCACAGTCCACGCCATAACTATTACAATACAACCTTAATTAGTGATCATTTTTTCTTTTTTGAAACAGAGAAATTTTGTTAGAAGGAATGGTAATAAAGTTCTAATTAAATCCTACTTCTGGACTTTGGTGCCAGAATAAGATCGATTTCTAATTCTTTGTGCTCAACTAAGATAGTGCAGTTGTACGTTGTAATTCAGTTACATGTGCTCAACTTTCCCATATATACTGTTACCTACTTACCTTGACTCAGGCAAAACTCAAGTACTTTCAGTTGAACGCGCTATACATGAGGAGAAATTATCTAAATGGTGCTTGCAATGGCAAGTGAACACCAAAATTGGATGTATAATAGGGACATATTTGTTTTTTGTGTGTTGGTAATCCAGTATCTTAATATATCACCAACAGCTCTCTGTCTCCAACCAGGAAACTATTTAGCATAGTCAATTAAAGAAACTCTTCACAAGATCATGTAAGCACTCTACAAAGAACATTGAAGACTTCCACAAGACGCAAAAATTGTAGACAAACTTCGAAAAGACTTGGACTTCATCCATAGAACTATTATCCGTGAATAAATCATATTCGCAAAATTGTAACATGTCGTAGAATGCTTCTAGTTTGACGTATGACGATGGACATTTCCCAGCAATGATATTGGTTATAATTTCCAGACCTCTAAGGTCCGAAAGTATTTCATAGTAGTAGTTTTTCATAGAAAGGAAGTCAAGTCGCACATTGTCATCTTTGTCGATGAATATACCATTCCGTGAATGCGTTCATACGTTGGAGACGAATTGCAGCTTGCCTAAAAATATTTTAAAAATAATCAAAAAATTTAACAAATATTCTCGAAATAAGATAATTTGAACAAAATACTTATCCCAAAATTACTTTAAATCCCTCCCACCTCCCAAGGCGTCGACCAGTCTAGTCTTCTTTTTCGTTATTCGTTAACCAGCTCTTTATAGATGTAACTCTTTCAACAACCGCTATGCCTTTATAATTCCCAAAAATATACAGTAACTTATATTTTGTTGTAAATAGTCAAAGTAAATAGTAGTAAGAGAATGGATGCCCATATTGTTCAGGACAACCCATATCCCTTACTATAAGAGAATGGATGCCCATGTTGTTCAGGACAACCCATATCCCTTACTATTTGATGTTGTGTACAAGTTACCTACTTTACTTTTTGTCCTATAAATTGCATTGTATTCGATGGAAAGGGGATATACAATTGAAAGAAACAAAAGGCAGCTTTCTTATTTGCTTCTACCATTACTCCCTTTCTCTTTATATTTTAAAGCTTTGTTAATTGTGTTTTTGCTATATCGCTATTAATTCATAACACGTTATCAAAGACGAGGTTCTAACCAAACACTTATCTCTACTAAGTTAAATCTTATTAAGGTATGTGCTACATCCATTTACTTTTAACGATACAAAAAAAAAAAAAATGATATTAATGTTTAAGACTACTATGTTGATAAGTCAGATTACTAGTTCGGATCTTTATATATGTTGATAAAGAAAACAAGTATTATCGCTTGTTTGCATTAAAAGAACAACATGTGATGTTGTTTTAATAATTTACGTGTGCATGTACTATATACTATTCTTAATCTCTAGTGACAATGTATTTAAGACTTACTCCGGACAAGAAATAATATTTGTGACACAAAATACAAATGAATATTTAGATTTTAAAGAAAAAAAAATGATACAAGAGATTTAATAATTGACTAAAGAAATTATCTTCTCTAATCCCTTCTCGTTGCTTTTTATTATTTTAGTTTAACATGTTTCGTATATTTATACAAATATTATATGTGACTTTCTTTTAGCAAGTATAATATTCCATGGAACCTTATGCTACTGTTTGAAAAAAAAAAAAAAAGGGTTATTGGCTTATGGAAATAAAGATATTGTTTTGAGATTGTGTTATTTTATTATCTCTAACTTATTTATCTTCTATGATAGCTTCACTTATGTCGAATTTATCAAAACTTGAGTTTGCGGCACTTGACATCACCGGAAAGAATTACTCGTTGTTGGTGCTCGATGTCTTGAAATCCACCTAGACGCTAAAGGTCTTGGTGTCACTATTACCTAGGTAATGCAAAGATCGAGCTAGAACAAAGCAAAAAGCCGTCATCATCGGATGAAGGCTTGAAGGTCGAATATTGAAAGATCCACTTGAATTGTGGACAGGTTTGAAGGAAAGGTATGACCACCTTAAGGCAACGGTATTGCCGAGGGCTCGTTATGAGTGGATTCACTTACGGTTACAGGATTTTAAAACTGTATGTGATTATAACTCTGCTGTATGTAGAATTACTTCCCAATTAAAATTATGTGGGGAAAATGTAAAAGATGAGGATATGTTGGAAAAGACTCTTACGACATTTCATGCCTCTAATTTGGTACTACAGCAGCAATACCGTGAAAGGGGATTTAAAAAACATTCTGATTTGATCTCATGCCTCCTTGTGGCTGAGCAACATAACACCCTTCTATCCCGTCCCCCTGGAACTGCTCCATTCCCATAAGAGAATGTGGTAGTGGTAAATGGCCACCCTGAAAGAAGGCAAAATAATAATAATCGGGGCCATAATAAAGTGCGTGGGCGTGGCAAGGGCAAGGACGATATAATAATCGTCGCGGTGGTGGTCACGTAAAAGGGTGAACAATATGGGTTCTCGCAGCAATCATTCTAGAGGCACCGTCATCGTTGTGGTATGAGGCCACTTTGGAAAATGAATGTGGGGCGCTCGAGCATTTTGCTAGGCTTTATCAGAATTCCTTCAAAAGAAAGGCAAATAGAGGTGGTGCCTCTTCTGTTGAGTCACACTTGACTTTCAACAATGATGCTGAGGCAGGGCCTTCACATAAATATGATGCTGCTGAAGCAAATATGGCTTTGAAGGATGATGATTTTGATGGCCTCAATGATATTACTCATTTGGAAGTTGAAGACTTCTTTGGGGATCAAAACTAAAGTTTGATCATTTGGCTGGGGAATGAATTATGTTGTTGTTCTTATCTATGTGTTTTTAATTATTATGTTCTTCCTTATGTTGTTTTTATTTTTCAAGAAGTACTTAAGTTTTCTGTTCTATGTTCTTATGATGTACTTTTATTTTATGAAGATAAATAAAATTCCTCAGTCTTCAATTGGATCCAAGATGAGTAATGGAGATATGTGCCTTCTGGATAGTGCTACAACTCACACTATACTAAGAGAAAAGAAATATTTCTCTCATTTGGTTATGAAAAAGGCCTATGTCAATACAATATCTGGTAGTACAAAATTAATTGAGGGCTCTGGAAGAGCGGCCTTATTACTACCTGGAGGAACAATATTGGACATTAATAATGCATTGTATTGTAGTAAGTCTCAGAGAAACTTGTTGAGTTTCAAGGTCATTCGCCAAAATGGCTATCATGTTGAGACTGCCAATGAAGAAAATGTTGAATACCTTTATATTACTACAATAAAAGCCGGGGGAAAATTTGTGCAAGAAAGATTACCCGCACTTTCTTCTGGGTTGTACTATACAAGTATTGGTGTGGTTGAAACACATGCTGTAGTAAACAAAATGTTTACTGATTCTAATGACTTTATCATTTGGCATGACCGGTTGGGCCATCCCGGTTCTAATATGATGCGCAAAATAATTGAGAATTCAAATGGGCATACTTTGAAGAACCAAAAGATTCTTCAATCAAGGGAATTCTCTTGTGCTGCTTGTTCTCAAGGAAAATTGGTTATTAAACCATCAGCAATTAAGGTTGGGATTGAATCCCCTGCATTTCTGGAACGTATACAGGGTGATATATGTGGACCAATTCACCCTCACGTGGACCATTCAAATATTATATGGTCTTGGTAGATGCATCTACAAAAGATGGTCACGTGTGTGCTTATTATCAACTCGCAATATGGCATTTGCGAGATTGTTGGCTCAAATAATAAGGTTAAGAGCACAATTTAAGATTATGCAATAAAGACAATCCGTCTTGATAATCTTCGGTGAGTTTACATCTCAAGCTTTTAATGATTATTGTACACTTTGGAATAACGTTGAACATCCATTGCCCATGTTCATACTCAAAATGGTCTAGTTAATCATTGATTAAGCGCCTCCAATTAATAGCTAGACCATTGCTAATGAGGACGAAACTTCCTGTTTCTGTATGGGGGCATGCTATTCTGCATGCAGCAGCACTTGTGCGCATAAGACCAACCAGTTATCATGAATTCTCCCCATTACAATTGGCTTTTGGCCAGGAGCCAAATATTTCCCATCTCAGAATCTTTGGATGTGCGGTATATGTTCCAATTTCTCCACTACAACGCACAAAGATGGGCCCCCAAAGAAGGTTGGGGATATATGTTGGGTATGAATCTCCTTCCATTATAAAATATTTGGAACCTATGACTGGAGATTTATTTACGGCAAGATTTGCTGATTGTCATTTTAATGAATCAGTATACCCAACATTAGGGACAGAAAAGAAGCAGTTGGAAAAGGAGATAGACTGGAATGCATTATCACTATCTCATTTAGATCCTCGAACAAATCAATGTGAACAAGAGGTTCAAAAGATGATTTATTTGCAAAATGTTGCAAATCAACTGCCGGATGCATTTACTAACCTTCCGAGGATCACAAAATCGCATATTCACCGCAAATACCTGGGTTCGAGTTGATGTCCCGTTAGGACAAATGGTTAATGCAAATGAGTCTAGGCCACATCTCAAACGTGGTAGACCAATCGGTTCTAAGGATAAAATCCTCGAAAAGAAAAAGGAGTGAATGATCAAAATGATCATCATATGGAGGCAATTGCTCAAAAAAGAGCCTCGAGATATAACAAATGATAAGACCACGAGAGAAGGTCCACATTCGTAAACATTGAGAATGATGAAATCTCAATAAGTTATATCTCGACGGGAAAAAGGTGGAACCGAAATGATATTGTGGTCGACAATACTTTTGCCTATAATGTTCGTTGAAATAATGCAACAAGATGAGAATCTTGAGCCAAAATCTATTGATGAATGTAGACAGAGAAATGATTGACCAAAATGGAAAGACGCAATTCAAGCTTGCATTGACTTCACTTGAAAAACGTGAAGTTTTCGGACCAGTAGTCCGAACACCTGAAGATGTCAAACCAATAGGGTACAAATGGGTGTTTGTGCGAAAACGAAATGAAAAAGGTGAAGTCGTAAGACATAAAGCACGGCTTGTGGCACAAGGATTTTCGCAAAGGTCTGGCATTGATTATGTGGAGACATATTCTCCTGTGGTGGATGCAATTACCTTCGTGTATCTAATAAATCTAGCAAGTTCGTGAAAAGCTTGATATGCGGTTGATGGATGTTGTCACCCTATTTATATGGCTCATTAGACCCACGACATTTTTATAAAAATCCTCGAAGGATTCAAAGTACCTGAAGCGTACAAAAATTCACGAGAAACTTGTTCAATAAAGCTTCAGAAATCCTTATATGGATTGAAACAATCAGGGCGGATGTGGTACAATCGCCTTAGCGAATTTTTGCTAAAGGAAGGATATAAAAGTGATCCTATTTGTCCTTGTGTTTTTATGAAAAGGTCTGGATCTGAATTTGTCATAATTGCTGTATATGTTGATGACTTGAATATTATTGGAACTCCTGAAGAGCTTCCAAAGGCGGTAGAATGCTTGAAAAAGGAATTTGAAATGAAAGATCTTGGAAAGACAAAATTTTGTCTTGGTCTACAAATTGGGCATTTTACAAATAGAACATTTGTCCATCAATCAACATATACTGAAAATATTTTAAAGAGATTTTACATGGATAAAGCGCATCCATTAAGTACCCCGATGGTTGTGAGATCACTTGATATTAATAAAGATCCATTTCGACCTTACGAAAATGACGAAGAGCTTGTTGGTGCTGAAATACCATATCTTAGTGCAATTGGGGCATTAATGTATCTTGCCAATAATTCTCGACCAGATATAGCTTTCTCTGTAAGCTTATTAGCAAGATTTAGTTCTTCCCCAACAAGAAGACATTGGAATGGTATTAAGCATATATTCAGATACCTTCGAGGCACCATTGACATGGGACTGTTTTATTCAAATGAATCAGACCCACAACTAATTGGTTATGCAGATGCAGGATATTTGTCTGACCCACATAAAGGTCGATCTCAGACTGGTTATTTATTTACATGTGGAGGTACAGCAATATCATGGCGTTCAACCAAACAAACTACGGTTGCTACTTCTTCAAATCATGCAGAGATAATAGCAATTCATGAAGCAAGTCGAGAATGTGTTTGGTTGAGATCAATAACTCAACACATCCAGGAGACATGTGGCCTTGCTTTGGAAAGAGATATTCCAACAACATTGTATGAAGACAATGCTGCATGCATAGCTCAACTAAGAGGAGGATACATTAAAGGAGACAGAACAAAGCACATTTCGCCAAAATTTTTCTTCACTCATGATCTTCAAAAGAAAGGTGAAATAGATGTTCAACAGGTTCGTTCAAGTGACAATTTGGCGGATATGTTCACTAAGGCATTGCCAACCTCAACATTTGAGAAAATGATATACAAAATTGGAATGCGTCATCTCCGAGACATTAAGTAATGTTTTCATCAGGGGGAGTAAATACGCGCTGCACTCTTTTTCCCTTAACCAAGGTTTTGTCCCACTGGGTTTTCCTGGTAAGGTTTTTAATGAGGCAGCAAAGAAACAATGCGTATTACGAATAACTATGTACACCTTTTCTTTCACTAGAATTTCTTTTTACATGGACATCCAAGGGAGAGTGTTGTAAATAGTCAAAGTAAATAGTAGTAAGAGAATGGATGCCCATATTGTTCAGGACAACCCATATCCCTTACTATAAGAGAATGGATGCCCACGTTGTTCAGACAACCCATATCCCTTACTATTTGATGTTGTGTACAAGTTACCTACTTTACTTTTTGTCCTATAAATTGCATTGTATTCGATGGAAAGGGGATATACAATTGAAAGAAACAAAAGGCAGCTTTCTTATTTGCTTCTACCATTACTCCCTTTCTCTTTATATTTTAAAGCTTTGTCTTTCTCTTTATATTTTAAAGCTTTGTTAATTGTGTTTTTGCTATATCGCTATTAATTCATAACATATTTAACTTTATTTTCAAAATAAATATCATGAAAAAAGGTATAAAGAACACAAGAAAGTATGGAAAGAGTGGACAAATATACACTTGATAGTGGTATGGGATCCTTGGTCTGATCCGACCCCCTATATCCTGATCTTTTTAACTGACCCCTATTGACCAATTTCTGTTAGGAGGTTGTTTTTTAGTTATAGTATTTTTATAAGACAATAAAGACTCTTATTTCACACTAATATATGTTAATTTTATTAATTTATAAAATATCTTTATTTTATTATTTTATAAAATATCATTTATTGCCCATGAGGCTTATGCCGAGGCATATGTAAAACGCCTCGCCTTATGCCCACACTTTTAAAACACTAGCAACAACTCATAACAAAGAAGGAGATTTTCATGAATTGATATATTTATTAAATCCGTCGGGACCAAAAATCGGATTAGTCACATTCGAGACCTAAGGAAGGAGAATTAGCGGCCGGCTGCGGTGAAGTCGTAACAAGGTAGCCGTAGGGGAACTTATGGCTGGATTGTATCTTTAGCAATGGAAATGCGCTCTTCCCCCAACTTTCCCCCAACTTTCCCATGTTAGCCAGATTAGTTAATAGTTATCTCTTTCGCTATTGGAATTGGCCCTAAAAAATTCATTCATGTTCGTTATAGATTAGGTATCAGTGGAAACATAAAGATAAAAGAGTGTGCGAGTTGTTTATTTCAAGAATAGGCTAACTCCTACTTTTGTTTGCTTCTCCCGATCGTGGAGCCTCGATAGTCCAAAACTAGTCATCTAGGCTTCTCTAGCAAAGAATCATACCGGAAAGCTCTAAGAAATGCATAGGATCTCGAATACCTAATTAATCGACATAACTTTCATCGTCCCCTAACTTAACATTTTCGGAATTTACGGACTAAAAACTGCACAATCTGCCACCTGTGAAAGAAAGGTTGCCAATGTCGCTCCTTTCGACCATGTGAGACCATATTCAGACACGTGTTGTTTTGAGGGAGAGAAAGCGTGGTTGATAAACCAATCATCAGAGGTGACTACAGACTTGTTTAATAGTTTTCAACTGAGCGGCAGACCCAATCCAGAAAAAGCGGCCCGCTTTTCATCATCTATACCAGTTGCCACGCAAGAACTATCAAGTACTTCAAGTCCCACATTGCTTTCTTTTTGTAACCGTTTGCAAAGCAATCGAAAAAAGACCACAACCACGTGAAAAAGGCTTTCCTCCATAAAATCCCAAAGAAGGGCCAAAGCACAACAAGACCATAATCAAAGCAAGTCCAAGCCCATGCAAAAATGACGGTGCTTTCCCGATAACTAGTAAACTTGCATGAAGAAAGAGACTAAACAAGGTGAAGCTTTTAGTCTAAAGCAAGCACCGGGGAATCGAATCAACTCGAAATGGACTTTCATTTCCTTCGAATCAACAACACAAAACTTTGTTGTAAGTCAGCCCTTTCTTACTTGGTCTTCGAATCGTAAGTCTCAGCTCCTTTCTTCTTTCATATAGATGAAAGCGCTAGCTGTGAGCAAGGTTGTGAAAAGCTCACACTTCTGCTTTTAAAAGAAAAACCAACTATACCCCACCCCCTTTATAGATGCTCTTTAAAAAAAAAAAAAAAAGATACATGACTAAGCTAGAAAAACATAATGCAAGTACATGAAGTAAACTACTCTATATTTACATCAAAGGGACCTAAACTGGAGCAGGTCCATTGGCAGCACTCGGATCATGGCACTGCTGTGCGCGCATGGGCGTTGGCACTGTCGTGCGTGCGCCGGCGCTGGCTGGCGTGTGTGCTAGTGGTCGGCCGGCACGGGCGCCGACTCCGTGCAAGCGTTGAGGGGCCGCTGTCGACAAAGCGCTTTGGGCACCGCCGGGCCGCGGGCACGGTCACGAGCAAATGATGGGGCGACATAGGCATAGACGTTCTTGTCGCTTGGCGCGACCTAGACCACGGGGTCGTCCATGACACTAGGGCCATGGGGTGCGACCAAGGGGTCATTGGGCATGGCGGTAAATCCACCCATGACATAACATGCGCGCGAACCATTAAAAAAAAAACCTTAAAAAAGTGAATGAGATAAAGATGCGTTACACCAATAACATGACTATAAATAAACATAATTAGAGCTGTAAAAATGATACTCTATTCTAATAATTCAAAGATAAAAATAACAATAATATAAAGTTATTTTTTTATAACCTAAAACTAGATAACAAATTTATTATTGTTAACAATTATTTCAATTTAATGATATATTAACCATGTGTTTGCAATACAATATCTTGAATTTTTTTGTCAAAAACTTTATTTATTAATATGAAGAATTGAATAGTTTAATTCAAAGTCTTAAAATGTTAGACAAAACTCTGCAAATAACTTAAGAAATTGAAATAAAATTTAGAAAATTGGAAACGAAAATCTATTGCAGAAGAAAACAATTAAACCTTTTTATTAATGAAAGCTCAAATAATAAGATTCTCTAAATATATGTAACAGATATATATACAGATAAAACTCGAAGTTAACATCAAATCCAATTAGATACGTTAGCTATCATTGGAACCAGATAGACATAATCTCTGTCATAAATGTGCCTCAGGGACACATTATCACTGACAATGACAAATTGAGTGTGTTTAGTCAAATATGAGAACATGCAAGCTTTAATAATTCAATTTTACTCTTGTTTAACATTAACTTACTTTTTTAAAGCGGACCACACTTCCTTCACCCCTTTGACCCTTTCTCCCGCTACCACATCTACGACACTCATAACCCACAATATTTGAACCTCTACATAAATAACTTTAGCCATGTGCATATAAAGAGAGAGAATAGATTATATATTTCTTGTGCAACGGATAATGGTGTTCGTGTTTATGCAACGGATAATGGTGTTTGTGACAAAAAAAACAAATGCATATTAAAAGGGGTGGATTGAAATTGAAAAGCAAAAAAAAAAAAAAAGTGAAGGGCAGGTTGAAAACAGAAAAAAATAGTATGCGGAACCGAAAACCAAATCGAATTTTAATTTGAATTGGTTTTTCGGTTTTTTGGTTTGGTTTAGGATTGAGAAATTTTAAATTTCTTTTTCTTCGTTCGGTTTCGGATTTAAAAAAATAAAAATCGAATTATTACTTATGGGAGTTTGAGTTTGAATGTTTACCACTTTCAACCTTTCTTAGTGGCCTATTTATATGAGAACATAAAATGACTCATTCTCAATCTTTAGGTTATGAACATGTATTTATATACTTTTTAACTATTGTGTTTCAAAATTTGCCGTGACTTATATTAAAAAATATATTTAAGAGATTTGACATGATTACTTCTCATTCTCTATAATATTTGTTTTTTTTTGCCATTCAAATATAACTATTCGATTATGTTAATTAACTTATATGACGCAACCGAATAACCAAACCGAAAAGAGAGAAGCCGAAACAAACCAAAGTTGTTTTGGTTCGGATTGGGTTGTACCTTTTAGAAACTGAATACCGAAAAACCAAATAATATAAAACTGAACCGGAAAGCGAATGCACACCCCTAAATTGCTGTGGAGGATTGGAAATTTTGCTGTTAAAGGCTTGACCTGCCCCACCATGTTTGCCACGCTACTTGCCATCTAGGCTGCTTTTGTAAACATCATCAAACCCCTCCATAAATAAACATGAGTTAAAAATGGGGAGTTGGAAGAGAACAATATATCAAAGGATAGTGAATGCTACCCAAGCCAAATTCATAGCAAAAATGGCTACTGCTCATTAAGATGAATCTTCACTCAAAAAGACATATCCTCATAAAAATACATCAACTAATATTGAAGATAAACAAATGAAAGGCCAGATTCCAATTAATACAAGCTAAAACCAAAAAATTGGCTGATGATAATAGCAAGACCTAAACCAATTGCAATAAGGGAAGAAGCCCAAGTAAGCTTCTCTGTAATTCTAGGAATCCTATCCTTCAATGCTTGACTACATGAGCCTATAAACACAGTATAGCTTCCCATCGCCATAACAGTTCCAACCAAAAACATACCCAAGAAGGCTGCACCAGCCAACCGAGAAGGCAAAGCAAGCGCCGGAAGGATAATCAACAGTGCATCAGGTTGTAGCCCGTGGACAATGCCAGTCGCAAAAGTTGCAACTCCCACTTTCTTTTTCTTCCCGATAACTGGAGTATCAATGCCTTCACCATTTTCCAGGGCAAAGGCTGAATGAACTTCAGACGCTTCCTTAATTCCCATTGCTCCAATAACAAGAAGGGTGAAGCCTACTACCCTTGTTCCCCATGTACGAATAACTTCAATGTGGAGTCGGTCCTTTAAGAGCAGAAACAACAGGCCAAAAATCAACTGTCCAGCATCATGACCACAGCCCCAGAGGGCTCCCACTGCTGCACTCTCCATCCTTGTGCGGCCTATTGATAAAGGAGCCAAAGCAGCAAGATGGTCAGGACCTGATAGGGTGTGTAGGCAACCAGCAAAGAAACCAGTCCATGCACTGCTTAGTAGTTCATTACGAACAAACCGACTCCCCAGTGCTGCTGCAGCCGGCCCTCCAGCATTAGCAAAACTAGCAAAAGCTGGTGAAACAATGACCGGATGGATGAGCATAAGAAACACGGCTGACACAAGAACTATGGTGCTTGCAGAAAGGACCTGAATGGAATCATATCAAACACAAGATATGCTGAGGCTTGTAGAAGCAAATTGTAATGCATGGACCATCAATGGCCTTTACTAGTCAGTTACCTCATGCTATGAAATTCAATGTATGCTATGCAGCTGAATAATTAATTGAAAAACTGTATACAGTCAGACCTCTCTATAATAGTCATCCTCTACAACATTTCACTATAACAACCATGTTCTTTTTTTGGAACTGATCTTTCATGTTATGTCATATTATATGTTCTCTATAACATAATTCTCTATAGCAGCCAAAATATATCGGAACAAATGATACCGTCATAGAGAAGTTTGACTGTACTGAAAATTGCTAAGTTACACCACAGCTAGGTGAACCTCTCTGTAAACCCCGGGTTCAACTTCCTAGTGGTTTATCCGACAGGTTTGACAAGTGTATTTGCTGATTATGCTAAAAGCTCTCTACTATTGGCATCATCTTGATGTCAATATTGCAGTTTCATAGAGTTGTTAACTGTTTCTAACTTTCATATAAAAGAAGCAGGTGTGTTTCTATTGGAACAGAAGGCTGTTGAGCATAAACTATTTCTACATAGAGATGAATAGCTACTCGTAAATCGATCAATACTCTCATAAGATAAGAACACCATACAATAAATTATTGAAGAGACACCACCTTCGTTCTTTTCTATAAGTAACAATCCAATCCTTAATGCTACGATATTTAAGATTATCTTTCTTCTTTTTTTATTACCAAAGATTATTTTTCTTCTCGCTTTCAATGTTGAGAAATTCAGAAAATTTAAAAGCTATGCTACATATCCATTTCTACAAATCATTCAAGTGACATTCTTCTATCAAAAAAACCGTCACGTTGTTGCAACTTGAAGGTCTAGTAATTTAACACATCGAGATACATATTTCCAAGTATTCTATTTAAAACTTATTGAGGTAAACATGCAAAATATGCTCCATGACTTTTGATTTGGTATTATCCTCTGTTTTTTTTTTTTTTTTGCTATTGTTTTACAAATAATTTGATTAGTTTTATTTGAACAATGGTATAGATTGAGTTCTTGACATTCTGTAAGCTAAGACTTTGGAAATAATATCTCTGTTTTACTGTTTCAAATAGTAGATAAAAATTTCATGGAGTAAATATAAACGGCAAACGAGTAGAGGAATAATTAGGTAAAGTTTTCATTGTTTTTCATTATTTAACAATAAACTCCAATATTGAATTTATTGCTAGTTGCTGCACCTTTAGGGTCGTTTGGTGTGAAGGATAAGCAAAAATAGTCCCGGGATAAAATTTTAATGCCTCCTTATCCCATGTTTGGTTGGAATAAAAATCCGGAATAACTAATCCCGGGATTAGTTATCCCGGGATTGTAGCCTTATTTTATCCCACCTTGAGGGTGGAATAACTAATCCCGGGATTAGTTATCCCGGGATAAGTTGTTTCCCAACCAAACGAGCCCTTAAAATACTTCTTTCCAAATTGAATCTGGCAAAAGGATATAAGCCAAAGCAGTCCTAATATCAGATGCTTTATGTGATCAATATAAGGAAAGTTAAAAGAGTATGTCCAAAATGCTAATTTGTTCTTCTATTTATACTACATAGGCACTACATCAGAAAATGTTTCCATGGTAAAACTCAAAGATAGAGCATTCAAAGGCAATTCAATCCTTGTAAAGAGATATTTGGTTCGTATTGCAAAATGGTGGCGAACTCGTCCGCCATCATTTTCATTTAGTCTAAGTGGGTCACTAGTTTTTGAGTGAAAGACGAAATATTTCTAGACCGTAATTGCAATTATAGAAATGCAGGAAACAAGCAAAAACCTGTAGAAAGCCACACTGACCTACTTACAAATGGTAAGTTACCATCCAGTACTGGTGCGAGAACTTCGTGAAAGTTTAAGAATGTTATAACTCATTTGTCAGCATACATCAGATTGTGATGAGTGCTTTTTATGCTTTTTCAAGTACCCAAATGATCTGTCCCCATAAACCAAGCAACAAAAACACCTCATAAGCAAATAGTAGAACCTAAAATCGTTAATCACCTTTTAAATTCTACCCCTAGTCAATTGTATAAGATAGCGAACATGTTCTAAGAAAATAGCATTCTGTTTATTAATCTTAACTATTCGGTTCAATCAACAAGCACAGATTTGGCACAACAACCAGAGATAAAATCAGATTAGTGAAACAAAATGCCTAAAAACTATAATGCAATTATTCCCTGCAGAAGTTGAAGTTCAACCATTGTAGGTCCAACAACGAGAAGCAGCAAACTAGTAGCCCCAGAAACCAGTATACATTGATAAAATCAGGTAATAAATGTCATTGACACTGAGAGATAATCCCTTTTAAAGTTGGCATATCAAATAATGTAAGGTCCAGCAAAAAGAAATGACCAACTAATGATGTTTTTTCTGGGATCTAAAGCAAAATCTACTGGAAAGCTCTTCAAGTATTTCATAACATTTTGACAGAGATGGAATATCTAGCAAACTTGAAGGCATGCATACTACATTTACAAATATTTCATCAGGATCCCACGGACTATGAAGATTTTATCGTGCCTCTTGTTTTCATTCCTAACACATAAATTGCAGCTTAACTGCGGACTTAGTTTTCTTCCAGAGATTGAAAGATGCTCAGACGTATCCCTGCAACCCCCAAAAAAAAAAAAAACAGAAGTGCATGAATGGTTTCCACAAGGTTCAATTGTAATTGTTTCGGCTAATTAGGTTGTTTTACATGTCCTTTTGTTTCATACGGCCCTCTCTCTTTTAATCTCGAGGTTCACCTTAAACGAAACCAGTAGGCACAACTAAAGTTAATATGTAGTTACGTTTTCACATGATAGGAAACCACCATTGATGGTTTAGTTGGAAATAATGGTTACAAGAACGGCCTAACCGAACTATGGACACCCTTAATGTGAGATTTCTAGTCATTTGGTCTACGTGCGCTATGACTCTTCACTTGAAAGTCATCTAGATAACACCATTAAAAAGCAAAACTTGACAATAAATTAAGGTTTATACTAGTTAACTTTTCTCAAATATACCAGGGGAGCTGAACATTTTTATTTTTCAACTGGAATAATTATTTTACACACGTAATTCACATGGATGCAAAAATAATACTTGGTCCATCCCAATTTGTTTGACATTTTTTTGCTAATGGCAATGTATTACACTATCAATGACCCAATAAGGAATTTTCTGGATTTTAGGAGCTAAATTCAATTCCCTGAATTAAATAATAGAAATTATAGTCTGCAATATCTCTAACATCAAAATGAACGAAAAAGAATACATTTTTAATACATAAGTTAAAACTTTACCAAATAAAAAATTTGAATCTAGGCAAAAGACTATAGGATCTTTACACAAATAGCCTTCCGGATTCACTGTTTACTTTTCCTAACCCGTATACATAAATTATACACGTTATGCACATATTATACATGAATTATACATACATTATTCATTCGCCGACTATTTTTAGTTGGGTGGGTGGCTATTTAGGTTAATCCTTTGTACAAAATAAGTATTAAAACATTTTGAAACATAGGGGATTATACCTTGTTTTGGTGAGATATCTTTTCAGCAATCTGCTTGAGAAAATGGGTCTTGTCAGACCCGGATCCATATGCAAAACCCGGAAATGCAAACGGGTTTTTCTCACACCCATTTTGGGTTTTAGATGAAGATGAATCACTGAGGCACTTGAATGAGAGTGAATTGACACGACGCGAAGGGAGTTTAAAATCAACATGGCGAATTCTAGTGGGAAGAAGAGAATGAGAGGGCTGCCTTTGCCTTAAGTGGAGTTTAGAAGGAAATGGTGTTGTTGAATAGATAAGTTTCTCCATAACAATGGCTGCTTTAACTCTTACTATTATCTTCTTCTCCCCTATCTGTAGTTTACAGATTTTGCAGGAGAGATGGGAGAGACGAAGTTAGTTGTTTGAGTTAGGTAAGAGGATAAGTTAGCTCGAAAAATTAACTCAAGGTGGCTAAAAAGTCTTGGAATTACCAAAGGTGACGTGTGGGGCTCACCTCACATCAAAACGCAATTAAATTTGGGATTAAGAAGATTGGGGTCCAAAATATAATTTTTTAAACTTCTTAATTTTTTACAAAATACAAAGAAACTCAAAACACCCACCCATTATTCAAAATATCCTAAACCGTTCCCTCCCCACAACTCTCTCGCACTTCTTCCATATTTCAAAATCAAAACTCCCAAGCAAATAGTTAATCTCCTTCACTTCGACGTCTCTCATCTCTCCTCTTTTCTTGTCATCTTCTTTTTCACCCTCGTCTATAGGTGTCGCTGCTTCTCCTTTAATATCAAGGTAAAGTTTTTGTTTCACTTGTTCCAAAAGTTATTTGGTAGAAATTGATAATTTTGGTTGTAGAAAAAGAAGAAGAAGAACATGGGTTTGTCTTCAATGTTGTTTATTTTGTTGTTCCTTGTTCGAGAAACCCTTATTTGGGGTATTTGTTTGACTTGTTGGGATTTTTGCATTTGTAAATAGCGTACGTTGTTGTCAAATTATGGTTTTTTGTGATGTTTTTATTCTTGTTCTCCTTAAGATTTTGAAAAAATGGCTTGCAATCTTGTTGACTTTTTCGAACAGATGAGTAAGTTGCTGCAGCAACTTCAACACTTGTTTGACAGTTGCAGACATTTGCTGAGGTTGCTTGCTTTAAAAACCTCTATTTAGTGTATTTTGTCGTGAAATACTGTTGTTGGTGTTAGTGTTGGTGTTGATGTTGGTGTTGGTGTTGGTGTTGTCCCGTTATGGTATGGTTTAGGAAAAGAAAGTATAAACAATTATGTGAACAATTATTGCACATACATTTGGTGTATTTTGTTTAACTTGTATGATTGTGTGTATGTAGTAGATGGTGTTGATGTTGTCTTGGAAGTAGATGTTTGTTGTTTTGTTTTGGTTCAGTGTTTAGGAAAAGCTTGGATAAAATCCATCTTGTTGCTGTTATTGTTGTTGTTATTGTTATGTGTTTGTAGTGAATAAATGGTTTTTTTCTGTTGTTGTCCTGGTATGGTTCAGGGTTTAGGAGTAGATATCCAACAGATGGTTTTTTTGTTCTTGTCCTAGTATTTATCTGGTTCTGTTTATAGAAGCTATGTCCAACAGATTTTTAGTTGTTGTAATAATTTCTACACTTGTGCCAACAAGTAGATAATATGTTGTAATAACTACAAATCTATTGGACATAACTTCAGTATTTTGGTTCTGTTTGTAGAAGATATCCTACAGATTTTTAATTGTTGCAACAAGTTATACACTTATTGCAACAAGTATACAATATGTGGCAACAACTACAAATCTGTTGAACATAGCTTTAGTTTTTTGGTTTTGGTTATAGAAGATATCCAACAAATTTTTAGTTGTTGCAACAAGTATCAGATTGTTGCAACAAGTACAATATGTTGCAACAACTACAAATGTTGGACATAGCTTCTTGCTTTTTTAGTTCCGTTTGTAGAAGATATCAATGATTTTTAGTTGTTGCAACAAGTTATATACTTGTTGGAACAAGTATACAATATGTTGCAATAACTACAAATCATTGGACTTAGCTTGCTTTTTGGTTCGTTTGTGGAAGATGTCCAACAAATTTATGGTTGTTGCAACAAGTTATACACTTGTTGCAACAAGTATACAATATGTTGCAACAACTATAAATCGTTAGATATTGCTTGAGTTATTTGGTTGTGTTTGTAGAAGATATCCAGCATCTTAATCACTTATTCAACAATTGAAGAATCTGTTGCAACAACCTATTCACTTGTTGCAATAGTTACAGCATTTGTTGCAACAAATTCTTCAGTTGTTGGGAAATTTTGTTACTTGTTGTATTTTGTTTGATCAAATGCTGCATTTCTTATTATTTGTTTACTTTGAATGATGCACTAATCAGTTGAAGCTTCTTTTTTTTTTTTCTCCGTGTGTGTAGATAAAATGTCTCAACCAAAAGAAAAGTTGAGAAATCAACTGAAGGTCATAGAGATAATAAAAAAGCTAGAGTGCAATCATCATTAGAGAATCTTGCTGATTTAGCAAAATCTATTGTTGAATCAGCAAATATAGAGGAAAGAAACAGCCAAATTGACAATCAATCAATCCTCAAAAAGAAAGGAAGTACAGAGCCAAGAAGCAATAGATATAAATGAACAAAGTGAAGAAGAATTAGAAGCTGAAGAAACTGCTGATGGAGTAGATGAAGGAGATGGATTGGGTGAAGTTGATGAAACGGACAGTGCTTCCGAAAATATAGTTCGCCTGTCAACGTTCATAGCTGAATTAAGAACAAAGAAGAGAAATAGTGTGAATGTCAATTTAATTGCAGAATCTTCTAGTAGATTGGACATAGATCATAACAGACCTTCCATTGACGAGGTCGTCAAGGTTTTCAGTATTGACAAGTATGCCGTGAGGATGCCGTTGAATGAAAATAATGATTTGACCGTTGATCTTACGGTCAAATCAGGCATGGGCAAGAACTTTGATATGTTTAGGCTAATTCTTAAAAAGCAGGGGTTGGAGGATTTCTTTAGGAAAAGCTGTTTTGGGGTGTATTTGGATGTCTTTGAAGAGAGCAAGGTGCACGGTTTCAAATGAAAATGGTATATGGGCTTATGAAGCATAGAATTCTTTCGGATGCAAAGGATGAGCTTTGGATTAATTCATCGTGACATGCCGATGTGCTTTGGCTTGAAAGAGTTTGCCATAGTTCGGTCTTAGATGTCATCCTTGTGAGCTTCCTACTGTTGTATTGAATAAGCCGGCCGGACTAGCAAGACAGCCAAAGAAGCCAAGAAAGTAGGAAAGGGTGGAAAAGATAAGAGTGAAACTAGTTTGGTGGAGTTAGTTGGAAAAAGCTACAAAGGAGATAAGCACAGACTTTGTAGATTTGCGGTCAAAACCATGTTAAAAAAGCATAAGCGATCCTTGTGTTTAGTTTGGTTTGTGCGTTTGTGTTCTTATGGCAAAAGATACAAGTCCGAACATACCACTTGGTTTGCTTAAACTTGCGGAGGACTATGAGGCATTCAACAACTATGGATGGGGCCGGGAAAGCTTCAAATTGACTGTTGACTATTTATCGAAAGAGCTTAAGCCAACAGTGAAGACAGTCAATCTATATGGCTTCCCTTGGGATTTCATGGTAAAGCATTTGCAATGTTAATTTCTTGTACTTTTTGTATTTCTATCATCATTCTGATTTTCTTTGGTATCTTGTTTTCTAGGCTTGGGCATTTGAAGTCATTCCTTACCTCCGACAATAAAGTGAAGGACTACCCTTCGAAGTGTCTTTTCCAAGAATGCTTAGATGGTGATCGCAAAGAGCAACACAAGATTGAGTGTTGATCTTTTTAACCCTCTTTTGGAAGAGGTAAGCCTTAAGACATGTATATAGAATAAACAAGATATGACATCTGTTGCAACAAGTTACTAATCTGTTGGACAATGTCCAACAAGTATGACACATGTTGCAACAACCTAGTCATTTGTTGCATTTCATGATTTAGGACCATTTTAATATATCTACTTTTTTGTTTGTAGGTTGTGCATCTGTGGCTTGTCCTGACAGTACGGGAGTTGGAGATGTCATTCCCTGCTTCCTTTGAGCCCTTACAATCTGTTCCTGATAAAATGATTGAGGGGATGAAATTAGAATGGGTAAGGAGTGACAGCCATCAAAAGGAATCGTTGTGGTAGATGTTGGTGGTGATGGTGTTATTCTTGGTGGTCAACCTGCTGTTGATGATGTTGTGGCAGAAATTACCGGTGAAAAAATAATAGATGATGATATTAATTTTGGTAGACAAACTCCAATTGGTGGTGTTGTTGGTGGATAAACTCCAATTGGTGGTGATGTCGGTGGACAAACTCCAATTGATGGAGATGTTAGTTGTGGCGGATTTGGTGGTAGATTTTCCTTTGTTGGTGCCGACACCTCGAAATGTGCTTGTGAACGCGAATGGATGATTTGATAAAAAATGTTGAGGAGTTGGTGAAGGCACAAAAAGACACAAATTCTGCTTTACAGAGCTTGTTATCCAAGAGGGGTGTCAATCCATCCAAGAAGCTGACCTCACCCTATACTCCTATTCGCATTCGCAAGAAGGGAAAAACAATTTCTAAGGTACTTGCCGATGTTAGGTCAAGGAAATATTCTACACCCCACAAGGCAGCTGCTGTTGTTGATCTTAAAAAGGTAAATGTGTATAAGCATGCAGATGCTCAAAAAATGAAAAAGCTTGAAAAATTCGTCAATGCCAAGAAGAGCAAGGGTACGATGTATTCATTGCATGAATTTAAGGCCGATGACTTCAGGATAATGACAAGCATGGAAGATTGGTGGCTGGCCAGTGTAAGTTTGAAAACAACAATTATTTTTGTTGGAATGAGTCTTATTTTGGTTGTATTAGTTGCAACAAGTTATATATTTGTTGCAACGAGTGGAACACTTGTTGCAACAAGTTATATATTTGTTGCAACGAGTGGAACACTTGTTGCAACAAGTATTCGACTTGTTTCAACAACTCTCCTAGTTGTTGGAGATTGCTTACAGCAGTTGGGTATATGTCACCCAGAAAATGGATACATGGAAATTTTTTTTTTCTCCAACAACTAGGAGACTTGTTGCAACAAGTCCAAATATTCGGGGTTCACACCCTAGTAAACAAGTGCAAACTTGTTGCAACAACTCACTTAGTTGTTCAAAGGTGTCCGACATTCTTTATACTTTTAATGCAAGATGTTGATGAAATTATACCTTCCTCTTAATGCGTGCGTAGAGGCAAAGGAAATTATGCTCTTAATGCTTTGAGGCAACGCACTTTCGATCGAAAGCACTATGCTTGGAAGGTTACAAGGTATATAATCTTGGATCTCAACTTCTAGAATATCATGCTGAAAGCGATACATTGAAAAGGAAAGTTGTCGATGAAAGTGTGACACGTGTAGTCGTGGTGAGTATATTCCATTCAATCAAATGCTTGACGAATTTATATAGGATGATGATGTTATTTACTATACATTATGTTACAAAGTTCCCAAAGGTGGTCGCGAGAGGGTTGGTGCAAAAAAAGGGTGCTTACTATCATGAACATAAATGTGAGTAATAAAACGGTTGTCACCCTCGAATTCATAATTGAGAAGGGTGATAAATGTTTATGATTCAACGTCTAAAAATCCAAGAGGATGAGTTCTTCATCTCACATCCAAGATTATTGAATTATGGCCGAAACTATGCAAGAGTGGCATGTTTGAATGCTTGCACGAAAATCCGCTTCTCAAAGCTTGGAAATTTGAGACTTTGAAGGAGAATCTCCCCCGTACATGAAAACCGCAATGGCATGCGGATCGTATTCACTTGCGGTATGTTGATGAAATTTTATTGAGCATTTGCTTACCATTGAGCACTACATGATAAGCCCGAGACTCTATTGTACGACAACTGCTGGCGAGGATGCGGTTGTCGGATGGCACACACCGGGTGTGATAGATAAAGTTTTGGAGCCTTGATATGGGATGATGATGTTTAACAAATTACTACTTGAACAATTTTTTTTGTCCTTGTTATTATTTATGAATAAATGTCGGGCTCTTTGTCAACAAATTCATAATTGAGATAGGGAGTGATAAATGTGTTGAAAAAGTTGCAAAAAATTACTAATCTACTAATGAATTTAGAAAAGTTGCCTAAATGATTGCAACGTCATACGATTGTTGAAGAAGTTACTAATCCGTTCAAACAAGTATTCACTTGCTGAGCATTTGCTTTAAACAAGTTACTAATCTGTTGCATTAGATAATACATTTGTGAAAGAAGTTGATAATAAATTACTAACTGTTTAACAAATTACTAATGAACAATTTTTTTTTTGTCCTTATTAACAAGTAACTAATGTTGTTTAAACAAGTTACTAATGTTGAATTAGATAATACATTTTGTGAAAAGTTGTTAAATGACAAATTACTAATGTTCAACAAGTTACTAATCCGTTCCAACAAGTAACTAATCTGCTTAAACAAGTTACTAATGTTGCATTAGATAATACATTGTGGAAAGAAGTTGCAACAAATTACTAATGTTTCAACAAGTTACTAATTCGTTCCAACAAGTAACTAATTTGTTTAAACAAGTTACTAATCGGTTGCATTAGACAAATATATTTGTGGAAAAAGTTACAACAAATTACTAATCTGTTTCAACAAGTTACTAATCCTTTCCAACAAGTAACTAATCTGCTGAAACAAGCTACTAATCTATTGCAACAGATCATACAGTTGTGGAAAGAAGTTGCAACAAATTACTAATGATTGTAGTAGATATGTTTATTGATCAATAAATATGATTGATTTACATTGTTTATCACTAAATGTGGGTGAATCAGGAAGTTCACATCAATTCACTCCAATGATCACTCCATTTAGTGCGTATTGGACCTAGTTGATCATCTATACGATTGTGGAAAAACACAAATTACTAATTGCTAGTAGATATATATATTGATCAATAGATATGATTGATTTTCGTTGTTTATCACTAAATGTGGGTGAATCAAGAAGTTCACATCAATTCACTCCAATGATCACTCCATTTAGTGCGTATTGGACTTAGTTGATCATCTATTCTGACCCAAATTAAACGTGAGAAAACATCAAGAAAACAACAACGATTTTTATATTTTAATCGACATAGAAGGAATAAGAAAAGACCCTATGAAATATTTTAAATTTAAAACGAATCGGTCGAATCGAAGTCTACGAATCTATTCTAATTATCAACGATTACTCCATTTAGCATGGAACAGGGATTTAATTGATCACTTCTCGAGGTATAATGACAGACCGAGAGGCTCCTAAAACACCATGGAGAAATTTTGTATATATATGTGGTAATCATTTATAATATCCAAATTGGATTGAAACTTCCATTTTGAAATTTGTTAAAAATAAAAAAAGGGGGTGAATCAAATATCTTTCTCATTAGTTGATACCTCAAGGGAACTTTAGAACCAAAATGGAGTCATGAAGCTTTAGTTGATCATCGAATCGGCTTCCCAACAACACCATCATATTGCTTAAGTATATATATTGATCAATAAATATGATTGATTTCCATTGTTTATCACTAAATGTGGCTGAAATCCATTGTTTATCACTAAGTATGGCTGATTCCCTTTATTGATCACTAAATATGGGTGAATCAAGTAGTATCTGTTGCAACAGATGTAGTATCTGTTGGAGCAAGTTTAGTATCTGTTGCAGCAAACTAAGTAAGTTGTTGAACAAGTCCTGTTACTTGTTGGATAAAACACAACAAGTTACCCATTTTCTGTAACAAGTCACTCCACTTGTTTGATTTGCATTGTTTATCACTAAATATGGTTGATATCCATTGTTTATCACTAAATGTGGCTGATTCCCTTTATTGATCACTAAATATGGGTGAATCAAGTAGTATCATTTGCAACTTGATGTAGCATCTTAGTATCTGTGCGAGCAAGTGTAGTATACATTGCGGCAAACTAAGTAAGTTGTTGAACAAGTCCGTTACTTGTTGGATAAAACACAACAAGTTACCCATTTTCCGTAACAAGTCACTCCACTTGTTTGATTTCTATTGTTTATCACTAAATGTGGTGATATCCATTGTTTATCACTAAATATGGTGATTCCCTTTATTGATCACTAAATATGGGTGAACTAAGTAGTATCTTGTTGCTCGGTGTAGTAGTATTTGCTGACAAGTGTAGTATCGCGCGGCAAACCGAGTAAGTTGTTGAACAAGTTACTTGTTGGATAAAACACGTAACAAGTTACCCATTTTCCGTAACAAGTCACTCCACTTGTTTAATTTCCATTGTTTATCACTAAATATGATTGATTCCAATTGTTTATCACTAAATATGGCTGATTTCCTTTATTGATCACTAAATATGGGTGAACCAAGTAGTATCTGTTGCAACAGCTGTAGTATCTGTTGCAGCAATTGTAGTATCTGTTGCAGCAAACTGAGTAAGTTGTTGAACAAGTCCTGTTACTTGTTGGATAAAACACAACAAGTTACCCATTTTCTGTAACAAGTCACTCCACTTGTTTGATTTCCATTGTTTATCACTAAATATGGTTGATTCCAATTGTTTATCACTAAATGTGGCTGATTCCCTCTACTCAATAATTAAAACTTGTTAAAAAAACCCAACATATAACTTAGTTGCATCTGCTTAAAAACTCTGATTTTTTGTAATATGTTCAACGACTTACTAATTGCTGCAACAAGTCCTGTTACTTGTTCGATAAAACCCAACAAGTTACAGAGCTGTTGTAACAAATTCATTATTTGTTGGAAACTGTACAACAATTTATTAACAAGAATATACACATTAGTGATTTGAACACAAACAACATATCATATAAACCAAGTTCATAATCACTAAGAATATAAATTACCATGTTAAGAAAGAATAACATTAAAATGTCATAAAGATCCAACAAATAACTATTATTACAACACAATGCAATCTACACCTATGGAGCATTTCGGCTTGGACATGTTGTTTTTTTGTAAACAACTATTTTGCATAAGGAGCATTTGTTTTTCCGCATAGCCCTCTTTGTCCACCTTCTTCCGTGTTTGCTAGAACTTAAAAGCTTCACATCCCTTGGCCACCACTTGCACTTCAGATGTTCACATCTAAAGCAATAAACACTTCGCAAATTGAATGACATTCCTTTACAAAAACTTGTTTCATCATCTTGAACATGGCTGGACTGTGACGATTGTGCAGCACACGGTGTATCACTCGCAAGTTCCGGTATAGGGATCGGCTCACCCCCACTTCCATGGGGCTTCACACTTCTATTATCTGGAATATCCATATCCACCCCTTCCAATTTATCATTTAACACATCTTGTTGGTATTGAGCTAAATTATGGTTCTCGACCGGGCTTCCAACCACGTATACCCTTAAAATGGGCCTAGCTACATCTTTCAAATAAGTACGCAAACGACTCTGATCGGTTATCTTAAAAGGCAAGACCCTCTGGTTTTCAAAAGAGCTATGCATGTAAGTGATGACAAGGTCTTTCGGTTCACAAGTTAATTCACAATAGTTAATGATTAAGTTCACAAAATCATCAAACTCAACATCTCTTGGGACAGTCATCGCTATCGTCTCTAACATGTGACTACCCTTCCATCGCCAAATATATCGATTTTTCACCTCGATCCATTCACCATGGCAATCAACACCTATTATTATTGAGTCCCCCATTAATGGTGCCTGAAGATATTTTATTTTAAGAAAATCAGTCATGACCAGTGCAAGTCAAAGGCCACTTAAATTTAATTTTAAGTTAATTATTGAGTGGTTTTTTCTGAAATTTTGGACCCAAAGTAGTTAACTTAATCACAATTTTGAGCGGCCTTTGAGCTTGGATGTTCAAAGCTGTCACAACTAGTAATTACAATGCTTGAATGTCAAGTGTTGAAATTACTCTAGGTGACAGCTTTGACCACCCCAAAATTCCACTTAAATTTATGATTAAGTTCATAATTGAGTGGTTTTTTCCTGTAATTTTGGACCCAAATTAGTTAACTTAATCACAACTTTAAATGACTTGTTGGAACAAATAACTGACTTGTTGCAACAAGTAGGTTACTAGTTGCAACAGCTCGCTTATTTGTTGGAGACAGCTTCAGTTTTTGTCTCTGTCTCATATCAAAATGGAACAACTATATGACTTGTTGGAACAACTAACGTACTTGTTGCAACAAGTATGTAACTTGTTCCAACTACTTGGTAACTTGTTGGAGACAGCTTCAGTTTGTCTGTTTGATAACAAAATGCAATAACTAAGTGACTTGTTGGAACAAATAACTGACTTGTTACAACAAGTAGGTTACTAGTTGCAACAACTCACTTATTTGTTGGAGGCGACTTACTTCGATCTCTGTCTACTGTTTCATAACAAAAATGGAACAATTATATGAATTGTTGGAACAACTAACGTACTTGTTGCAACAAAGTACGTAACCTATTTAACTACTTGATTACTTGTTGGAAACTGACTTGATTTTAATACTGTTTCATAATAAAATGCAACAACTAAGTGACTTATTGAAACAAATAACATACTTGTTGCAACAAGTAGGTTACTAGTTATACAACTCACTTATTGTTGGAAACGACTTTCGATCTACATTTTCATCCAACAAGCGTAAAATATGTCCATAATTTATTGTACTTGATACGACAAGTATCATCTTGTTGCAACAAGTAACTCGATTGTTGGAAAGAGTAAACTCTCAACCATGATTTCCGATTGTTGCATAAAGTACAACGAGCATTGTAAATTATTTATTCACATTTTTTGTAATTGTTGCAACGATTAGTAAATACTTTGTTGCAACAACTTCACACTATTTATCAACACACACACACACACACACACACACACGGCTGATGCAAAAAGTTCGAAGCTCTTATACAACGGCTTTAGAACTTGTTGCAACAACTATCTTTGCTTTGTAACTACGAATGCAGGAAAATCGGTAAATAAGGCAACTATACCCAGATGAACAATTGAAATAAACGATATTACCAATGGACACCGGAAAAACACATAAAGTAATGCCGGTGCTACACGATGACATTCGATCAAAAAATTGTAAAATCGGATGATTTTTTTCTTGAGTAATGATGATGAAGAAGAAGAAGAAGAAGAAGAAGAAGAAGAAGAAGAAGAAGAAGAAGAAGAAGAAGAAGAAGAAGAAGAAGAAGAAGAAAGTAGCTGAAGAACAAAAATGGAGAAAACGGCGCTGAAGAGGATTTTTTTTTTTCCTGATTTTTGTATTTTAGGGTTTATAGTGGTTGGGTCAAAGTGTTAAAAATAAAACTTTGGAGCAAAGTGTTAAAAGTAAAGTTTAAGGTCAAAGTGTTAAAAATAAAACTTGAGGGCAAAGTATTAAAAATAAAACAGAGGGCCAAAGTGTCAAAAATGAAACTATTGGGCAAGCTCAAAGCCCCTTAATCACTAATCAAATTTTGTCACCTCTACTCAAAAATTATAACTTGAATCACCTCCCTTCAATTTTAAAACTAAAAGATCACCTATAATTAAATGCCCCAAGTTAGCTACTCCTATTTTGAATTTTCGAATCCATTTTTTTTTTTTGGGTTTGGTTTTACATTTTGCTTCATTTGTATTATATTTTTATTTATATTTTGTTGTATTATTTTCCTTGCAATCTTGCGTCTGCTACGTTTCTTTTGAGTCGAGTGTCTATCGAAAATAGTCTCTTTAACCCCACAAAGGTAAAGGTAAGGTCTGCTTACATCTCATCCTTCTCCTAAGACTCAATTTGTGGAATTACACGGAGTATGTTGTTGTTGGTTTGGTTTTAGATTTTAGAAAATTTAATTATGTAGTTTAATTTTTTAAAAATTGAAGAGAATAATCAAACTGATAAATTATGTAATATATTAATTTTTATATTATTTACCTTTTCATTAAAATGAAGTTGATTAAACAAATCGGTATTTGTTAGGTTTGGTTAGATTCGGTTTAAATTTTAGAAAAACGATAATATTTGCTATAATTTAAATTTTATTTAAAAAACAACTGAATCTAGGCAAAAGAATAGGGGATCTTTACGTAAATAGCCGTCCGGATTCACTATTTACTTTTTCTAGTCGATATACTTAAATTATATACTGATTATACATAGTTATGCAAATAATATACGTGAATTATACATTTATTATATATCCATGAGCTATTTTAATTTAAGTGGTTGGGTGGGTGGTTATTTAGGTTTATTTTATTTTATTTTTTTAATGAGACAAATCAGTGAAGGGAGCTTAAAATCCACGTGGCGAATTCTACTGGGAAGAAGAGGATGAGAGGGTTTTAAGTGGGAGTTTAGAAGGAAATGGAGTGGTTGAATAGATGAGTTTCTCCATAACAATGATTGCTTGATTTATTATTCTTTTTCACTCTTATTATCTTCTCCTTCCCTCTGTGTAGTTTTACAGATTTTGTAGGAGAGAGAGAGCAATGGGAGTGGAGAGAGACAAAGTTGGTTGTTTGAGTTGGTAAGAGGATAAGTTGGCTATTTTGAAATTTCAAATCCATATTTTATTGGTTTAATTTTACATTTAGAAAATTGTCAATATTTATTTTGATTACGTTAACTTAAAATGAAGACAAAAATCATATAGCAACAGACAATTTTTATTATATATATATATAATAGTATTAATTTTATAAATAGTTTTAAATATTTTACGTACGTTTTCATTTAAAAAATTGATTAAACAAACCAATATGACTTCCCGAAACCCCATTCTCATGGTTTATATTCACATAGGGCACTCATAAGAATAAAAATTTCAACTCCCTAAAACACGTGTAATTGAGAGAGTCAATCACTTTTTGCCTAGTTTTGATTTGATTTTAAATTTTAAAAAATAAATAAGATTTGATTGTTTTTATTTTACTAAAATATCGAGGAAAATATATATATATATATATATATATATATATATATATATATATATATATTGTTAACACAACTAAATATTTTATATACCTTTTCATCGAAATTTTATTTGTTTCATTAATTTTATTTCTAATATGGGTCATTAAGTTGTTCATAAGGTCCAAGTATGATAGGTTTCATATTTTTCCATTATTGATATATATCATTTAGCCAGTGAATATGTGTATGAATTCCAAATCGTTGACTTAAGTAATTGGAATAGACTTGTGCAGGATCTTCTGACTTTGTCTCTTATTTGGCCCTAATGATTAAATATTTATTCATTCATTTAACCTCGCGGCTTTCTTGATTAATACCTTGAAATATGTAGTTGATTGTAAATTGGCAAAAATCAAAAATCCAATTCAAGCAAAATTTGTATTATATTTGATTTGGTTAGATTTACTAATTAAAAATTAATTAACTGATTTGATTTTGATTTTAATTTTGATTTGGTTTGATGTCTTATCTTCTCTCTCCCTCTCACCCTCTCCGACGGTAAAAGATCTGCTCCCCCCCCGCCCCCCGCTCATCCGTCCTCCTCTCTGTCGCGCTTACCGCGACCGCCGGCGGTACATTTTTTGACCAACTAGAGCTTCCTCTCCTCTCTTCTCTTTTTTCCTTTCTCTTTCCTTCTCCCCAAATCCCCCCAATGGGTTTTCGAGTCCCTTTAGTACCTTAT
>NC_081342.1:65471460-65478117 GCF_029784015.1 Lycium ferocissimum
GCCGAACCTCACCTTTTAAAGGTATTTTAGTTGTCCACAATATAATGAAAGCGTAGTGATGAATCAACATTTAATTGCCCATTTGTATGTCTTCCATTAACCTTATTTTAGATGACTTTCAGTCATCCTTTTTACCTTGGATGTCTGATGCTCTTGTTGGCTCATTATTTTCACCAATTTTTTACTTAACACCACACTTAAGTAATTCCTAATCTCCAATAACATTCTTGTACTAAGAAAAATTTGTAACCGATTAGTTCTAGTTTAGAAATTAAAATCCGAAGTTTCTATCTCACGTTGATTCTTTCGCGAATAACTCGACGTATAAAAATACGGGATCTAACATTCTCCTCTCTTTAGGAACATTCGTCCTCGAATGTCAAATGAGGACTAAAACTCGTCAATTAAATAACCGAATCACCCGTTATCGCGTACTATAGACAAAGAAGATTAGACCACCAGTGGTGTTTTTAGGAATATTAGGCCTAAAAGTGCCAAACGACCAAATGGGTCGTTACAGTATGTAACTTGTTCTAACTACTTGATTACTTGTTGGCTAACTACTTGATTACTTGTTGGAGACAGCTTCAGTTTTTGTCTGTTTCATAACAAAATGCAACAACTAAGTGACTTATTGAAACAAATAACATACTTGTTGCAACAAGTAGGTTACCGGTCAAACAACACTTATTCATCGGAGACAAATTTTTCCGTTTCATCCAACAATCGTAAAATATGTCCAACAAATGTTGTACTTGACTTGACGAACAAGTATCATACTTGTTGCAATGTGTTGAATCCGCTTGTTGAAAGAGTAGTGAGCTCTCCAATTTCACAGCTTCGTATTGGTATAACAACCGTTGTAAATTATTTATTCACATTTTTGTAATTATTGCAACAAATTAATAAATCTCGTTGCAACAACTTCATAATTTATCAACAACTCTTCGAGAAACACTAGGACTACAACAAGCTGATGCAAAAGTTCGTAAGCTCTTATACAAAGCTTTTAGAACTTTGTTGCAACAACTATACCGTCAGAATCTAACTGGGAAAATCAAGAAATAAGGCAACTATACCTGCATGAACAATTGAAACAAACAAAGATATGTTTAACTTACCAATGGACCGGAAAACACTTATGAAGTAACGCAACTACACCAATGACATTCAATCAAAAATTGTAAGATCAGATGATTTTTTTTTCTTGAGCAATGGCAGACAAGAAGAAGAAGAAGAAGAAGAAGAAGAAGAAGAAGAAGAAGAAGAAGAAGAAGAAGAAGGCTAAGAAAGGTGCTGGAAGCAAAAAGGGACCAAGAAGAAGAAGAAGAAGAAGAAGCAATAAGAAGAAGCAAAAGGCACTAAGAAGAAAAGAAGAAGAAGAAAAGAAAGAAGGACAAAAATGGAGAAAACGCTAAACAAGAGGATTTTTTTTTTTCCCGATTTTTGTATTTTAGGTTTATAGTGGTCGGGTCAAAGTGTTAAAAATAAAACTTTGGAGCAAAGTGGTAAAAAGTTTAAGGTCAAAGTGTTAAAAATAAAACTGAGGGCAAAGTATTAAAAATAAAAATAGAGGCCAAAGTGTCAAAAATGAAACTATTGGGCAAGCTCAAAGCCCCTTAATCACTAATCAAATTTAGTCACCTCTACTCAATAATTAAAACTTGAATCACCCTCCTTCAATTTTAAAACTAAAAGATCACCTATAATTAAATGCCCTAAGTTAGCTACTCCTATTTTGAATTTTCGAATCCATTTTTTTTTTTTTTTGGGTTTGGTTTACATTTTGCTTCATTTGTATTATATTTTTATTTATATTTTGTTGTATTATTTTCCTTGCAATCTTGCGTCGCTACGTTTCTTTGGAAATCAGTGTCCTATCGAAAATAGTCTCTCTCTAACCCCACAAAGGTAGCGTAAGGCCCGCTTTTTACATCTCATCCTTCTCCTAAGACTCAATTTGTGGAATTGTACTTTACGAGTATGTTGTTGTTGGTTTGGTTTTAGATTTTAGAAAATTTAATTATGTAGTTTAATTTTTAAAAATTGAAGAGAATAATCAAACTGATAAATTATGTAATATATTAATTTTTATATTATTTACCTTTCATTAAAATGAAGTTGATTAAACAAATTCTTATTTGTTAGGTTTGGTTAGATTCGGTTTTAAATTTTAGAAAATCGATAATATTTGCTATAATTTAAATTTTATTTAAAAAACAACGAATTCCAGGCAAAAGAATAGGGATCTTACGTAAATAGCCGTCCGATTCACTATTTACTTTTTTCTAGTCGATATACTTAAATTATATACTGATTATACACAGTTATGCAAATAATATACGTGAATTATACATATATTACATATCCGCTGACTATTTTAATTTAAGTGGTTGGGTGGGTGGCTATTTAGGTTAATTTTTTTTTTTTTTTTTTTTTTAATGAGACAAATCAGTGAAGGGAGCTTAAAATCCACGCGGCGAATTCTGCTCGGAAGAAGAGGATGAGAGGGTTTTAAGTGGGAGTTTAGAAGGAAATGGAGTGGTTGAATAGATGAGTTTCTCCATAACAATGATTGCTTGATTTATTATTCTTTTTCACTCTTATTATCTTCTCCTTCCCTCTGTGTAGTTTTATATTTTGTAGGGGAGAGAGAGAGAGAGAGAGCAATGGGAGGAGAGAGACAAAGTTGGTTGTTTGAGTTGTAAGAGGATAAGTTGGCTATTTTGAAATTTCAAATCCATATTTTATTGGTTTGGTTACATTTAGAAAATTGTCAATATTTATTTTGATTACGTTTACTTAAAATGAAGACAAAAATCATATAGCAATAGACAATTTTTTTTTTTATATATATATATATATATATATATATATATATATATTAATTTTATAAATGGTTTTAAATATTTTACGTACGTTTTCATTTAAAAAATTGATTAAACAAACAATATGACTTCCCGAAACCCCTTTCTCTCATGGTTTATATTCACATAGGGCACTCATAAGAATAAGAATTTCAACTCCCTAAAACACGTGTAATTGAGAGAGTCAATCACTTTTTGCCTTGTTTGATTTGATTTTAAATTTTAAAAAATAAATAAGATTTGATTGTTTTTATTTTACTAAAAAATATCGAGCCAAAATATATATATATATATATATATATATATATATATATATATATATATATATATATTGTTAACACAATTAAATATTTTATATGCCTTTTCATCGAAATTTTATTTGTTTCATTAATTTTATTTCTAATATGGGTCATTAAGTTGTTCATAAAGTCCAAGTATGATAGGTTTCATATTTTTCCATTATTGATATATATCATTTAGCCAGTGTATATGTGTATGAATTCCAAATCGTTGACTTCAGTAATTGGAATAGACTTGTGCAGGATCTTCTGAGTTTTGTCTCTTAGTTTGCCCTAATGATTAAATATTTATTCATTCATTTAACCTCATGACTTTCTTGATTAATACCTTGAAATAGGTAGTTGATTGAAAATTGGCAAAAATCAAAAATCCAATTCAAGCAAAATTTGTATTATATTTGATTTGGTTAGATTTACTAATTAAAAATTAATTAACTGATTTGATTTTGACTTTAATAAAAAATCGATCCGTAACCATTTCTAGTTTCTCCATTTAAATATCTCGTTTTTGATAACAGTAAAGTTCAAAATAATAACATGTCAACTTGCGCCCTCCATTGAATACAAATAGCGCAATTCGTGAACCTTTTTTGCGATAGCACTATAATAACGGAACTCAACGTTAGCTTGGAACTTCTTCATTTCTTACTTGTTTCTCCTTTTTCATTTATTTATATATAATATATATTTTGTCCAATCCACCAATTGAGTATTCATACACCAAAAACAATCTAAAATAAGTGAAATCCCAAATATAATCACCTAGATATAACACAGAGTCAACAAAAATGCTTAAGAGCCCGTTTGGCTTAGTTTATAAATTTAAAAAATTATGCTCGTTTTTCACTTTTTGTCATTGCTGGACCAACTTATGCTCTATTTCGTACTAAAATAAGCCTAAAAAATAGTTTAGCTTTGCTGGACAAGCAAAAATGGTACATAAGTCGCTTTTTTTCCATCCAAACAAAGTTCTAAGAGAACTTCATACTCCCTCGGTCACTATTTACGCAACACTTTTTTCTTTTTAGTCAATTAAAAGAAGAATGACATCTTTCTATATTTAATAATCTCAGAATCCTTTAAACTATCCATTTTACCCTTAATGTGATGCATTTATACACAAATATCTACGCATTTATTTACGTAACACAAGTTTCAAAAGTCATCCATTTAGTCTTAAATTCCGACAAAGTCAAACGCCACAATGTCAGATCGAGGAATAATATTTAAGCTCATCATCATTCATGATTGAAATATTCCAATGTTAAAACTGAAAACAAAAATCTACCCAACTTCAAGCCAAATACTATGTTTTTTTGAATTCTACTCTTTATATTTCAATTTTAATTCTACCAATCAAATAAAATACTAGCACTGAAAAATTCAAGAATTTTGTAATACCAATATTACAATCGATCATTATAATCCCTATATAAATTGTGTGTGAACCTAACCATACCTAAGGGATCATTTGGTAGTTGGTTAAAGTTTTCAGCAGTATTGATCAATAGGATTGCCAAGAGAATCTATTTATTATTTTATGTAAATTTAGTTACGGGCGTTTAATTATTCATGTACTCCATTCGTCCCAATTTGTTTGAACTTTGACCCGCCATGAAATGCTACCTTTTTCTTTTAACTTAATTTTAAACATAGATTCTTCGAGTATTTTATAATAAAATTTACATATTTGAAAACTAAATAAAAAGTACTATAAATCTGAATAATCAATAATTCACAATATACAAAAAGAGTTGAAGAAAATCGTAGTATAAAAAAGCTATTTGACTCCCGAAACCGATCAACCTTCAAACAAATTAAGACTGATTAGGTTATTTCATCTTCTATTCTCGCATAAAATAATACATAAATTTCATCACTTATACATATTTTAGTTATTCGCATTTCTAAATTACAAACCAAATACCGACTTCTATACCCGAATAATTTACTACCCCGACAGATTTGTTTCATCTCATCCCAAGGTTAGTCAATCTTGGTTGTTGATGATCCGACCCGAAGTAAATTCAAAACCCTAGCCACCTTCCTCCCCATATACTCACTAAAACCCTCACTAAAACCCCGCCCTCCGTTTCAGTACGTTAACACACTCTCTCTCTCTTAGCTCCTCCTCCAAAATGACGCTTGGAGAAAGGCAAGGAGATGAGAAAAATGACTCCAAATACTGTGGTGTTGAAACGGAGTTCAATGATGATATCCCTCAACTTCTTTCCCTCAATATTCACGGTGGTTTCGACTTCGTCGTCGCGCCATTGGTTAGTAACCCTAAAGCAACTGGGAGTATTAACTTTATATTTAACTGTATTTGGATACTGTTAGATACAATTGATTTAATTTGCAAATTATGATTAATGGTGACCAATTAGCCAGTCATTACACGGGCTTGGATTGCCCATTTGGCAGACAGTAAACATTAACTTTTTTTTTTTTTTTTAAACTGTAATTGGATATTATTGATTTTATTTGAAATTGTGATTAATGGTGACCAATTAGCCTTGGATTAATGGTTATCTAGCTCAATTATTGGTCACTATCGCTCAGGCTGTTGTCATTACATTTCCCGTTTAAATATTACGACTTGCTTGACCTGATTTTGAGGAATGGAAGAATTCACGGGGGCTTCGACTTCATTGTCATACCATTGGTTAGTAAGCCCGTAATCCTAAACCCCAAACCCTACACATAGTTTTTCATTTCAGTGTAATAGAAGTCTATGTTCTTTTATTTTGATCCATAAAAGAAACACACATTTACCATGAATTCTTTTCAACCCATTTGTTTTTCCTTTTTTTGACTTAGGGAGCCTGTTTGGAGTGGCTTATTTTAGTGCAGACAAAATAGCTTTTAAGTACTTTTCTAGTGTTTGGGTAAGATAAAAAGTGCTTTTAAGCACTGTGTAATTAATGATGACCAATCAACTTCTCTCTGTCTGCATTCACTGTGGATTCGACTTCGTTGTCGCAATCTATCAAGTTAGTAAACCGTAATCCTAAACCTCAACATACGTTTCATTTCACTGTAATAGAAGTCTCTGTTCGTTTATTTTGATCATCAATGAAAACACACATTTACGAAGAATTCATTAGCCCATTTATTTTTCTTTAATTTTTGTTTAGCTTAATCAATTACTCCCTGTCCACTTTTACTTGTCCACTATACTAAAAATGCATGTCTATTTTTACTTGTCCAGTTTAGCAAACCAAGATTTAATTTATCATTTAGTTCCTAGTTTACCCTTATTATTAACTATAATCATTTCCCAAAATATCGAGTCGATTATACTCACCCTCTTTCCAAAAAATTCACCGGGGGTTTCCCTTTTTTTGTCGCAACCCTTGGTTTTAAAAACCCCTTTAAAAAAATTTCACTATAAACTTTTTTTTTTTAAATTTTCTTTGGGAAATATACAATTGATTTAAAAGGGTTAATTTCATTTGGAAATCCCTTAAATGGGAGTTACATTTCCTAAA
>NC_081342.1:65478217-65507884 GCF_029784015.1 Lycium ferocissimum
AGTTCATTCAAAAGAAAGGAAGTTTCAAGTATTTTGGGTCTATTTTACAAAAAGGGGGGATTTAGAGATGTCACACATCGTTTTGGGAAGGAGGTAATCTCGCTTGAAAGGCTTTGTGACAAAAAATCCCCCAAAAATTGGGAAAAGTTCTAAAAAGGGGGGTTAGACCGACTTTGCGGGCATTTTTGACCGCCCAAGAACCCAGGTTGAAAGTCGGGAAAGAAATTTTGGGGGAGGGGGCAAAAGGGAGAAATGAGGGGAAGAGGACAGGGGAAAAGGGGAGTGAACCCGGGGAGGACAAATCGGGAAGCGAGGTTGGATTTGGGGCGGGAAAGGAAAGGCATAGCCCCCCAAAGGGGGTGGAGAGGGGGCTTTGGGCTTTTGGGAGGGGTAAAAGGCCAAAAAAATATGGGGAGAGGGAAAGGGCGGACTTAACCCCTTTGATTCCCGGAAGACCTTAGATGGAGGGTGAGGGCCTTTGGGAGAAGGCAGTAGGTGTCCGTTTTTCTCGCACTGAGGCGTAGTTTTGCTCTTTTTTTTTTGCCCTATTTTTCCCGCTTTTATGTATGGGTTTTGTCTCTCCGGGTTTTATCATGACTTATCCCCTTGTTTTTTCATTTTCGAGTTTGTTTTGGGCTGTCGGACCCGACTTTTCCCCCCTTGTTTTCGTTTTCGGGCCCGGGTTTTGGGAAAGCCCCCCCTCAGGTAAGGTCCCCACATTTAACCCTCCCGACTCAAGGAATTAAATTTGGGATGTTGTTGTTGATTTTGATTTTTAATAAAAAATGATCCGAACCATTTCTAGTTTCTCCATTTAAATATCTCGTTTTTGATAAATAAAGTTCAAAATAATAACATGTCAACTTGCGCCCTCCATTGAATACAAATAGCGCAATTGTGAACCTTTTTTGCGATAATTTTCTAATAACGGAACCAACGTTAGCTTGGAATTTTTTCCATTTACTTTTTTCCTTTTTCATTTATTTATATATAATATATATTTCGTCCAGTCCCCCAATTGAGTATTCATACACCAAAAACAATCAAAATAAGTGAAATCCCAAATATAATCACCTAGATATAACCAGTAAAAAATGATTTAAAGCCCCGTTTTTTAGCTTATGTTCAAAACAACTTAAAATGTTTTCATTTTTTTTAAAATTTAAAAATTAAAGCTATTTGTACTTAAAATGCCTAAAAAAATAAGTTGGCCGTTTGATGGCAAAAAGAATTTTTGTTTTCCCCGGGGGGTTTGCCCCATCCAAACGTCTAAGAGAACTTCAATCCCTGGCCACTATTTACGCAACATTTTTTTCTTTTTACAATTAAAAAAAAATGACATCTTTCTATACTTAATAACTTTGTAACTTTAAACTATCCATTTTACCCTTAATGTGATGATTTATAGCTACACAAATATCTATGATTTATTTACAGAACACAAGTTTTAAAAGTCATCCATTTAGTCTTAAATTCCGTACAAAGTCAAATGCCCTCACAATGTTGGGACGGAGGAATAATATTTAAGCTCATCATCATTCACGATTGAAATATTCCAATGTTAAAACTGAAAACAAAAATCTACCCAACTTCAAGCCAAATACTATGTTTTTTTGAATTTCATTTCATATACCCTATTTTAACCTAAGCAAACCAGACAAACATACGGACATTCCTATTTTCGTTTATTTTAAAGGAGTCGCCACCTACTGATTTTGCCACTAGTGTTATTCCACTATTAACTAAGGTAACGCTAAGTGTACCTCCGTTAATGGTCCGCTTAAGTTCAATTCTAGGTAAGGGTTCTAATTATCCTAAAGTAAGTGAAAGATCCCTTCTGTGATCCGTTAACTAATACTATTACCTACTAAACTTAGGTTAATTAATTTAAGATTAAATATAATGCTTAAATTTTAAGAAAATAGCTTACAAGCATAGTTAAAGTTTAAAGGAAAATAATATTAGCTAAAATAAAATTTGAGAATAGTAATGTATGCAAAGAACCTTAAAGGCTAATAGGACTTATAAGAGTTATTAAGATTTTAAGGAAAAATACAACATTTCATAAATATTGCTAGGACTTTAAAATGTTATTTAGAATAAAAAAAAACTTGTACCAAATATATTAATCTTGCATAAAGGGAATTGCAAACGCCACTTAAAATAAAACTTATAAATATTGCTAAAGTTTTGAATAATAATGCTATTTAAACTATAGTTTGCAAAATGCAAGGGCTTGTATATAAATAAAACCTTTAAGAGAAAGCTTAGGGTTTAAAATTCAAATAAAATTACGTTATAGTAATATAAAAATCTAGACTTATTAAATAAATGCAAAAAGGTAATTGGTTTTCTTCTTCTAATTCTATTAGTCGTATTCGGCTGAAACACGCATAATTTGGATAAACCTTAAAAATGTTTACAAAATATTCTCTAGTTCCTATTTGCGTGTTAGTGGCATTTTAAAATTCCCAAGATAATAAGAATAAAATATGATTTCTTATCTCAAAAATGTGAATTTACGCTATTGAAAATCAATTATTCTAAAAGTAAATATTATAGATACTATAAATAATTTAATATAAAAAGAAGAAAATGAAACTTATGGAAATAATTATTAGTTTTCCTTAAATTAACTACCCATCACTAAAACTAAACCCCACTGAGTTTGCTAAGGTTCATTCTAACTAGGAAATAAACAAGGTAAAGTGTTAGTTGCACAAATACAAATCAAATGCATAAAAGGAAATAAAAGAGCAAATTATATTAAACGGGCTCACCATGTCGAATCTGCTTCGTCCTGTCGGGCATTAGCCTGTAATTTATGTTTTCCAATTTCGTCGCATGGGATCACGGGACAGGATGACTTGAGGGAGATTATGTTGCTGGCTTGCACCAACTCCGACGCGGGAGAAGAACGAGTCCTTCGATCCGTATGCGATAGTCATGCATAAAAAAGAGATAAGGAAACGGATTAGTATCTAATCAACGAAAAGTCAAATATATAAATTTAGACTCGAGCATGTATATTCTATGTATATTTGAAGTATACTTCATGTATACATAGGTATACAACCTCATCGCTTTAATAAAGATTGCGCATTTATAACATATTAAAAGATACACCGCCAAAGAATGGCAGCTGATATCTGCAGAAAAACTACATAAGTGCAGTCAAGGTAGTTTTCAGCAACGTTAACTACAAAACATGCTAGACAATAGCAGCTGTAAACAGTGGTATTGAACTTCCCCAAATTGACCACGAAATACACTTAAGACACAGCAAGACAGGCGACACTCGAACGTAGGCAGAATCAACTGTATAATGTTTGTCATACATAGACGTGCGTAAAGCTCGGACAGATGCAAAATAAAGACGTAATATTCGTAGTGCATCGTATACCGGGTATACATCAGTATTTAATTTGTATGCACGGGTGCGCACTAAGGTTTATATACCGTATATACTTTGAAGTATACTATACCACATAAAGTCAGGTAGGGAAGGGCCAAGCCACACAAGCAGATTCAAAAATGCAGAAAAAGAGGAAAGGAAATTCATGGGCATCTCATATATTCCGCACCAAAACAATCATATCAATGCAAGCACAAGGCACAGTTACATGCCTAACCAGAAGGAATATCTAAACATCTTGACATATTATCAAATAGGTAATCAAATGGACATGCGTATTTGGCATTCCCATTCCCACATACTAATTAGATGCAGCAGCTTCACCATTTATACAGGGGCATGAGCATTCGATATATTCACATGCACCACATACGGACCCAAGCATACTAATAAAATTAAAATGTTGAATCGAAGTTAAGACATGAAAGACAGTGATCGCTAATCATTTAATTTGAAGCTGAACCACATTAAAACATGAATACTAAACATTTTTAACTACCATGATGAAAGTAACTGACTAAAAGGGAATATGCATAATATTGCCAAGCTAAGCTAAATTGAAATTAACCACCCGAGACCGCAAATAGGTATGAACACATAAACGCTTATTGAGCTGCTGACTATTATTAAACTAAGTATAAGAGAGTTGCTTATATATTTAACTAAACTAAACTGAATTATCCTACATGAACATGCTTAAACACACGAACAGACTAACACAGAGACAGACTTGTCTATCGAACTAAAATAGCTTAACTAAACCAACATGCTCGAGCCTCGGAATAATAAACCAAAATGACACAAGGCAACCAACGAATGCAACAAAAAGAATAAAAAGAATGAATGGAGAATTACCTTCTTCGGGTGCAGCGAACAGGGTGCGGAGTCTCCGATTCAACCTCGAACACTATGACTTCCCAAACCCGTATGCGCTCAGATTTAAGATAATCCCAAAGGTCAAGGGAAAACAAAGATGATTCAAACTTTTAACTTAATGACCAGAAATAACAAGACTGATAAAAATTAAAATTTGCTTAGGGGGTTTTTTAACGACTCGAGAAATTGTTTAATTTTTTAGGGAAATTTCCAGACCGCTCCCCCTTTCCCCTTCAAGGACTCAAGAAGAGACTATTTATAGGAATCAACTAGGGTTTTGCTGGGTTTTAAAATTGAAATTTAGGCGGGATTTTGGTCAACAAACGTTAGGATTTCCAATCCTCGGTCAGAAAAAGAAAGAAGTGGACAAATACAATTAAAATCCTTGTACCCGAAAATGAAAAAGAATTAACAAGAAAAAGGTTTCAATTTCACAAACGAACAAAAATCAATTAAAATGATTCAGGACAGACATAAGAGGAGGGAGAAGCAAACAAAACTTAACCTCTTCTCATGGTTGAACCCAGACGGGGCATTAAATTCCTTTTCCTAAAACGACCATGCACGGTCTGTGGGAACGAAAGAGGTCTGCGGGAGTCGCCATTTTTGGCCGAGGAGAGAGAGAGACAAGGAAAGGAGAGGGAGCTAAAAGGTATAAGCGCGCACGAAGGAAAATAATAGAAACCCTAAGTGGTCATTTGTTGAATAGGGCGGGTCGGGTCAAAATGGTTAGTGGGCTAGTTGTTTAAAATGTTGGGCTGGTTGGGTAGATGAAAACATGGGCTGGGTATTAAAATGGGGCTGATGAATAAAATTAGGCTGAGTAGTGAATTAAAATGTGGGCTGGTTTCCCGGATTAGGACTTAATTACGGACTTAATATTACTCAATATGAAAATATGTAATTATTAGTGCTCAGGTAATAAGGTTATACGACATGGTCGTGCGAAATATTTAAAATTCAACATTAAATAAAGCTATTATTTAATTGTGCGAGCAGAAATGCCATGCCTGCGCATAAGATGGTAAAAATGCTGAAGTGATAAAAAGCGTGAATTATAATAATACTGGTAATAATAATAATAATAATAATAATAATAACAATAATAATAGTAGCAGTAATGGCAACGAAACGTGTATTAATAAGAGTCGATAATATAGTAAAATATAAAAAGTTACTAAAAAAAAAAATATTAGAAGCGTAAATAGGTATTTCGGAGGAAAGGCGGGACAAAATTGGGTGTCAACACTCTTCATATCTCAATTTTAATTCTACCAATCAAACAAAATACTAGCACTTAAAAATTCAAGAATTTTGTAATACCATTATTACGATCGATCAATATAATCCCTATATAAATTGTGTGTGAACCTAACCATACCTAAGGGATCATTTGGTAGTTGGTTAAAGTTTTGCAGGTATTGATCATGTAGGGATCAGTTAAGAGGAATCTATTTATTATTTTATGTAACGGTTAGTTACGAAGGGTTTAATTATTCATGTACTCCATTCGTCCCAATTTGTTTGAACTTTGACCAGTTTGGTGAGTCAGACAGCTTTTTCTTTAACTTAATTTTAAACATAAATTCTTTAAGTATTTTATAATAAAATTTACATATTTGAAAACTAAATAAAAAGACTATAAATCAATAATCAATAATTTATAATATACGAAAAGATTGAAGAAAATCGTAAAGAAAAAAAGGCTTGACTACCCAAACTGATCAACCTTCAAACAAATTAAGCATTTTAAGCATTTGTTAAATCTCCTATTCTACATAAAATAATACATAAATTTCATCACTTATATATTTTAGTTATGTAGATTTCTAAATTACAAACCAAATACCGTAATTCTATACACAAATAATTTACTACCCCGAATAGATTTGCTTCCATCTCATCCCGGGTTAGTCAATCTTGGTTGTTGATGATCCGACCCGAAGTAAATTCAAAACCCTAGCCACCTTCCTCCCCATATACTCACTAAAACCCTCACTAAAACCACACCCTCCGTTTCAGTACGTTAACACACTCTCTCTCTCTCTCTTAGCTCCTCCTCCAAAATGACGCTTGGAGAAAGGCAAGGAGATGAGAAAAATGACTCCAAATACTGTGGTGTTGAAACGGAGTTCAATGATGATATCCCTCAACTTCTCTCCCTCAATATTCACGGTGGTTTCGACTTCGTCGTCGCGCCATTGGTTAGTAACCCTAAAGCAACTGGGAGTATTAACTTTTATATTTAACTGTATTTGGATACTGTTAGATACAATTGATTTAATTTGCAAATTATGATTAATGGTGACCAATTAACCAGTCATTACACGGGCTTGGATTGCCCATTTGGCAGACAGTAAACATTAACTTTTTTTTTTTTTTAAACTGTAATTGGATATTGTTCGATATTATTGATTTTATTTGAAATTGTGATTAATGTTGACCAATTAGCCTTGGACTGTGACATGAATGGTGTTATCTAGCTCAATTATTGGTCACTATCGCTCAGGCTGTTGTCATTACATTTCCCGTTTAAATTTAAATATTTGAACTTGCTTGACCTGATTTTGAGGAATGGAAGAATTCACGGGGCTTCGACTTCATTGTCATACCATTGGTTAGTAAGCCCGTAATCCTAAACCCCAAACCCTAAACATAGTTTTTCATTTCAGTGTAATAGTCTATGTTCTTTTATTTTGATCCATAAAAGAAACACACATTTACCATGAATTCTTTTCAACCCATTTGTTTTTCCTTTTTTGACTTAGAGAGCCTGTTTGGAGTGGCTTATTTTAGGTGCTTTTAAGACAAAATAGCTTTTAAGTACTTTTCTAGTGTTTGGGTAAGATAAAAAAGTGCTTTTAAGCACTGTGTAATTAATGATGACCAATCAACTTCTCTCTGTCTGCATTCACTGTGGATTCGACTTCGTTGTCGCACCATTGGTTAGTAAACCGTAATCCTAAACCCTCAACATACGTTTCATTTCACTGTAATAGAAGTCTCTGTTCGTTTATTTTGATCATCAATGAAAAACACATTTACGAAGAATTCATTAGCCCATTTATTTTTCTTTAATTTTTGTTTAGCTTAATCAATTACTCCCCGTCACTTTACTTGTCCACTATACTAAAAATGCATGTCTATTTTTACTTGTCCAGTTTAGCAAACCAAGACAGAATTTATCATTTAGTTCCTAATTTACCCTTATTATTAACTATAATCATTTCCCAAAACATTGAGTTGATTATACTCAACTCCTCTCTGTCAGCATTCACGGTGGTTTCCACTTTGTTGTCGCACCATTGGTTAGTAATCCCTAATCAAAAGCAATTGGCACTATAAACTTTTTTTTTAACTGTACTTGGATATTGATGATACAATTGATTTAAGGCTTAATACATTTGCAACTCCTTAGTAGGTAGTTGAGCATTGTCCTAGTTACCCTTTCGTATTAGTAGTCGTAGTATTATTCTTGTAGTTTCTTGTCCATCGATTTTATCATATTAATATGTGGTGGTTACGACCCACCCCTCTTTTGGAACAATTTTATCATGCTTTGTTTTTAGTATTTTGCCATTGCTTTGAGTTGCTTGTCCTTGTGCTGAGTGTCTACTAGAAACAACCTCTCTACCTTCTAAGGTATAAATAAGGTCCACGTACGCTCTACCCTCCCCAGACCCCACTCTGTGAGATTTCCTTTGGGTATGTTGTTGTTGTTGTTAAAGCTGCCAACAAATTTCAATTAGACGCTAAAACTACGACATGTTCCAAGTGAGCACCTGAACACATGATAAAGTGTTCCTGTTAGACTTTCAATTCAAATTTTGAATTTTTTTGTGCGTGGACTCAAATGCCCATTACGTAGATACGTTAACCACTTAAAATATGTCACCTCCTTTAATTATACGCATTCGCCTCGATAAACCGTAAAACCACGGACATTTTCTAATTGAGGATGATGTGTATTATTAAAGGAGATTGACATATTTTATGTGGATAAATTAACTATCTAATAGACGTTTGAGAACATGCGCAAAATTTTAAAAAAAATTTGAACTGAAAGTAATAGGACACTTTATCATGTGTTCAGGTGCTCAATTGGAACAAGCCATAGTTTGAGTGTCTAAATGAACTTTGCTGTCAACTTTAAGGGGCTGATGTATTAAGCCTTGATTTAATTTGCAAATGTGATTAATGGTGACCAATTAGCCAGTCACATACGGGCCTGGATTGCCCATTTTGCTATGTGTGAATGGTCAGTATGTCACCGACAGTAACATGAATGGTGTTATCTAGCCCCTTTTTTGGGTGAACTGTGATCTTTGTCACTTTCGCTTGGGCTGTTGATATTTCCTTTTCAATGATTAGGACTTTTGTTTTCAAACTGAATAATGATTGGCTAGACATGTGATTTTGAGAAATGGAAGAACTTAACAGTTGCAATTTACTAAGCTAATGGCAAAGGTCCTATCAGCTTTTGTAAGAATAATTTGAGGAATAGTCTAACTCCATTTTTTGGCTTGGTAATTCAAGTCATCTAGTCCAGCAAAGCAGAAAATAACCACTATTGACTTCTCGACATGGGTTTTGGAAGGGGTGGGGTTTAATAAAAATAAATTTTTGGGTTAGACAGGAGAAATTAGTAGCTAATATCGACCTTTGTATGCCAAAAACATTCGACATTATCCATTGTTTGACTTGCTATGTGGTTGTGTAGCAACAGATGATTCACATCTTCTGGTAATTGACATAAATACCAGCTGGCATAGCTTATCCGTTTTTTATAATTTTCAGCTATATATTATAGTCCCTGTTGCAATTGACCAGGTGAATAGATAAACCTTCCCAGCTGCTCTAGGAACCATATTGTTATGTATGGGAACATGTGTCTTCTCTTCTTAGTAGTATCGACAAAGTCCCGTCTCCTTCTACACTAATTCATGGCATACCTGTATTTTGCAACAATTATGCTCTTCCACAAACATACTGGCACATTATTATTTACCTTCTTAAAAAACACACAGACACACTGGCACATATTTTCATGTTAACCTACCTAAGGATATATGAGCTTAGATGGTGCTAAATGGTCAATGAAGATCCATATAGTCGATCTCAACTTGCTTGGGATCGAGGCTTTTTAGTTGTTGTTGTACTTATCTAACAATGTTTTATCGAAGCTATCTAGCAGATACCTAGGTCTCAATTGAACAAAGTATTGCCACCTTGTTCCATAACACAGGATGATGCTTATACACTTAATCTTCCTTTCCCCTAAAGTAAATTCTTCATTAGGTTTTAAAATTCTTCATTAGGCTTTCTCGCTTCTTTGTTGCCAATAAATGGATTTGGAATAAGGAGAGATATATGTTGGGACGTCGTACAAAGTTTTATTCTCTTGTTTAGTTAACTGGGATATTGAGGTCATGAGAAACATGGGTAAATCCATGTTCTTTGCATGCATAAAACATTTTGGCAACTGTAAGGTTTTGACTTGATTTAAGGGATCATCTGGTTCTTGGTATTGGGCAGGTTTGGGGGGGATAAAGTGGACATTATTAGTGTCTATTTTGTTGCAAATTTGGATCATGGGGTATCATCTAGATTATTTAGTCGAATTGGACTTTTTTCTTCAGTGAAGGGGTCTCGTGGGTTGGCAATGGAATCCCATGGCTAAAAGTGTAAAATAATCTATTTTACTGCTGCGTCGTACCCTTCCCTGACTCAATCCCTCTTACCTCACCTCCTCTTTGGCCTTCATAGTCCCATATCTACCTGCCTCCCCATTATTTTCTTAATGGTATTTTTTTATGGTTTTGTAAGTGATAATTGTCTAAATTAATATCCTAACGATCATCTCATACATAATCAATGAACAAAGTCCCAACACAAGGCAAACTAGCATTCTCATTGACAGACTTCTCAATAGCATCATTTCACAATAATACTATTCACTCTCAACTAGACAATATTTTCTCCATTATTTGGTGTCATAATAATTCTCCTTTATATTGCAAACCAAATGATCCCCATTAGTTTTTTTTTTTTTTGAAACAGGTAACATGTTGTATTATAGACCAGAGTGATACCTGTTTCAAAAATGGATTTTGTATTTTTATAACCTCTGTTACTATAAGGCTATAATCATAATTTGAAAGATATTCGAAGTGAAAGGATGCTTCCATAGCATCGTGATTCATGAATATAAGAGTAGTAGTTGATGTCATCATGGATGCCTTTTGACCTTTTAGCAAGAGAATTGTTCTAGATTCTTTGAAATGACAACTCATATTTTTCAATATTATTATAATCACTTGCAATTTATTAGTATCCTTTGCAAACTAATGGTTTTATACTTATGATCATTTGCCAAATTGCGTCATGGTTTAAAGGCCGATTAACTTGTTTCTATTCCAATTGATTAAGATTAAGAATGGAAAGACCAGACTTGTCTGATTATCTAGTTTTGGTAATATTGAGCTCATTGATGAATTCTGGTAGAGGAAGCTCGAACAATCTTTTCCTATGAATCATTTATCAGGAAGCAATTGAGAAAATACCGTCTTTTGAAATATCATTGATGAAGACACAAAGAGGGTGGGAAAAGATGGGATAACTTTTGAAGAGAGGGCTGAAAAAATAGAATAATTGCTGACAGCCATCTGGAAATAAAATTGAGTAATTAATTGGAACTTTCAGATTCCCGTGCAAGTGGTGATAGATAGATGGTTTGGAGATAGTAAGGCCTAGCAAAGACAAAGATTGTAGCACAAACATCGTGAATGAGGCTGAAATTTAGAGAATTTAGTGAAAGATGGCGTGTTTTTGTGAGTATATGTCCCTCGTTAAAGTACCCGCAAGGGTGGCTCAGTTGGTTGAGCATGGGGCTTTCATAATGGAGGTCTCAGGTTCAAAACCCCCTGCCTACGACAGCAGGGGATTTGCCTTCTGAGTCGAGCTCGTCGCACGGGGCTTGCCTAGTGCGGGTTACCTCTCCTGTGTGGTTTGCGAGCTATTGCACAGGAGCTGGGTTTACCCTGTGCGCCCGAAGGGTAGCGGCTGCGGGTTCCCATGTCATCAAAAATAAAATAAAATATGTCACTCGTTAAAGTGTCTTATACTAAAGTGATGTTGAGTGGTAAAGCGGTATATAAGGCTTGGACTGCTATAGTTAGGGAAGCCATAGTCTATGAAATGGAAATAGCGTTCTTAAATTTCATTTTAAGCAATATAGCTTTGCTTAATCCTTGATTTTTGATGCAGATGGATCCTGCTTATAGGCCTAGCTTACTGGTGAGTAGCAATGGTGGATCTGGGGTGCTTCCATTTGCTGGGTCGGACTTGGTGCTAAGCCCTTCCCAATGGAGTAGTCATGTAGTTGGTAAAGCTTCTTTCTGTTCATTCTTAGATTTAATTTATATTTGTTGAACTGAGTGTTGTATATTATTTTGCACGGCGAGTGTCTTCCCAATCCTCCCTATCGGTTTGAAACCCTTAATAGGATTCCCCTTGTTAGTCTCTTAATGTCTAATTTACACGTTTACTGTTTGTCTTTCATGTGAAGTATTGACACATTTTTCATTGTTTCTTTCATTGCACTGCAAAAAAAAAAAAAAAAAAAAAGGGAACAAGTTTATTCTCTTTGGGTCTTCTCCTCAGTAAATTAGATGCAGACTTGGTGCTTTTTATCTAATTGGGGAGATCATAGTCAAATTGGATCATTACATGGATCCTGAGCAGATAGGTGAAAGAATCCAATTTTTGTTTTATGATGCTAATATTGTTTGTTGTTGAGAGGATTTACATTGTAATATCCACGGTTGACCTATCATTGTAAAACAAATTGTTTGTTAGTTGTCACCCAGATAGTCCTTATTCAAATCTATTCATGAAGGTCTAAAATAGTGATTGATTTATTAGTGGATCATTCTTCACATTCATCTCAATTTTATTATTTCCTGGCACATGTGATCTAGGTAAAATTAGCTCATGGCTTGACTTGGATTCTGAAGATGAGATTCTTCGGAGGGATTCTGAGATTACTTTAAAACAAGAAATAGCTTGGGCTTCTCACCTTTCACTGCAGGTGAGACTTTTGCAACATTCTATGTTGTGCCACATGAATGGAAAGTGATCTGCGAACATTTTCCGTTCTCATTATGTTTATTATCTCCAGATTTTTATAGTTTCTTGCAGTTTAGTGTTTATATATGCATCTGTGGCTCTGTCTTTTCTTCCTACAGTATACATGGTTGACACCCACTTTATCCCCAATTCAATACAAGTCCTTTGTACTTATCCAACATACAAAAGTGTGTTTCATTCACATAAAAGTGTATCGACATGAACAAGAATATCGGATAAACTTCTAATAACAGCTTTCCCTTTCTACAGCAAAATGTCTTTAAGGATGTAAGAAATGTGCTGCTATGATTTGTTTCTCTCCATCAGACTCTTCTTAGCTGCCTTAAATGTTGTTAAAAGTTTGACCAAAAGCACCATGTTGATTTGACATGACAATATACCAATGGTGTGAAGATGGTATGCGATTTATGTCGGATTTTGTTAAATCTGATCTTAGGCTTTGACTTTGAGTCATAGATTAAGAAGACGGAGGACAACAAGCAAGAACCCCATGCTACTGTTTCTCTTACTTCTTCTCTGTCTATTACTTGCTCTTTTCCTCTATGTGATATGAAAGAATGTCATTGAGACTAATTTGTTTAGTCTTTTGAAAGCAAGGTGTATTGCCAATTTGTTTAGTTGGACCAAATTGGTCCCTGTAGGTAAGGCAGAACAACTTTTGGATTTTACTAGCTCATTAGTTTTGGCTTAGATAGTTGTTGTACAGCCAGCCAGTCTTTTTTTGTAAGCTCAAATGCTATATCTTGTAATTCTTGCATCTTCTTGATGCCTTTGATTAATACCACTTCATCCAAAAAAAAAAAAAAAAGAATGTCGCTGAGACTAGTTAGGCTGAAAGCGAGCATGTTTATAACCAGTGAAATTAAAAGAAGATTTTAACACTTTGGATATATATATATATATATATACACACATTAGAGAGAGAGAGAGAGAGAGAGAGAGAGAGAGAGAGAGAGAGGTTGCACTTGGAGACCGGGGGTTAAATCCTAGCCGAGACAAAACACACTAGATGATTTCTTCTTATCTGCTTAAGCCTTGTTGGACAGAGTTACTCGGTCCTCGTGCTGGTGGGAAGTAGTAGGTAGCTGGTAGAGTAGTCAAGGTGTGTGCACGCTGGTCTGGACACCGCCGTTATACCCTTAAACTCATTGTCTATACATTTGCTTTAATTAGCCACTGGATTTTCCTTGGGCAGACGCCTGCTAAAGATAACTCAAATTCTAGCATTATTTGTTCATTTGTGAAGGCCAACAACTCCTCGGGCAGACAACTGCTAGAGATAACTTGAATTCTTGCATTATTGTTTACTCCCTCTGTTCACTTTTACTTGTCCTCTATACTAAAAATAGATTTTCACTTTTACTTGTCACTTTTAGCATATTAAGAGAAGACAATTTCTTTTTTCCTGTTTTACCCATAGTATTAATTACTCATTTTAAATCATTGTTCAAGTTCATTAAAACTATGCGCCAATTAATATGGGTATTATGGTAAATTATGCACTTCATTTATTATTTCTTAAGGGGTGTGCAAAGTTCATAGTGGACAAGTAAAAGTGAACGGAGGGAGTATTTGTCAAGGCCTATCGATGGGTGTGGCCTAACTGTGGATGAAGCTAGAATAAAGACCACGTAAGGCTAGTGTCTAAATACTACCCAACCTTGGTGGATAGAATTAAATGGTATGTGTAGGTATCTTCTGGAACAGTTGAGGCATGCAAGTTGATCCGAACGCCTCTTTTATGGTATATGAAAAAAGAGTACTAGCTGTGGATGCTTTTGTTGGGTTGGCACCTTTTGCATACCTCTCCATGTTTGCCTCCATCAAAGAATGCGGAAAAATGGGGAGGGCATTGATTGTGTAACAGTGTTATCAAAGGCGCGCTTAAGCCCTGAAGCAAGGCTCAATACGTGTTGAGCGCTTCTCCTCGCTTAATGTGCTCTTTACTGTAGTCATAAAGGCTTTAAGACTTACTTTTCCTTGCCAATGAGAATATCCTGAAGAAGCGACACTAAACAATTGATATTGTACTTTTATTTTAGATTTTTTCAATATCTTTGTCCATATATTTGTTATGCATGCTTATAATTATTAGTCTTGGGACTAAACATATATCTTTGTATATATTCTCCACTTGCGCCTTTTTTTCAAAAAGCCCACTCTTTATTTGCTCTTAAAGCCCCAACGGACCTTAGAGCTTTTTTGCGCTTTTCGCTTTTGATAACACTGTTGTGTAAATGCAGTTACTTCTTTTTTGGCCCTCGCTAGTGTGTGTGCAACCTTTATTTTCTTGAATTAAGCAACATTATTGTTCATTGCTTACACATTTTCTGTTCCTGCAGGCCTGTCTTCTTCCTGCTCCCAAGGGAGTGACCTGTGCTAACTATGCTAGATGTGTGAATCAAATTTTACAGAATCTAAGCAATATGCAGGTGTTAATCTTGTCTATGTTTTGGTTTGGTTATTTTTCCTCTGTTTTTGTTCACATTAAAATCTCGTTCCTGCATTATTTATTTTCTGTTTCATATTCTCACTCTGATTTTATGTGGTTTGAAGTTATGGCTAAGAATTCCATTGGAGAAATCTGATGATGATGATGATGGAGATAGAAGTCCTAACTCTATGGTGAGTAATTGCTGCATGACTGTTTAGTGAAGATCTATAACTTTATTTTCCCGTTGCTGTCAGACTGGTCATTATTGAATACTCGGTGCCAATGTCAAATGTTATAACATTCATCAAAAGTTTAATGGTCAATTTTGGTGGACCATATGGAGAGAATTTGATGGAATTGAGAATGATCCTTATTTCTTTTTGGTGCAACCATGAGATTCCTGTTGGTATAGAAGATTGGGTGTCATTTGTAGAAAATTATATCTTTTTGTAAGATTTGTTTCTTTTGTATACTTCTTTTTCACAGGTATTTTTGGCCTATTGTTATTAAATTTTTACTTGATAAAAATGATCAATTTGGTGGCATTTTCTGTGCTACACTTGGATCCTTCTGGCTGAGTCATTGACCATGGGGCTGTCCTAGTAGAAGTGAATGGAGTGCCTATCACTTTGTATTGGCTGCATTTAGTTTTAAGTCTAGTTATTAATTATTGGACCTGATTAAACTCCCGAAAGCTTCTCTTTTTAAAATTTTCATTTATGTTACCTGAGCTATGACACAATGATTAAATTTAATAGGTAAGTTCAAAACTAGTACTTTAGTTTGATGATGGATTTCTTTATACCAAGCAGGGTGAAGAACATAGAGATTCATGGGAAATGTGGAACTCATTCCGTACTCTCGGTGAACACCACAGTCAGCTCTCAGTTGCACTTGATGTTCTGTACGTATGTAAATTTTTGAAGTGCAGTTATTTTAAATTTAATGGATTCTAGGTGATAAACTTTGAGGAGAATTCTTTGTCGTGGTTATGTCAGAATACTTACATGCGGTTTACTTGCTGTGTAGATCCTCATTACCCTCTATGAATTCACTTGCGCGGTGGTTTGGGGAGCCTGTTAGAGCTGCTATAATTAACTCCAATGTAAGAAATGCTAGGGGTTGCCCCTTTTTTCCCCTGAGTGCTTGATACTCCTTTTGTTCTAAGTAAGAAAATGTTACTGTGCTGATTTGCCAGAGTTTTCTTACCAACGCCCGTGGCTACCCTTGTCTGTCAAAACGGCACCAAAATCTAGTGACGGGGTTTTTTAACAACTCAATTCAGGTAGCACATTCTCGTCCTCATCTCTATTTTATGGAGTTCTCCATTAACACATGCTGAGTTATCTGTGGAATTATTGTCTGCATTTGACTCTTCTACGAACTAATTGTCTTGTTGGATAAATCATGTGATGTTCATCGTTTTTGGGATCTTACCACGAACTTTCTCTTGCAAATGTCTCCTGCAGATAGTGATTTCTGGACAACAAATGCAGAATCTCCCCACGGGAACTTCAGGGTCAAATTCTCATAGTAATAATCAAAGTGAAGGTGTTGAGGGTATGACATTGAACTGGATCTGAGATTTATTTTGATAACCAGAAAGTCACAATAATATATTTTAAGCTGCCTTAGTTTCTCCCCGATCTTTTGGTATGTTCTAGTTAGCGGTTTCTATTTCCATTGTAACCGGTAATACGCATGATATGTTAGTTGTCCATAAAACCACCATTTTGATTGTCTAGCCTGGCTAAAGTGCAACAAAAGATGACCTGTATCCTCTACATATTCCATGTATGTGAAACACTAATTCACACATTCACCTCCATCTCCTCTAATTACTTGCCATTAATCTTCGGTGCTTTGGTGCCACACAATTTTTCTCCACTGCTCTCGTCTCCTTCTCTTAACTCTATATAATAGTATCTCACCGTAAAATATTTCGTCCCTATCTATTTCAAACCATGCAGTCTTCCTCCATTCCCCCATCAGGCAAAATTCTTTAATCTTGTCCTATTTGCGTCTGTGTGGCCTTACGAAATTTGTATCCTTCGTGAACCCCTTGCTATCCATATAAAACAATCGACGAGACGACGACCACAGCCACTTTCTCGATCACCAGAGCATGCGCCTACTGGAATGCAAGCATTAGGTTATCTATTCCTTTATGTCCAGTCTTATTGTTGGCAAGCTTGCTTTAGTTTGTATTAACATTGTTCAGGCATGCAGCGACATCCGCTAAGGTCGTACCTGGACTACATTGCTTATTTGTACCAGAAGATGGATCCACTTCCTGATCAAGAACGTTTTGAGGTAGTGTATCTCCTGTGCGTTGGGGGGTGTTGTCAACCTGGTGGTTCATTTCTATTAAGTCTCAATGACACTCCCACTTTTTTCTTATTCAGCTTGGTTATAGAGATTACTTGCAGTCTCCCTTACAGGTGCGTGTTTTATTTTCTATCTTCATAATTTTCTTCTACAAGTATATGGTAGTTGAATTTTCGTTTTATTGATTTCTTTCCTTCAGCCTCTCATGGACAATTTGGAGGCCCAAACTTATGAAACATTTGAGAAAGACACGACCAAGTACATACAGGTACGTGCTAGCTGATTGTCAATTATAGCAGTAAAACTCAAACTAAACTTAGTCAGGGGCTTGTTTGTAGTTGCTATAGTTTAGAATGTTCTGAAGTACTAAGCAATGTGGATTTTATTAAAAAAATTAAAAAACTGGGATACTTCTGGAATTGTAATATGCTTGCTGTGTGCTCCTTTCTGTTGAAAAGAAAAATGTCCATTACAATTTAATCTGTAATCATCTATTGTTCCTTTTGGGAGAAACAAGAGGCTGCCCCATTAAGGAGGTGTACAGATGTGGACAACATGGTGTCAGCACTTTGGTTTTAAATATCACCTACTGAATAGCACGAGAGCTGACTCTTTCATTGTGCTTGTTCTCTTAGCTTTTCCTCAAATATTTTCTTGTGAAGCTGTTTGAGGAATCTCTTAAATTTATCCAAATGCAGACTGCAATTCAGATGCTTGCTCAACTTGGAGTTAGAAACTATGAATTGATCTGATAATGAGCAACATCCTTCTAAACTGTACCTTATAATCCTACTAAAGCAAAGGTTTATTTAAATTGGCTATCCTAATAATTCATTCTTTTGCGTTTTGAAGACACTGAGTGATGGTTGCCCTTTCTCTATCTTGCATCCTTAACCTGTAAAAGCCAAAGAGTACAACAAATTTTTCCTATCTGAACAATAAAGCAGTAGGCTATTTTCCGGGTTTGGTATTAAATGTTGCCTGATTCATCATATAGTTGAAAACTATATCTGCCTGATTGCATTACTTTTCATATTTTTATCATCCTTCTCAAATACATACTTGAATAAACACACATGATATACCTTATTTTTCTCTCTTTCACTGAATTCCTTTACCTAATCTTTTAATTATTCACAATTTCCTTTCCCTACACGATGAGGAAGAGTCAATGGTTTAATTAGTATTGTGCCTCAACTATATTGCTTTACTAGTATAATTGTATTCCCTGATCACTGTTGATTCCTATTCTGGCAGTATCAAAAAGCGGTTGCGAAAGCTTTAGTGGACAGGGTTCCAGATGAAAAGGCATCTACAATCACTTCTGTAAGGGTTTTCACTTGAGAATTATCTTTCTTGCTTTTGATGTTAACTTATTCTCATTTAATCAGCTTGAGATGTTGTCTTGAGTTTACTTTTAGTTGCATCCTCAGATGCTAATGCGACTTCTTGAAATGCTTGTTGCAGGTTTTGATGGTTGTTGGAGCTGGACGTGGACCTCTTGTCAGAGCTTCACTGCAGGTTTAAATATCTTCCTGTAGAGAATGTCAAAACAAGGAAGAAAATGGAGGAAATGCATTTGACCTATGCCAATATATCATCTTATGTTTTTTATTTACCGTGTCGATGACAGGCTGCTGAAGAAACCGGCCGCAAGCTGAGAGTTTATGCTGTCGAGAAAAATCCGAATGCGATCGTCACCCTACATGTAATCAATTCACCGTTGTCTTTTGTGATTTAGTTTCATGAACTTTTGATGCATGGCTATTGTTGGTATTCCTTTTCTTTAGTCTAGAATGTGTTTAGTTCTCATGAACCTCAGTAGCTTTTCTAAGCTAGCTAAAAAAGGAAAATACGGAAATAGCTGAATTTTAAAATTTTGGGCTTTTAAAATGCTAATTTGAGTTATATTTAAATTATCTAAGGATAATGGAAGAAAATATTGAAGTAATAGTAAGAATAATTGTCACGTCCCAAAATACCACCTATATGATTGGAATTTTATGACATCGACCGGGCGAACCATATTTTCATATCTTAACCATAATTTTCCAAAGATTAACCAAATTAAATAAGCACTCAAATAATATAATAATTAATTACGGATAATTAGTGCCTCAAAATATTAACCAAATACTCTTTGCTCAAATCCCACACTAGACCATGGAGCATCTAAGAGAATTACAAAAGACTGGGGTTTGTAAATCCCAAAAGAAAAAAAAAAGCATTAATAAATAAATGATAAAGACACTTTTGGTAGCCTCACGAACAAAGCGGGGCTCGCACCAACCAATAGATTAACTCTTAGCAAACTCTGAGCTCTCTAGCTTCGTCTGTCACCAACTTATCAGCCATAGACATCGCTGTGGAGTGAGCTATATGTAAATATAACCTAGTAAGATCCTCGACCCGCCACTCTAAATACCCCTGGAACAAGTGTTAGAAAATACAAACCCACAACAAGCACAAAAATATTATGCACAAGGATTATATCGTAATATAATATCCGACAAGGTCCAACAATGGTTTATCAAGAATAGGATATATCTCAACACAATTTACACTAAGGACCTGTCATAATAGCTTTGTTAAAGAATTTATCAACACCACGAATCCACAACAACATACACAATGTGTCAACTATATCAAGAAATACACAATGCTCGAGAAGCATACACAATGCCTCAATAAAATCAAGAAGCATACACAATGCTAAAGGAGCATACACAATGCCCTAAAATCAAGCTAAGCATACACAATGCCAAGGAAGCATACACTGATGCCATGATCTCATCTCTCCATACCGTATCACATCACGAAACAATTTATAAAGAGAGTTTTAGAGTATTTGAAAATAAAGTATATGCTGGCCTCGAGGATTTCCACCGATTCGCAAGCACACGCTCATCCCAACACGTGGACCAGGCAGACAAAACATATTTTTAAAACGGGTTTTGAAAAGCAAGTACCCAAAGCTTAAAGTCTCACTTACCTCAAATTCACAATTCAAGCACACTTCCCAATAAATCAAAACTGCGTTCTCGAGTCTCCGGATTGCCTCAAACTACACAAAAATGGATTTAGAATGGTCAAAACCCTTAGGGTAAACCACTTCTATATTTTTGGAGGCTTAAACGGTTAAAGTCAAATTTTAAAGGTCGAAAACACCCTCTGGTCAATGTGTTCAAAACCCGACAAGACTTATGTTTTCGGAAAGGCCTTAACGAGAGTATTCCAACGATATATAGAAGTCTAAAATCCGACACTATTTGCCCCTTCAAATCAATGATTTAGGTTGAAGAGCTCTAGGGCTAAACTTTCTCAATTCCTCAAAATATCCCCATGTTTTCACCGTAAAGATTCACCCATAATTATGTAATAAACTTAAATAAAAGATTAGAGGCATTACCTTGATGATTAGGGTTGAAAATCCCTATTTTTCTCTTTTCTTTTCCTCTCTTTTTCTCCCTCCCTTTTCTTTTCTTTCTCTGCGTTTTATGCTTCTGTTATGACTTAAGAACGTTGGCTTTCTTTGTCTTTTTAGATCGTTCTTTTCTTTCCTTTCAAATTTGGGCTTCAACCCCCCCCCCTCCCCCACCCTTTTTTTTCCTCTTTTGGTAAATTACAAATTAACCCCTCATTAAAATTGGGGTTGTTACATTCTATCCCACTTAAAATAACGTTCGTCCTCGAACGTGTTCAAGAACTTTTCGGAATTGTCAGGATATGAATACTCAGTACGCATGTCCCACTCATACTCTCAAGTGATCTTTTCCTGTAGATAGTCCTACTATAATACTTTGACCGCAAAATACTTCTTTATCCATAATTAACAAAGTCATGTGTTCAAATACAGAATAACAACTTCCTACAAAAAGACGCAATTCTCATTTACCAGCACTATTTCAGTCTCAATAACATGGATCAAATCATAAATGCACTCTCGGAATGTATTCGTATAATATAACATGTACCTCTTGTAGCATAGCAAGTCTCTTAGCTGCCACCACAACCTATTGCCCATAATCTTATCGTAATACGCTTGCACCCACAACTTATCCTTCTTTCAATATCTCACATAACACCACTAACGGTAAAAGAAACCACTAAAAGCAGTCACTCACTATAAATTTAAGTCATGATTTTTTTCTTGTCTAAGAGAAAATAAACCTGTACCTGCTCAAGCTTGTATTTTGGTCCAACCCAACCTTATCAGGGCCTATCACACTTATTTTTCTTAATAAAATAGCATTGTCTTATTGCTCTTCAAACCACCCGGACTAGAGACGATATCGATGTCCTTATGAAGCCTTAAAAAAACATGATTGTGTGCACACCCTACTTCTAATTGAGCAACCTTCCTCGCTCAATGTGTGTGCACTTTATTTACAATAGATATTGAAGCAACATGAAGTCAAATTTTCATCTAGCTCCACTTTTCGGTTAATCATGGCTATCATTACGAACATATGATCTAAGCATGGACACGTGAGGCATGAGATATGAACAACAGACAATCAGATGCTAAAGCAAGTTCACATGCACCAACCTGATTCAATCAAATCCCACAAGAAACAATATACCTAAAACTATGTTTTGGTTGGTTATTTCAATCTCTGACTCATTTTCATATTGAAAACTTTCAAACTACTCCTTCCTAAGCTCCAAATTATTTTCTTGTTTATCATTATAAGACTTTTGTCTACTCTATGCTATCCAAAATCGTTCCCGCATTCAATGAACGACCTTCAAGGCTTGCTAATCAAAGTCTAGACCAACTATGATGGATTTAGAGTGTTCAACCAACTAGATAGAGTAAGACTTGCATTCATATAAAACCTAAAACGACAAGATTTGCATACTGAGTTAGCAAACTACTATCATACACGAACTCGGTCAAAAGCAATGATCATTAACCACTGCCAATGTATCAATGTAATATCCATCCGACTAGTGTTAAGGTCGGACACCTAAGGATGGCACAATGGAGCCACAACCACAATCCTATGGTGAAACACATCCACCAATCTTACAAATTTGAGCTAAAACACCTCTAAACCTTTCTACATAATGCTCTCACATACAACAATGGTAGAAACACATCCTTATGCTTCTACATATCACTCACATGTACAGTGGTGTTTGGAACACATCCAGACACTCCTACATAACACTTTCACGTATAGCGATGCTGGAACACATCCACACGCTCCTACATAAACGTTCCATGCACTGTTATTCTTGTCACACATGACAATACAGACATCTCATGCCATTGCACTATCTCTGACACATAACGCCATATAAGCTAGTATGATATATAAAAATAGTTCAGCTTAAATCAGGTACACAATCTCACTAAGTCAATCAATATCACCCAAGCTATGATCACGATTTTCTGAATGAACGTATAGACCAGCTACAAAGTCTACATTGATCTATTTTTACTTTCTATCGGAGACAACCATCTGCGGAAATTTCGAGTCACTAACACTCATAGTTAATATATTAACGATTTAAAGACAAGAACAACATTTAAGTACCCCAAATAACCTTTGTCAATTTTAACTCTCTTATACCCCCAGGCATATTTGTGAATCTAAAAAGTAATAAATATAATAGACGTTGTATCTTTTTGAGTACAAATTTCCTTAAGTCAACCACCATAGCTGTAGACACATTGGACTCTTTAATTAGAATGCTTTTTTTTTTAAATTTTTTTTTAATTTTTTTTTACCACTATCAAGTAGTCTTATCTTTAGAGACTAGCACTAATCCCCAATAAGGTCAAGACTCTCGTATCGATCCTCATATTCAAATAAAACAAGCGTAACATAACACGGTGGATAGCGCCTTAGTGTGTATTACACTCCACTCCTGCCATCCTTTTACTAGATACCACAAGGCTCATAACGCCATGATGTAAAAATTAAACGTCACACTTTTAACCTCGGTTGTTTAATCAATATTATCCGGCTGATCTTTTTCAACCACTCCATATGCTTTCTATGAGAAGATATTCGTATATGTCATTAATGAACATAACAAATAGAGCGCTAAGGAACGTTTTTTGAATACTCGAATCCTCAGGTATGACAATCGCTAATGCCTTCTCTATCCAAAAGACATCACCATTAATTCAACTGCAAAATAAGTCTTGGTATTATCCAACCCTTTCTCCTACTACTCATCGTATCCCTATACAAGTCTACCTTAGAATAGCATATAACACCCTGTAACTGAAGGCACATCTCATGTAATTTAGGAAAGAGAAAAAGATACTTTCCCATCATATGATAAAAATTAAGTCATTTTTCTCTTAGTGATAAAAATCTGCATAGATTCAACGTTCTCCTCGACAGACGGGAAATTAAGCAGGGCTCATACTTGGTATAGGACCTCTCAATCACGAATCTTGTAACTTATTATTTTACTTCCATTGACTTTGCGAGTCATTCTATAATTAAAAATAAAAATATACCAGATTAATAATATATTTTATCAATACCCAAGTTTTAGTCGAACTCCCATCATATGGTATAATTAGTAGGTTCTCTGAAAGCATATTCATGAACTTATTAACCACTCACACTAACTTGATAGTTAGTTATTCAACTCGGTGCCCCATTATAGTTAAATACGACCCATATCCTCCACTTATTATATAAAGAACTTTATCGACGATATTGCTTTGTATGTGGACATACCAAATGAATCCTTTAAACTCCTTTATTAGGCTGCCAAAATGGAAAATGGAACGGTCTTTTATGGCAATCAAGCGTAAGGCAAGATGAAGTCATTCAATCAAAACCAAAGATAACCTTAAGGTCAATTACGCCAAGTTATTTTTTTTTATACGATGCGTAATCGTATCATAACTCTGAAACCATGTTCGATAGATCTTCAATAATATTAGACTCCCCACTTAGATCGAATCACAAATGGTTCATAAATACTCAAGTTCTCTCAGTATCCTCCTTTACACTATCACCACATTAACGTGTTTCTCATATTCCTCAAGCTTGTGCTTTACCGGAAACAACGCATGTTAACAAAATTGTGTAAGATGATTACTTTTCTCACTGATAGTCATGACGTTTTTCGTTACTGGAACTTCTTTTATGGTTCATTTTATTTTCCTGATGTGTGATAGTCTTAATATTCCACGTCTTGCTCTTCGACAACTAATCAAGTCACTATACATTGAGTTTCATGCTAAACATCTTACTATGTTGTTTTATAAATTCTTACAAAGTCTTATTCTCAATCACAACTTGGAATTCATCCAGGGACTTACTCCACGAACAAGTTGTGCATCTCGTAGTGCCATTATCATGCTCATACTTAATACACTTAAATTAAGCATTCTTACACCACAATCACACTTATGACATCACCATTACGACATTACCAATACTAGAAAATCACTTTAGAGAGATTATTAATCTAGAACCATACAAACACTTTGCTCAAAATATCTTTCTACACAGTAAAGGCCAACAAGTTTAGGCGTGGGTATGCCATTAAACTTCATACTTATTGCTACACTCTTTCTCTTTACCTGATAAGACAATAATATAGAGGCCCAACAACCCCATATTTGAATAGACTCTTACACAAAAAAATAAAAAATATATCATTTGACCACTTTTTATTTTTTTTTTTTTTAGCTAGGAACCCGCAGCCTCACCCTTAAATTCAACGATTTCTTAACGTTCAAACTTTACCAACTTAGAACTTCTGAAAAATATTTGGCTGAATTTTATTTTAAAAAAAATAAAACTATCCCAAAGTGTATATGCCTGTGGTCCAATCTCAACTTAATCAATGCACACAACATTCCATGTACTCAATATAACTCTCAGTAACATATAACGTTAAAAAAAACTTTCGAATCAACCCACACATACCCATTGAGGATACGCATGTCCTAGCCATCTGCGGAATTAAGTGTCAGCACATTTAGACTAGATTCACCTACTGAATAAGGAATAAAAGAGTGGAAACCATTAGATGTTCTTAGCTTTTCCTCAAATGTTTTCTATGGGCGCTGTTACCCATGAACAAGACTCTACTAAACATCCAAATGCAGACTTAAATTCAAATGCTTGCTCAACTTTGGAGTCCCAAAATAACTATGAATTGATCTGATAATGAGCAACATCCTTCTAAACTGTACCTTATTTTCATATCTTAAGCAAATTTCGCATTAACCAAAGTAAATAAGCTACTCCTAATAATATAATAATTAATTACGGAATAATTAGTGTCTCAAAATATTAACCAAATACTGCCCAAATCCTTAACCTGTAAAAGCCAAAGAAGTACAAAACAAATTTTTCCTATCTGAAAAGAAAAAAAAGCATTAATAAATAAATGATAAAGACACTTTTTTGGTATTACGAACAAATGTTTGCCTGAACCAATAGATATAGTTGAAAACTATAGCTGCCTGGTTGCATTACTTTTCATATTTTTATCATCCTTCTCAAATACAGTACTTATATGTAAATATAACCTAGTTTCTCCTCGACCTGCCACTCTTTACCTAGTCCTGGAACAAGTGTTAGAAAATACAAAACCTACAACAAGCACAAAAATATTATGCACAAGGATTATATTAATATAATTGTGCTTCAAATCAATGGCTTTACTAGTAGAATAGGATATATCCTGACACAATTTACACTAAGGACACAAAAAGCATTGCGAAAGAATTTATCAGTGGACACAATCCACATGAAAATGTGTCAACTATATCAATCACTAATGCTCGAGAAGGGTTTTCAATCTTGATAAAATTATCATACTTGCTTTTGATGCATACCTATACTTCTCAAAAACAGCATCGAGATGTTGCATACTTGATGTTTAATTTTAGCTGCATCCTCAGATCACATCACGAAACAATTTATAAAGAGAGCTTGTTGCAGGTTTTGAAAATGGTATGTTGCGGGCTGGTCTCGTGGACCTCTTGTCAGAGCTTCACTGCAGGTTTAAATATCTTCACTGAGAGAATGTCAAAACAAGGAAGAAAAACGGAGGATATGCATTTGACCTATAAAGCTTAAGTTTTTCAAATTCACAATTCAAGCACACTTCCCAATAAATCAAAACTCGTTCTCGCAAGCCCGGATTTCAAACTACACAAAAATGGATTTAGAATGGTCAAAACCCCACATGTAACCACTTCTATATCTTTTGGAGGCTTTAGTAAAAGTCAAATTTTAAAGGTCGAAAACACCCTCTGGTCAATGTGTTCAAAACCCGACAAGACTGTATGTTTTCATGAAGGCCTTCAGAGGATTCTAAGATATATAGAAGTCTAAAAATCCGAACTATTTGCCCCTTCAAATCAATTTTGGGCTTTGAAGATGCCAAACTTTAGTTATATTTAAATATCCCATGTTTTCATGGAAGAAGATTCACCCAGTAATTATGTAATAAACTTAAATAAAGATTAGAGGTCTACAAGTTTGATGATTAGGGTGGAAAACTATTTTTCTCTTTTCTTTTCCTCTCTTTCTCCCTCCCTTTTTTTCTTTCTCTGCGTTTATGCTTCTGTTATGACTTAAGAACGTTGGCTTTCTTTGCTTTTTAAATCGTTCTTTTCTTTCCTTTCCGAGGGCCTGTGCCCCCCCCCCCGGGATTTTTTTTTCCTCTTCTGGTAAATTACAAATTAACCCCTCATTAAAATTGGGGTTGTTACAATAATAATCAAGAGAAAACATCAAATCAAAATTTGAAAGTTGAATAATTTAATGAATGGGGTCAAACATGTTGAGACGTCCCAAAATGTAAAGTTTGTTAAGAGACATTACATATATGATATACCTGATGGTTATAAAAATGTTACATATACCTGATATGTGTAATTGGAGAAAATCATAATTCTATATTAGAAAAATTTAATTTCTTGCAGCTAAACCTACAAGGTTTGAGTTGGCCTCTTTGGCCATGTATACAATTCTATGTAAGCCCATATCAAATCTCGTTTTCACATATTGGAAAAATTCTGATTTCTTGCAGCTAAACCTGCTAGGTTTGAGTTGGCCTCTTTGTAATATATATACAATTCTATGTAAGCCCATATCAAATTTATCAAAACCTCAAAGATATGTTATCTTCTTTCTTACTGGAGTAGAGTGTACTCCACTTGGTCTTCTAACAAAAAAGCGAGGACTCTGCTTGAATTAAGAATTTTACTAGTTGGTGGCTCCTGGGACAGTCTAGACTGGATTAAGGAATAACTAGTTGAACTTGACTGAATCCACAGAAGTTTCCTTAGTTCCGTGCATGTGACATCACTTATAGAGTCGGGGTCTTTATTGACTTCAAATTTGATGGAAAATCCAAATTGTCAATTGATGTTTTCATTCTCTTTCCATAAACCCTTTGTTGGAAGATTTGGCAGCCAACTGACTTCTACTTTACTATTTTAGCTGACTCTCACTAACTTTTTCTTTACTTTTTTGGTGAATGCTATTTATTTGAGACAGAGCTTACTAAAGATTGAGGGCTGGGAAAAAATTGTCACCATAGTTTCAAGTGACATGCGCTGCTGGGATGCTCCGGAGAAAGCTGACATTTTGGTATTAAACTGACTCTTCAGATGAAGAAACAAACCATTTTACTCAAAAAATATAATCTTTGGTGAATTACTTTCATTTGCAAATTCTCATTTGAATTCCTCTCATCATTTATTTTTAACTAATACAGGTTAGTGAATTACTTGGGTCATTTGGTGACAATGAGCTGTCACCCGAGTGTCTTGATGGTGCTCAAAGATTCCTGAAAGAAGACGGAATTTCAATCCCATCATCGTATGTATTCAGATACCTATAGTCCTTTGCATTTCATGTTCAAGGATATACACTGGTTTTACATGACCCACAGAGTTCTGTCTCTGGTGGTGAAGATTAAATATGAGTAGGGGTTAATGTCTGCTCATTTGCAAGCATCTGCTGTAGAAATGTACAAATTAGTTCACATGTCTGATAATATTAGAGTTGTGTGGTTTTGCTTGAACTAATCTGGGGAGGTACAGTGATTCCAAGAGTAGTGAATTACCTTTTTGTGACATAAACACATAAAATTGGAACTTGTCTCCTTGAGAAATGATCTCTTTCTTCTCACTTTTCCCGGTAGTTTCAATCTTTTATATCTCCTTGGCTGCAAATTTCGCTGTCGATCTAAAAATGGAATATTTTCCTACACACCTAGAAACTTCCACTAGTCTGCCGTGATATTAAATTACTTTGCTTATCTCAGGTATACAAGTTTTTTCCAGCCTGTGACTGCTTCGAAATTATACAATGATGTAAGCCCTTGTCTTTTTTTATATTATATGGGGTTCATTGACCTCACTTTAAGTTTGCATTTTCTCTTTATCTATTTTATTTGTTACATGGATTTATCTATTATCACAGATCAAATCTCACAAAGATCTTGTGCACTTCGAAACTGCTTATGTTGTCAAGCTCCACCGTGTAGCGAGGCTTACTTCTCCTCAACCGGTAAGTTCATTTACGTAACAAGCATCCTGATTTAAGTCCTATAAGTTTTCAGAATTGAGATCAGAAAATAAGTTTATACACTGTTGTAACAATTAAGCATTGCAAAGTGTTCCAAACACTCATAAGAGTTGCTTGCACTGCTGACCCAAGGGAATAAAGAATCGTAAGGTTATCTTTGTTATCTCCCTTGAAAATATTGCAACTGGTATTGGGAAAAGACAAAAAGAGCTTAGTACAGAAACATAATGAAATTTGTACAAATAATTTAATCTACTCCATTTGTTGCATGAACAACAAAGTCAGTAACATGAATCAGACATATCACCCCTCTTTTCCACAAGAGCAGGAAAGAAAAGAACGAAAATTAATGATGTTTGTAAATCTCTTGAGTTAATAAGTAAAAGTGATTTTGGAATGGTGCATCCCATTTTCAACCTCACTGTTGTAAATCGCATCATATGACACACTGCTTCTTGCACTAGAATTTGAAGAGGGAAAATCACGCAAAAAATGAATAGAATGAAAAAGGAAAAACATGCATAGGTTCCATTGGTATTGCGCTTGATGCAATTTATCAAGGCTCCAAGACATACTTTTCTTTGCCAATGAGCCTCTCTTGAAGAGAGATGACTCTAGATAATTGATATTTCACTTTATCGTTATGTTTTTACAATTTGTTAGTCCATATATTTGTTATTCATGCTTATTATTATTAGTCTTGGGCTAAACATATATGTATTTTTATTTTTGCACCATTGCGCCTTCTTTCATTAAAGCCCCGCTTTTATTTGCGCTTTGCGCTTAAAGCCCCAGCTGACCTTAGGATTTTTTTTTTTTTTTGCACTTTTCGCTTTTGATAACACTGTCTTGCACTAGAATTTGAACAGGGAAAATCAGGCAAAAAATGAATAGAATGAAAAAAAAAAAGGGCATAGGTTCCCTTTTTACAA
>NC_081342.1:65507984-65693764 GCF_029784015.1 Lycium ferocissimum
TTCTGGGTATCAAAAAGCGGTTCCGAAAGCTTTGGTGGACAGGGTTCCAGATGAAAAGGCATCTACAATCACTTCTGTAAGGGTTTTCTCTTGAGAATTATCTTTCTTGCTTTTGATGTTAAACTTATTCTCATTTAAACAGCTCGAGATGTTGTCTTGATTTTACTTTTAGTTGCATCCCCCAGATGCTAATGCGACTTCTTGAAATGTTTTGTTGCAGGTTTTGATGGTTTTTGGGAGCTGGACGTGGACCTCTTGTCAGGCTTCCTGCAGGTTTAAATATTTTCCCCTGTAGAGAATGTCAAAAAAAGGAAAAAAAATGGAGGATATGCATTTGACCTATATATATCATCTTATGTTTTTTATTTACCGTGTCGCTGACAGGCTGCTGAAGAAACTGGCCGCAAGCTGAGAGTTTATGCTGTCGAGAAAAATCCGAATGCGATCGTCACCCTACATTTTAATCAATTCACCGTTGTCTTTTGTGATTTAGTTTCATGAACTTTTGATGCATAGCTATTGTTGGTATTCCTTTTCTTTAGTCTAGAATGTGTGTAGTTCTCATGATTTCTCAGTAGCTTTTCTAAGCTAGCTGAAAAAGGAAAAATACGGAAATAGCTGAATTTTAAATTACGGAGCTTTTAAGATGCTAATTTTAGTTATATTTAAATTATCTGAGGACAATGGAAGAAAATATTGAAGTAATAGTCAGAATAATAATCAAGAGAAGGTCTGAGGATTCGGGAAACCCGCTGAGTGCCAGGCAATTACGAGGGCCATCGGTGGGGAAACCACAGATTACCCGTGGTGCACTTGCGAAACTCCTTGCCGAGCTGTGCCCAAGGTTAGTCGGGGCTCAAAGAGACTAGGACACCCGGTGCTTAATCAAAAAAAAAAAAAATAATCAAGAGAAAACATCAAATCAAAATTTGAAAGTTGAATAATTTAATGAATGGGGTCAAACATGTTGAGACGTCCCAAAATGTAAAGTTTGTTAAGAGACATTACATATATGATATACCTGATGGTTATAAAAATGTTACATATACCTGATATGTGTAATTGGAGAAAATCATAATTCGCATATTAGAAAAAATTTAATTTCTTGCAGCTAAACCTACAAGGTTTGAGTTGGCCTCTTTGGCCATGTATACAATTCTATGTAAGCCCATATCAAATCTCGTTTTCACATATTGGAAAAATTCTGATTTCTTGCAGCTAAACCTGCTAGGTTTGAGTTGGCCTCTTTGGCCATATATACAATTCTATGTAAGCCCATATCAAATTTATCAAAACCTCAAAGATATGTCCTTATCTTCTTTCTTACTGGAGTAGAGTGTACTCCACTTGGTCTTCTAACAAAAAAGCGAGGACTCTGCTTGAATTAAGAATTTTACTAGTTGGTGGCTCCTGGGACAGTCTAGACTGGATTAAGGAATAACTAGTTGAACCGGACTGAATCCACAGAAATTTCCTTAGTTCCGTGCATGTGACATCACTTATAGAGTCGGGGTCTTTATTGACTTCAAATTTGATGGAAAATCCAAATTATCAATTGATGTTTTCATTCTCTTTCCATAAAACCCTTGTTGGAAGATTTGGCAGCCAACTGACTTCTACTTTACTATTTTAGCTGACTCTCACTAACTTTTCTTTACTTTTTTGATGAATGCTATTTATTTGAGACAGAGCTTACTAAAGATTGAGGCTGGGAAAAATTGTCACCATAGTTTCAAGTGACATGCGCTGCTGGGATGCTCCGGAGAAAGCTGACATTTTTGGTATTAAACTGACTCTTCAGATGAAGAAACAAACCATTTTACTCAAAAAATATAATCTTTGAATTACTTTCATTTGCAAATTCTCATTTGAATTCCTCTCATCATTTATTTTAACTAATACAGGTTAGTGAATTACTTGGGTCATTTGGTGACAATGAGCTGTCACCCGAGTGTCTTGATGGTGCTCAAAGATTCTGAAAGAAGACGGAATTTCAATCCCATCATCGTATGTATTCAGATACCTATAGTCCTTTGCATTTCATGTTTGGATATACACTGGTTTTACATGACCCACAGAGTTCTGTCTCTGGTGGTGAAGATTAAATATGAGTAGGGGTTAATGTCTGCTCATTTGCAAGCATCTGCTGTAGAAATGTACAAATTAGTTCACATGTCTGATAATATTAGATTTGTGTGGTTTTGCTTGAACTAATCTGGGGAGGTACAGTGATTCCAAGATAGTGAATTACCTTTTGTGACATAAACACATAAAATTGGAACTTGTCTCCTTGAGAAATGATCTCTTTCTTCTCACTTTTCCCGGTAGTTTCAATCTTTTATATCTCCTTGGCTGCAAATTTCGCTGTCGATCTAAAAATGGAATATTTTCCTACACACCTAGAAACTTCCACTAGTCTGCCGTGATATTAAATTACTTTGCTTATATCAGGTATACAAGTTTTTCCAGCCTGTGACTGCTTCAAATTATACAAATGATGTAAGCCCTTGTCTTTTTATATTATATGGGGTTCATTGACCTCACTTTAAGTTTGCATTTTTCTTTTATCTATTTTATTTGTTACATGGATTTATCTATTATCACAGATCAAATCTCACAAAGATCTTGTGCACTTCGAAACTGCTTATGTTGTCAAGCTCCACCGTGTAGCGAGGCTTACTATCCTCAACCGGTAAGTTCATTTACGTAACAAGCATCCTGATTTAAGTCCTATAAGTTTTCAGAATTGAGATCAGAAAATAAGTTTATACACTGTTGTAACAATTAAGCATTGCAAAGTGTTCCAAACACTCATAAGGGTTGCTTGTACTGCTGACCCAAGGGAATAAAGAATCATAAGGTTATCTTTGTTATCTCCCTTGAAAATATTGCAACTGGTATTGGGAAAAGACAAAAAGAGCTTAGTACAGAAACATAATGAAATTTGTACAAATAATTTAATCTACTCCATTTGTTGCACGAACAACAAAGTCAGTAACATGAATCAGACATATCACCCCTCTTTTCCACAAGAGCAGGAAAGAAAAGAACGAAAATTAATGATGTTTGTAAATCTCTTGAGTTAATAAGTAAAAGTGATTTTGGAATGGTGCATCCCATTTTCAACCTCACTGGTAAATCGTGACACACTGCTTCTTGCACTAGTAAAGACAAAGGCGCGCTTAAAGCGCGCTTAAGCCCCGAAGTGAGGCTCAAAACATGTTAAGCGCTTCATGTGCGCTGTCCAAGACACATACTTTTCTTTGCCAATGAGCTCTCTTGAAGAGATGACACTAGATAATTGATATTTCACTTTATCGTTATGACAATTTGTTAGTCTTATTTGTTATTCTTGCAAACATATATGAATTTGAATTGCGCCTTTTCTTTCATTAAAGCCCACGCTTTATTTGCGCTTTGCGCTTAAAGCCCCAGCTGACCTTAGAGCTTTTTTTGCACTTTTCGCTTTTGATAAAACTGAATTTGAGAATAGAATGAAAAAGGAAAGAAAGCATAGGTTCCATTGGTATTCCTTGATGCAATTTATTCTCGTATGTCATTTTGGAGGAGCTATTATTGTAACTTACATTCGGTTATTCTATGTTTTGTCAGGTCTTTACATTCAATCATCCAGAGGACTCAACTAAGAAAAGCAATCATCGGTATAAGAAGCTACGATTTGAGATACCCGCTGACACTGGATCAGCCCTGGTTCATGGTATTTGTCATACTCATGCAAATTTCATGTGCTTTACTTTTTATGTAAGTGCCATAAATATGATGAATGATATTTGTAGTTACTAGTTAGCTACAGATTCAGAAATTTGTGATGAAGCGTGACAAAGACGCACTTCCCATCGTGAAAATGTTGCTGGATAATATAGTCCAACTAATGCCTTAGTCTTTAGTGAAGGATGGTGTAAAGATAGATACACTAAAGAAAATGGGGACATTTTAGAGATACTTATTGAACCCAGTCTAACATCAATCCAAAACATTACGTCCTATGTTACTAGTTTCACAATAGACTCAACTGTTGAACCATAGTTTTATTAATCTTTGTGCGCTGGGATAGTGGTTTAACCTTTTCGTCGGCGCATATGACATATATTATCTTGGATGGATAGCCGGGCACATCTGCATTTCAACTCTGGTTGTGTTTCCTGGTTCTGCCCTTACAATAAATCTGTTTGTGCCACTGTGTTCTATTTATTCAACAGTTTCCAATATACCTTTTGACCTGACCCCAGTAAGACCTCTTTTAAGAAATTATAAGCATTGATTTTGTGCTAAATAAAATTGAAATAGATATAGAACCAAAGTTGATGAATGTATAGTGAAAAATCCTTTTTATTCATTTGATTTGGATAAGCACGAATATGCCGTAACATCTAGCAATTAAAGGTCTTTTTGTGCTCCTGTGAGTTCAGCTTTTTCTTCTCCCAAAACTCTGCCGGGACTGTAAGATTAGTGTTGGATACAGGCATATGTGAATGTTTTCTGCGCTTTGGATTGGGTTCAACCCTTTTGATCTAAACAGGTCCATTTCGTTTATCCAAATGGAGCCAAATGAATTTTTATAGCTGTCCCAAACTAGCTTGGGGTTGCATAATGGTTTTGACAAGTTGGGGTTGGTTTCACCAGTACCTCGTTTAGAAGGAATATGTTACTTATGCTCAATTGTTTCCCTGTCTGTTTTTCCTTTAAGTGAGGAGAAGTCGTTCATCCTTGTGACTTCATTTTATTGATGCCAATGACAATCTATCTAGGAGCATATAGAAAAAAGGGTTTCTCTTTTAGTGTTTAATGCTGTCAAGTGTCAAGTATATTATCTAGTTTAAATCCAGCATGTGGAATTCATCTTATTCCCATGAGGGTGAGCAAGGAGTACATAGTTCTGGGCAATATTTTGAACTGATTTGATGTTAGATTGTTCGTTTTACCAATGCTTGGCTTACTAAAGCTTTATACAAGCATAGTTTCTGTTTACTCCTCGACTTCTCATTGATTTTACCTATGAATAACAGGATTTGCAGGCTATTTTGATTCTGTACTTTACAAGGACGTTCATCTTGGTATTGAACCATCAACAGCAACTCCGAACATGTTCAGCTGGTATGCTAATATTTTATTCTGCGTTCTGTTTTCTAGGGGCTTGTAGAAGCATTTGTCCTATAGAGAGTAACTCTCTTTCTTATAACACTTCAGTTTGGTTAGCCCAACTAGTTACCAACAAAATCATTAGGAGACCTTGATCAAAAGTGATATTTGCGTATTCAAACACCATTTTATAACTATATTTTTGGTTGTGGACTAAAGAGTATTCTTACTCCTTATCAGGTTCCCTATATTTTTCCCATTGCGAACACCTATGTGTGTTCAACCGGGCATTCCTCTAGAAGTTCACATTTGGCGTTGTTGTGGTACTTCAAAGGTAATTACTTCCATGCATGTTTGTATATTATTCCATTCTGGCATTCTGTATCACCTAGAGTAATGATTTTGATAATAAAAACATGGAGCAATTTGGATAAATAAAAAATGAAATTCAAATGAAATGAGTACAAACCGTGAAAAAAAACGTTCATATCACAACAAAGACATTGTTAGATTTGTGTTTCTTTAATTTCAAAAATGATTTTGTATAATTTGGGGCAGAAGCGAGAATTTTCCATGTGATGATTGAAGCATCATATGTTATAGAAGCAAATTCCCTTGTTCCCTCTGAAAAAAAAACAGAGTCCATGTCCATAATACGAGTCTGCATACTCAAAACTGAAGAACCCAGATAGTAAAAGTTTACCTAAGTATGAATGTGCTCCCAACTTCATTGATATTTGTTGAATGCCAATCTGTGAACTTTTTGCTTGATGAAAAATAGGTTTGGTACGAGTGGGGCGTGACTTCTCCCAGCTCATCTCCTATACACAACTGCAATGGTCGCTCATACTGGGTTGGCTTGTAAGGTTTTTCTTCATGCGGTCTGGGCTTCCGAGACAGCATGGTGTAATGTTGATTTTTAATTGAATTACAAGTCTTAATGTTACTTGTTAATGGCATAATCATGCCTCCAAATCGCTGATCTCGCAAAAGCTGCTGGAGATGCCAACAGGTGCTCAGCACCTAAATCAATTCTGTGCTCTTCATGAATGGTCCCTTTAAAGTTCAGTAGAAATTTTGTAGAGTTAGGTTCAGATACCTTAAACCATTGTTGTCAAATAATCTTTTTCTGTTCTTTTGGATGTATTTTGGGTTGTCCGATATGTGATCTTTCTTGTGTAAAATCCTACCGTTGCTCTACAATTGTAATAGCAAGATCAGTGACCGAATGATGGTGATTTGGAGGTGGGGAGGGTGGAGAGAAATCAATGTGGAATGTCACATATGAAACTTGTTTTACGTTTTGGGAAAGTAATTTTCCTTATTTTTAAGGAACTTGTTTTGAATTTTTTTTTTCTTCATAACGTACTTTCAACGGTATTACCTTGATACTGTTTCCTTTAATAAATAATTTACATTATCAAAAAAAAAAAAAAAAAAAAAAAAATTCCTCTAACCAAAGTCACCAAAGTGTAAAATAAATTGTGGTTAGTGATTTTACGACATCTACGTGAGTAATATGATATATATAAACCGTGGATGTTTCTTTAATATGTTGTGTTCTAGAACAAGTAGCATAAGTCAACTATACTTGATTATACATAGAAGGAACTTATAATGCCATTGACATAGTAAATAAGAGAAGGGATTCAGTAGAGCAACATTGGTCGCCGAATACTTGTTGCACCTTTGTAAGAACATTTAAGTGTGTGGACGCACAAAATCCACTCAATATCCAAGTAGGCAATAAGAGAGGAAGTAGAATAGTCCAATCACCATACTGAAACAATTGCAATTTTCATTAAGAGGGTCCATCAAGCAAAGAGGATTCAAATGAACCCCCCTCCATCCCTCTAGCTCCACCTTTATATGTAAGATACTTTCTAGAAGAGGATATATTAGTAAGGCTGAATAGCCAAATATACACCCGTAGTTGCACCAAATTGTGTTCCTCGACGCCAATTTGGCTATTAGTAACTGTATAATGTGAAGATGTTTATACCGACTAGTTAAAAGACATATCCTGTCGTGTAAAGTACTTGAAATAAAGTATCGACGAGCTTTTTGGGGAGATCAATGTGTATCTAAAGGTCGAAGTACCTAAATTAAGGTAAATATATAGGGTATTGCAGCCGGACAATTCTTCTGTTACCATTATTTTCATGGAGACAAATTATTTTCTTTACAAAGAAGAAAGAGCAACCTCAAATTCTTAACTTATTTGACAACTATATGAAGCATATATTTTATCTTAAGAGTTAGCAAGTACATATGAACGAGTTCGCCTCAATCAATCTCTCTAAGTTCCTACTATTACTATTACTAAATAGCACTTTTGATATTCAATTATAGAAATAATTCCATTTTAAACAAGTAGCACGGGGTGAGTAGACCTAGAGGCTCCTATGGAGATCCAGGGGCGGAGATACAACCGTAGTTACGAATTTGACTGAACTAAATTATTAGCACTTAAAGTCGTTCTAAAATTTAAAATCTTGAACACATAAAGTTGAAATTCTATTCCAATTGAACCCCTCCCTTTAGCCTAGCCCCGTCCATGCGCTCTTAAGGATATTTTAATTTTCATTATTGTAGAAATAATATCCAGACATAAGAAGTGAAATGATTCTCGAACGGAAGCACGAAGACAGTTGTCAACAACAACATATTCAGTTTAATTTCATATGTGGGGTCTGGAAAGGATAGAGTGTACGCAAATCTTACCCCTACCTCGTGGTAGGAGAGAGCTTGTATTTCCGAAAGACCCTCGACTCAAGTAACACATATCAAAGCAGTTTAAAATATAAAATACATAAGTAAAGCAAACATAACAAATAATAGAGAAATAAATACATAGCATTCACAAAAATAGAACAGTAACAACAACAAAATAATGCAATAACCAAAGCAAAGAGACAATGGGTAGTAACCGAAATCGAGGGACAAAACGAGACTAGTACTAATGCTACTCGTATGCAAGGAGACAACACTTAACTACCTACTAACCTTCTATCCTAATCCTCGACCTCTGTATCCTCGGTAAACTGAAAAAATGACATGTCGTATGTAATCACCTCTCCTATAGAGAGATGGGAAGTCTAAGTTCTGTCTATGTTAGGTTCTTAGCAAGTTGCACGAAAAAAGAATCAATATATCGTAGTTGTAGCCAGCTTGCGGACCACCTCTTTAATTTGGACCTTCTTAGAAGATATAAAAGAGACAAAACGCTCATTGATTATGACGATAATGACTGTAGATTGTTTCAACAGAGTCCATCCCCATTAATTTGTGTCCCCTAGAAATCTATCTTCATCTTTGGACATGCATGTTAAAAAGAAACACCATAAGCTGGCGGTATCTTAATTTGTTCTTTAGTACTGTAATAATTATAAGGGAAATATATATATATATAGATATACGCCATGTTGGTTTCAAAGTAAAAAATTACATGTTCACGAAAATTCAGTAGTTTTTGGTCAAATTCTATATATTCATAAAATTTCACTAAATATTCATAAATATTTAACTGTGAATCCAGTTATTATTATACATTAATTTGAGGAATATAGAAACCCTTAAATTTTAAATTTAGATCTGCCTTTGTATATACATCATTTACATATATGTATAATTTATAAACAAGATAACTTATTAAAATAAACAAACTATTATCATCATCATCGACATATCCGACAGTCTGCATGTTGCATGTGAACCAACATTGTATGCACGCAATTTTATATATATTTTTTTCGAAATTTTACTTCCTCTTTCCTAATTTTTGTGTGGCATAATATAAGTGAACATAAATTTTCATAAAAAGGAATTGAACTTTTGACATAAGTTGATATGCATAAAAACATCTTATTAATATTTAAGAGTAAAACGAAAACATAAATATTACTAGCAGTTTCCAGTTGCTGTAAAATTAAAATGTCAAATCTTGTAAGTATATCTTATAAACTTTAACTGAAAAGTTCTCAAAAAATAATTCTGGAAATCTCTTTAGCTGAGAAGTGTCTTACACACTTGTCTTAAACACTTTTCTGTAAAGGAAATAAGTATAATGTTTTGTGACACAAATTTTACTCCAAAATTATTTCTCTAAATAGAGTATCTAAACACCAAATTAAAAATTCTAATCTCAACCAATTAATGAATTGGCTTTCTCTGATAAAGTAACTGCAGAGCTTAACATGATAAAATCTTGTTTTACTCTGACATGTATTTGCTATCCATTTGGATTGGGTTGGCTGATAATTTATAATACGATGCACTGAATATTGTTCTTTGGACAAGAGATGGGACAGTTTATGGGATGGCTAATCGAGCTTTTCGTTGCGCAGCTAACAAGCACACTTAATGCCTCGGAGGCTAAGATGTTGGGTATGCAGGACCAAATAGACAGCTTACTCAATTCTAGGACATTTTCGATTCCCTCGTGTCCCGGAGATGCTCGTAGGTCATAGCCCCCCCCCCCCCCCCCCCACACACAACCTTCCCAAGGTAGACGACGTAGGTCACGAGCTAACGTAAATCATGCTCTTGTCGATGAGTCTAGTGTGGAGGATACAGATCATGTCTCTAACACCAACATTGACCTTTTTGATTCGTGTACTTTTGGATTCTAATTTTGCTATGTTTTGTTGGATATGTATATGATGTTTAAGTGTTTGAATGTAGGTTTAATTCGAATTAGAAGTACTTTGAAGGTGAATTTGATTGTAGGATGTAGTTTATGATTGTTTGAGTATGATGTTTAAGTGTTTGAACGTAGAATGTTTAAGTGTTCAAGTGTTTGAATATAGAATGTTTAAGTGTTCAACTGTTTGAATGTAGTTTATGATTTGTTATGTTGCATTGTTGCCTTGTTGATGAATTGGATGTTGTAGAATGTTGATTTGGTATTTTGGCAGGTGGGCTGCTCTAAAAGCAGTCAAATGCTGAAAAAATAATTTAGATTTTCGACCTCATGAGGTCGAAATTGTACCCAAAAAATACAATTTCGACCTTATGTGGTCGAAATTTAGCAATAATGTTACGAGATTTCGACCATATGTGGTTGAAATTTTGGGCAGCATTCCAATTTCGACCACATGAGGTCGAAATTCTGGGCAGCATTTCAATTTCGACCACATGAGGTCGGGGTGCAGGCAGCTTTCCAATTTTGACCAAATGAGGTCGAAATTGTGTAAATAATATTTCTTTTATATTTAAATGTTTCCAGATTTTGACCACATGGGGTCAAAATCTTTAAATAATATTTAAAGATAAATATTGTTTTCAACCACATGTGATCGAAAACATTAAATAATATTTAAATAAATTAACATGGTCGAAAAATTTAAATAAAAAAAAATTGACCGCGTGTGGTCGAAAATTTTAAATAAAAAAAAATATTTTGACCCCATGTGGTCTAGAACATTTTCTCTCTTAATTTAAGTAGAATTTTTTTTCGACATCATGTGGTAAAAAAATTTCGACCTCATGAGGTCGAAAAAAAATATTCGACCAAGGTATTAGCGACTTGCGTGTGTGGTTGAAAATTTGATCGAAATATTAGACGTTTTGACCTTGTATGATCGAAATTTTTTATCGAAAATCCCTATTTTTTTAGTAGTGTATTTTGCAGATAATCTGACATTTTCCTTTTTTGGTGGATTTGATAAAGAAGTTAAAAGAGGGAATACTTTCTAATGGAACTAAAATCTTAAATTTATGAATGATGCTTCACAGTTTATTTTAGGTAAATTCTATACCGGAATATTTATGAAAGTTTAATTAGGGGCTATGTAATTAAGAGCAAATTAGGATAAGTCACCTTATAAGTTAAACTCCCAAGGGGAGGACAAAACCGTGAGACTCAAACGTCTTAAGGTAACCTAAAGAAGTGAAAAAAGGGAACAATGCCTTGACGGTTGGATCTTGATTGCTACATGAGCTATCAAAGTGAGTACCTGTACTGTGGTAGAGATAACCTTAGTGAGGATGTTGAATTTCTAAATGAACGGGGTGAGTATAGCAGCCCATAGTCCATTGGTGCAGGCGCGACCCAAGCATATTTGTGGCCTAAATCCACTATTGATGAGAGACCTTAGATTTTGTTTAAAATCACTTAAAGGTTAAGAGAGCATTTAAAATCTATTTTCCTAACGTCTATTTCTCCAACAATCTTTTTAGGGGTTGTATTATAGTTTTAATTCATAATAAATTTGAATAATTGGATTCATATCGTTGACATATTTACGTTATAATATAATAAATGATTGAAAAGATAATATACCGTCATAAAGTGAAAATAACAAAAACAATAAAAATAACAAATATTAAAAAATGAAACTTGAAAATTATAATAATAGAATGATCCAAAAATTTGACGAGTTGATTGCTAAATATTTTTTTGGTGCTTTAGTAACTCTTCCCAATGCTTGAAACACGAGGAAAAAATAGAAAAGAGAGCGCACTATATATATTTTATCGATATAGTACTCTTAAGTTATGATTTTTCAGAAAATGTATATACCTTGTCATATGCACTTGAACTTGGAAAGGCAATAAAAGAGAATATAAAAATGCATAAATGTTATATGAAAGATAAAGTCTAGACTAACAAATAGAGAGTGAATAATGTAAAAGCATAATTTTCTATTCTAAATGTTTTCTGATTGAAAAAATGGTAAGGAATGGAATAAAATAATTTCACTTATCAAATTTTTTATTCACTGGTAAAAGGTTTGGAAGAGTGATCCATATTTACCAAAGTTTTACTCATACAAAGTTTGGAAGAGTGATTCATATTTATAAAATGTTACTTAAATTGTTACTTCAATTAGTCACACATCTAAAAATTATTTTCCCTTTTATATATAAAAATTAACCTATTTAGTTTATTAGTGATTAAGAAAAACGAGGCCCCCAAATGTGGGGGCCTAAAACACAAGTTTTAGGGGCTTCACCTTAAAGCCGGCCTTGCATTGGTGGTTGAACTAGAAAGGTGATTACTATGCAATTTATTTTAGACAAATTCCACGTTAGAATAATGAGAGAAGAAAGTGATGTCTATATAAGAGCGGATTCCAAATTCAACCGTGAAACACCTTTTGGGTTAAACTCTTTTGGGAACATAATAGTAAGGCTCCAAAGCCTTAAGGTGACCCACATATGTCAGATCGAAGCGAACAATGTTGTCACATATTGTGCATCTACTTTTAATTATTATCAATATATATCATTAAAGTTTACAGTTTAGTGGTCACTACTAGAAATAGAGGTTTTTTTTTATTGATATTCAGTGGAAAATTTATATTATAAAATATAATTTCTCTCACCTCATTCCCACCAAACCACTACTATTTTTTTCTTACTGATTCAATCAAAATATCTGTCAGAATAGCCACTGAACATTTATCAGTGGAAAATTTCAGTAGGAAAATAGTGATTTTTAAGTAGTGGGTGCCTTGTGGAAATCTTCAATTCAATAAGTGCAAATTCAAATTTAACTTTCCGGCCTGCTTTCATACATCCCCTTTCCTGATCTCCCAATATTAAAAGATTTTTTAAAACAAAAAAAAAATTATTGTTGGTCATGAAGAAAAAATATATGGTCAAAATGGATTTGACCAGGACATGCCCCACTAGGTCCAACTACACGTCACATAAGTAAAAGGCAAAACCAATGAACTTAGAAAGTACACCAGCTGTATCTCTGTTCTCTTGAGTTGTACACATCTTCCACAGTGTGGTAAAGTGATACAATGTCATGACAATGGTACATAGTGAGGTTAATTGGTCCTAGGTTGTTCATGAATTATATGTGTACTTTCCTAATAATTGGTCCTACATTGCAAGACTTTAATCTTGTCTAGTAATTGGGACCAACCAAAACACAATAAGCTAATCAATAAAAACGATAAAGTTGCTTGTTCTAGTGAAATAGTAGTATGTACTACTTTAATTTTGCAGGTGTGATTAGGAGTACTTCTGGTTTAGCACAAACATAAGTTTATCACTTTATTCACTCAATATTTTTTAAAGACAGTTTATAGTCAGTTGGGCGCATTTCAACTATTTTGTCGAATACCTATTATCTTCCTCAACACATATATCGAGTAACTCTACTTACTAATAGATGCGAGTTGTAGGCGAGTAAAGTTCCAAGTTTAGTCTTTAAAAAATCATTTAAAATTTTATAACTCAAAAAGGCTAAAATCCAAAACTCATAAACTTCAAATCTTGATCCACCTCTCTACGTGCTAAAACTTAGACAAATCACTTAATTTTGTCATCCCACTTGACTTATGACTAGGAAAAGGGCAAGAAAATAATATGAATTGAAAAAGTATCATATTGATCTTTTGAGTTTTCAAAACTATAAACCGCAATAACTTCTTTTTTATTCGTTAACAGAAAGAGATGTTTCCATAAGAAGCAAACCTTGAGGCTAGAGCTATGAGTTTTTTCTTTAACTAATCATTTCTATCTTGTGGACGCCCTAAGGGAAGGAAAAAAGTCTTAAGTTTTAAGGTACGAAAGGCAAAAAAGTAAAATAAAATATCATCAATTGATGTTTATATATCTAATTTAGTTAAGTGATGACTATATACTAAACAATCATAGTTAAGTAAGTCAAGGCAAATATAAGGTTACATGGAATGGGTCCGACCTTTATGTTTTTATCACTAAATGTTGAAGATAAATATACCACTTCGGATTGGGATGAGATTTCTCGACTCCTAAGTCCTTATATGACTTGGGCAATTTTCCTCCGTTTGAGCTAGCTTTCGGGATGTGAGTTAGCCCTAAGGTCCATTCAACATGGTATCAGAGTCAGACCTCTGATGTTGGCCCCCAGGATAGATTGTTCACACTCTAGTCCGAACCATGTCTGGGCGTTGCATTGGGATTGGGGGGGGGGGGGTGTTGATGGAATCCCACATCGGAGATGGATGGGTTCATTAGACTCTTTATTATGGCTTGGACAACCCTCACCTTTTGAGCTAGCTTTTGGAGTGTGAGTTAGGCCTAAGATTCATTTTATCAGAATCTATTACTACACTTTTGAAATTATAATTCAGAATCCAATACTTTGTTAAATATTTTGATAATTTTCACATATAATTCATACGTGGATAATGGATTCGATATAAACATTAGGTATGAGTAGATTTTTCCAGACGCAAGTAACAAGTGGTTAGAAACTGTAGAAACCACATTAGCAAGTGGTGATAACTGCTAGCTATATCTGATTAATGCTTTATAATGTTAGGAGAATGCACACCCTTACTTAAATAAGAGTTAAAGAAATTAAGATGTTAGAAGAATGCATACCCTTACTTAAATAAGAGTTACTAATAAAGCGTCCTTTCATTTATGTAAAATTGGGATTATGTACTATGCCTGTAAAACTCTAGTGAGATACCATTACACTATCGCTTTCTGACTTGTGGCTTGTGCTACCTGACTTTGATTTTGAGTCTCATTCGCGTATTTATAGTAATTGATAATTACATAAAAATGATATTTAATATGATATATTACATTTAAATATACACTGATAATATAACAAATCTATACAAAATTAGTGTATATAAGTTGAATTCATCTTTGATTTATCAAGTGAGTTTCACATGATCATGACACCACAATGGCGCACATATGAGATCATGTAACATTATAACTTCCCAAAACCAACTAGAAGTGCAACTTATTTAATTACTTTCTTTTTCAACACATATTCCATTACTCACAAAAAAGAGAAAGAATTGAATTATAGTAACTAAACGAATCATTTTTTTTAGGTAAACTCCAAAAGGAAACGAATCACTGCTGATGGAGCAAAAAGATATTTTGTTACAAAGGAGGACCCTCAAATCTCAATCACTAATAAGGAAGACAAAAACCATATGGTATCATATACATATAGCCCACCACTACCGATAATTGTGGTGGAGTGGTAAATACTCCTTCGTCTTTAACTAGAGGCTTGGATTTGAGCTTTACTGGTACCAAGTCGCTTTTGTTATGGAGCGCTTTATTCCCCAATGTGGGACTTCCCGATGCGAATATAAATTTAGATGGACCCCAAAACGGATATTAGATACTGAATGAAAAACTAAAAAATATATACATAGCCCACTGATTTTGTAGAATTACGTGTTATAATTAATAATTAGCTGGAATAAGAAAAAGCCACCACTGCATGCTCTTGAATCTGATCATTAATTAACAGATCAAGAAATTCAGAACCCAACTTGTATAATTCTTATAAGTTTTATCAGAAACCTCCAAAATCTTGGCTGTGTTTTATGCATAGAGCCAAAGGTAATACCATAATGGCACATGGGTGCCTACAATTTCTCCATTTTGTGTGTATATGTTAACACCAAAGTCATTAATAAAAGTATGGAAAATTCTACTTTTGGATAATTTTTCATGTGATGGTATGATTTTGATTTGGTCTCCCTCATCACTCTTAATTAGAACACTTGGGCATCCATGTACTGCAAACAATTAAAAAGTAGTGTACTAGTATTCTTAATTGATAGCAGAGTTAATAAAAAAAATGATCACATTCTAAGTAGCTTTGATGAATTATGCCTTTTATTTATTATCTTCCCAAAACCACATAAAACTACGCATTACAAATTTTGCAATTAACTTAAACATTAAAACTACAGTATAGTAATAACAGCGCATCATGTGATATGTAGGTAATTAGATACACGTCACGAGTTTGAACCCTATCATAGACAAAAACTTATATATATTTAAACGAAGAAGGATTGATAGAGGGGCGAGCCCATTTGTCCACCGAATTTTGGATCATGTGTCAACTTGCCCTTGGAATTATTCTTGGCTATAAGAGAATTGCAACTAACCCGTCCCCGTGTATCACTCCTCATTCCCAATCCTAATGAAGAACTTGATCAATTTGCAATACCTTATAGGAAGAGAGTTTAAATTTTATACACTAACAATATAAAATAATTAATAATTTCTTAAATGTAAGTTATATATAAGTAAAATCCATGGGATGATAAATGACATCAAATCTTTTGAGACTATACCTAGAGAGGAGGGTTGAGCTTCAAAAGTGGCAAAATTGTAATTTCACTTAGAATAACTAAAACTAGCTTGTTTAGTATAAAATGAAAGGTTAAATATGTTAAACAAAAGTGAAACAAATTGTAATTTCACTTAGAATAACTTAAACTAGCTTGTTTTGCGTAAATGAAGGTTAACTATATATGTTACATGATAAAATAAGAACAAAAATAAGAAAATCGAGCAGTACATATGGATTGAAACTGAACACCAAAAAAAAAATAAAAAAAAAATAAACTCATTAAACAAGGATAAATCACAATATCTCACTACTATAAATACCTCCATCCATTCACAAATATTGCACTCACCATTTCAACAACAAAGCCAATTCTTGAAATCAAGAAAACATTTTTTTTTTTTTTTAAAATGGCTTCCAAGAAGGTTTTCTCTACTCTTGCTCTTTTCCTTTCCCTTAACCTAATTTTCTTCACATTTGTCTCAAGTTGTGGTACTTGCCCTAAACCAAAACCACCCCCAAAGCCAAAGCCATCATGCCCTCCACCACCATATGTTCCAAAAAAGGAAACTTGCCCTATTGATACCTTAAAGTTAGGTGTTTGTGCCAATGTTCTTGGATTAGTTAATGTTGTTGTTGGTTCACCACCAGTGAAACCTTGTTGTAGCCTTATTTCTGGACTTGCTGATGTTGAAGCTGCTCTTTGTCTTTGCACTGCTATTAAGGCTAATGTTTTGGGAATTAACCTTAATGTTCCGGTCTCATTGAGCTTGCTTCTTAATGTTTGCTCCAAGAAAGTCCCCTCTGGATTCCAGTGCCCTAGCTAATTAATTAGTTGAAATATTTACTTTAAAATTTCAGTTTCCTTTTTCATTGTTTGTATTATGCTGGAGGGCATTTTTTTTTTTTTTTTTTTTGGTTTTGGGAGCTCGAATATCCCTGATTCTAGAAGGCACATGAGTCTGAACGCTGGGGGATGAGGGCTACATTTAAATGGAATTTGTGGGTGTGTCTAATTGTATTGGTAAGTGTCTCATTTACCAATTGAAGTTGTTTATTGTTGAGAATATTGTATGCAAGTTTATGTTGTTGGAAAAAATAAATTCCACTTTCTATTCTGCATATCATATTGTTTCAATGTGTTATTTGAGTTGAGAGGTTTTTCATTTGAGTATAAGTGTTATATACTGATGATGTAATTTTTTTTTTACACCATTACATTACTTAAAAAAGGTAAATATAAAGAATTCTCTTGCAAATATTAATTGTCAATATTAAAAAAAAAAAGGCTTTTATAATATATCATAATATCGTATTTACTCTTTCTATTTCAAACTATCGAAAAGATTCATCATATATTACTCCTAGGTTACTCCAGTAAATAGCAGAATTTTGGCTAGATATAATAACGACCTACCCAATTTATTATAAGAAAAATTGTGATCAATGATTGAACCATGCAAATTAAAAATGCTTTTTCATGGCTAAACAAATAGATTATTCGATCTATTTATATATCGCTTATGATCGGTGGAACATCTAGAGTATAGTTTATGGGTTCACGAAAGCTAGTAGTTTTTGCGCAGACCCGATATTAAAATTACGAAATTCATTAAATATCTATACATATGTGACTTGTGAACCCAAATATTATTCGATATATTAACTTGAGGTTATTGTAGGAACCCATAAACTTTAAATATAATCATGAATGCGCCTATGTTCATGATATCCGGGGGCGGAGCCACATAATGACCCCTTTCGGCGGAGAATTACACTGTTTATACATGATTAAAATTATTTTTTATGTATATATAATAGATGTTGAACCCTCTTGGACTTTTTCGTGTGTTTGCTTCTTCATATTTTAAACTCCCTTATCGCAAATCCTGGGTCCGCCACTAATGATATCTACCGTTAGTATTTTTTTAACACTATCGGTACGTAAAAATTAAACTCTTTATTTTTCTTCAATGAGTAAAGGTTATTGCTACGTGGCACTTCACAATTCAGTTGGTTTGCTTCTTATAGTTGGTTTTTTTCTTATACATCATTTTGGATTCTTGGACTCATTGCTTCCGTAACATCATCATATTTGTTTATTTAAGTACTTGATTCTAACGTGTAGGATCATAAATTAATCTTGGTGTTCTTTCAGTTTCAGAATTTGAGATCTTAGTTTACTAAAAATAAGTGAGGCATATCATTGTAAGGATTTCATATTAAGTAGTGTGTTCTGCATTGAAATTGTTTAGGAATAATTTGTATATTCTTTTAAGTTTGTTAAGCTTGGAAGTATATAAGAATGTATCAGAGAAAGTAAATAATTATTCTCATGTATTAAAGAGAAAATGTTTCCATAAAGGATGTTCAAATAGATTACGTACATGTGCGAGTTCATTCATTTGTTGAATATTGACGAGTGAAATAAATTATCTATAAATAAATTTAATGGATGAATGGATTGATTGGTATTATTCTAAATTGTAACACCAAGATAACTCTCACTAGGAAAACATGTAACAGAATTAAGCTAGGAATTCCGGAAAAGAGTAGATGGAAAAAATAAATAAAGAAAAGACGAGAGTTTATATACCACGGATACTTTTCTAAGCTTGCCAAATTATCTTAATTTTAGAGGAAAAATAAAAAGTTTCATCTGTTAAAAGAAAAAAATTAAGATGTCATAAATAAATAACTTAGAAGGTTGTTTTGTGCCACAATGTGAGTTACTCCTCCGACTATTTTTAGTTGTTCATGTTAGGCTTGACACACTCCTTAAAAAGTAATTAGTAAAATGATAAGTTTACTACTATATCACCAACAACAACAAGAAGAACTTACCCGTCATTTTGTAAAATAAGCTCAAAAAAATAATTGGGATTTATCTAAAGATAGAAAACGGCTTTATAAGCGGGATTTATTTTTTTTATAATTTTATATGTGACAACCTTACCTCTACCAACATGGGTAGGGAACAGGATCCTGAGAAGAAGCTTTACGATAGGGGTAGGGAGATCAAGCCTTGGGCTTTCTACTCAAAAAAAGAAGTTTTCAAAGTAGAAGCATGAAAATGCTTAGGAAAATTCAATAAATTATATCACTCTTTGAATATAATAAATTCAATATTTTGAGAAATGCATAGTGAAATTAATAGTACTTAGTACTAAGTGTAAATTGGTATAAGAAGGTAAATTAACTCTTGATTTTTCAAACCGCACCAATAAAAGTGGATATCTATTTTTAATATAGCCGACAAGTAAAAATGGATAGAGGGAGTAAGTGTTTCTATTAGAAATATTTTTGTTCCAAAATTATACAAAATGATTCCGCTGTAGCACTGGCAATTCCAACTTGAATATCGGAATCCGGGTTCAAATCCTGGAAGCGGAACAACTTTTTTGTGATATATTTTTCTCTATCATTTGTCTAATTTTGTCGTTTTGAACCTTTCAATAAATGACATTCTCAACAGTATAGACAATTGCAAACACTCAACTTTTTTTTTTTTTTTTGCAAATCTAAACAAACAAAAACAATGGGTTCCACACATCTAAATTAGAGTGGGATTAGTTATACGTCGCTTTATTTAGCAAAATTAAGGAAAAGGAAGATGAAAACCATTAAACAAAAAGCAAAGAGAGAAGAAACACATACCTGCCATACTTCTTCAAGTTTACCAAATAATCTTAATTTGAGAGGAAAAAAGAATAATAGTTTCATGTTAGTCCAAAAAAACTTTGGGGTTATGTTAATATATTTAAAGGAAAGTCTAAATTTACTCTACTTAAAAAAAATTATTTATGCATAACCTCTGTCACACTTTGTGTATAAAACCACCCATATCGTTATCATTCTTATCACATTTACTTACATGTCTAACGGAGGTCCACCATAGCTAGGATAGTTTTAAATATATTTTTTTCCCAATACAAGGCTAAAAGATTCCGTTGTAGCATTGGCAATTCCCTTGATCATAGTGACGATCAGTTGAATCCGGGTTCGAGCCCCGGCAACGGTAAAAGTTTTTGACATTTCTTTTATTATTATTATTTGAATTGCTTTTATCATTTTATTTTCCATAAATACCCATGGAAATGTAGGTAATACAAGGGGTCGGAGCAGTGATACGAAATTAAGAGTAGAAACAGTTTGGAAGAAAATTATTTTTCCGCATAGTTAGGAAAATCATTTTATTCCTTGGAAAATATTTTTCAAGAAAATATTTAAACAAGAAAAATATTTTATGATAACCAAACACTGAAAATATTACACGAGGACTTAGTTTGCAATTTGCTCATTAATTCCATCGCAAAATTTTCAAGTAATTGCACGGCTTTCTCTTCAAATGGACTGGTCTTTAATTTTGACCTTCAAATGGGCTGGTCTTTAATCTTTTCCCTTCAAAATCAAACTTATGACTAGTGAGGCATAGTTCTTTAAAGGCGCGGGTATATATTGTGGATGGATGAATGACGAATATATACATAAGAATAGAGTATATTTACAAAATATGACGATACTTTTCAGTTTACAAAACATAACAATAGATTTCTTACAAAACATATACGAAAATTTTCTCACAAGGCTTAAATTTTCTCTCAAAATTTTGTGTATGAAAACTATATGAAATGTGTATATTTCACTCAAGGGTAAAAACTTTCGCTCAATTTTTTGTGTATGAAATATGTATATCTCGCTCAAGGCTTAGAATTTTCATATTTTTCGTGTATGAAAACTGTATAAAAATAGTATGTAATATGTATAAAGTTCATGTTAGGTTTTGAAAATTTAATACAACTACAACAACACTCATAAGTCACGATTCTACCATTATTTATACAATTTTGTGTTTTACAAAAGTCACATTCTACCATTATTCATCACTCTTCACCCGCTCCAATTCCATAAACACACCAGCACAATAAAGAGCAAAAAGAATTCTTTTTCCATTTTTCACTCATAAGCACCTAGAGTTAGAGATAACAAAGTGTAATTGGGATTTTGTAAAAAAGTGAGCATTAGAGGAAAATCCTGAACATTATAATGAATTAGAGAGCATGGGCTCTCATATAGACAGATCAACATAGTAGCGAAGTCGATAACTATGTGAATCACTGCACCACCATCTCCTCCACCAATTTTCCACCTATGCGCCACCACTGACAAACAACTTTGTCTCAATTTTCTCTGTTTGGTTTACCTTATACATAAAGAAACACTCAGGGACAAGATTGCCCTTCGCCATTAATTAGGCGACTCCTTTCGCATCGATCGATCGATCGATCGATCGATCGAGAGAGAGAGAGAGAGAGAGAGAGAGAGAGAGAGAGTAGATCGTAGAGAGATGGGGAAAAGGGGAAGAGAATGGTGGATTTTATTTTTCAGATCTGGTATGTTTTGTAATTAAGTTGTTATGTTTTGTAAATAAGGAAAAATATTCTTATGTTTTATAATATAGCGTATTAACTAGTATTATTAGATCATTTTCCCTAAAAATTAAAGACCAGCCCATTTGAAGGACAAAAATTAAAGAGCAAGACAAAATAAGGATAAAAGTGCAAATGACACGAGTTCTCACTAAAAATAGTGAGCCTTGATTCAAGGGTCATTTCCTTTTTCTTTAATTTTTGGCCCTCAAATTGTTAGTTTTTAAGTTTTGTCCTTCGCCTAATATCCCAAGGTTCTAGGTTCGAACTTCGACTCGGTGAAAAAAAAAAAAAAATCGTAAGGCGAGGTTTGTAGCAAAATTAGACTTATTCGGAGCAAACTTCTGCTTGAATATAATATCACTCTTTGATTATAATAAATTCATATTTTGAGAAATGCATCGTGAAATGAATAGTAGTACTTAATACTAGGGCTGTTCACAGTTTTGGTTAAAACCAAAACCAAACCGAAAATTTAACCAAACCGAATAAAAAAACCGACATTTGGTTTGGTTTGGTTTTAAATTTGAAAAACCGATAATATTTGGTTTGGTTATGGTTATAGTAAAAAATAACCGAATAAATAACCGAACCAAACCGATAATTATATACATAAAATTTATAATTATTTATATGTATAATATTAACTTTTCATAAATAATTAAAGATATTTTATACCTTTTAATTATTAATTTAATTTTGGTCTACGTATTTTTAAGGCCCATGTCTTAAAAGAATATGTCCAAGTCCAAGAATCCAAGCCTTAATAAGTCGTAAGCATAAGGGTAAAAAGTAAAAACCCTACTATCTCTTTTCATTTTACATTGCCATCGCATGTCTTTCCTCAATATGCGAGAAAGTTCGCCCTTGTGGGCCGTGAGGAAAAAAGAACTTCATAAGAAATTTGAAGAATGTAGAGAGAGAATATTTGAATTGTGGCTAGTCATAAATTGAAAAATCGAACCAAACCGAACCAAACCGACAATAACCAAACCGGTGGTTATTATTTTACTTGGTTTGGTTATGGTTTTAGATATTTAAAAACCGACTAAATTGGTTTGGTTATGGTTTTAACCAATAACCGACCCAAACCGAACCATGAACACCCCTACTTAATACTAGGGTTGGACATAAACACCGAAAACCTAAAAATAGGACTGAACCAAATTAATTCGGTTTTGTTTTTTATAACAAATTCGGTGTTCGCTTCCGGGTCACCGATTCTTCGGTATTTCGATTTAACCGAAGATTTACTACATAATATATTTTTTTTTTACAACACTCAAATCATACATGATCAGAGTCCACTCTCTCATGAACGAATTAATTTATCCAAGCCCATCCCTATAGACCCACCCTAATTTCATTTCACCTAACCTAAACCTTAACTTCATTTCCTCACTTCTTCTCCTTAGTCCTCACAAACCTAACCAGCGGCAACCTAGGCTTACTCTCAGGCACCAACGGCGGTCGAAGTTTGCAGTCTCACAAACCTCACTTCACTTTCTTTCTCACTTCTTAATTTCTTAATTAAGGTAATTTCATTTTCTCCTTATAATTTCTTAGTTTTAGCACTTACATTGATGGTATTAACTGATAAATACATCCACCCCTATTTTGCAAGCAGAAATTAGCCCATTTCAGGCCCACGCTGAAAAAAATCGAATTAGAAAAATCGAACTCGAACCGAACCGAACTAATTCGGTTCGGTGTTCGGTGTTCACTTTCAAAAAATCGAACCGAACCGAAGAACCGAACGCCCACTCCTACTTAATACTAAGTATCAATAGGTATAAAAAGGTAAATTATGTCTTGATTTTTTAAACTGTACAAGTAAAAGTGGACATCTATTTTTGATATAGCCGATAAGTAAAAGTGGACGGAGGGAGTAAGTTTCTCTATTAGAAATATATTTTGTTCACATTGTAATACTAAATGATTCCGCTGCAGCACTGGCAATTCCATCTTGAATATCGAAATCCGGATCCAAATCTTGTCAGCGGAAAACTTTTTTGTGATGTATTTTTCTATATCATTTGTCTAATTTTGTCTTTTTGAACCTTTCAATAAATGACATTTTCAACAGTATAGGCAATTGCAAACACTTAAACTTTTTCTTTTGTCAAATCTAAACAAACAAAAACAATGGGTTCCATACATCTAAATTAGAGTGGGATTAGTTATACGTGGCTTTATTTAGCAAAATTAAGAGAAAATTAAGGAAAAAGAAAATGAAAACCACTAAACAAAAAGCAAAAAGATAAGAAACACATACCTGCCATAATTTTTCAAGTTTACCAAATAACCTTAATTTGAGAGGGAAAAAAAAATAGTTTCATCTTAGTCCTAAAAAACTTTGAGGTTATGTTAATATGTTCAAGGGAAAAAGACTAAATTTACTCCTCTACTAAAAGTGCCGATGAAACTATAATTACCATCCACATCTGCTCTTCCAAAGTTGACACTTTAATCACTTGAGAATGACTTATAGCCTCCAATTTGGCTCTTCTTTCCTCAAATTGGATGAATGCAATGTAATGCCCTCGTTTGGATAAATTGTTGTTATAATATGTCCATTGTAAAACCTTCTTTTGGATGAAGCAATGTCTTACTTTTGCATAAAATTATTGTGTATCTTTTAGCAAATCTAGTTAGGAAACCTCAACGTTATCTAAAAATAGAAGAATCGGAAATAAAAGGGCCTAATTTACCCCTCTACTTTGGGAAAAGGTTCATATATTTACCCCGTTATACTATCGATTCAAAAATAGGGGCAAATGTTTCATGAATGAGAATCTCGAGGGGTATAAATAGGTAGTATAAGTGGGGGTAAATATGAACATTTTCCTAAAGTAGAGGGGTAAATCAGGCCCTTTTCCCAAAAATTATTTATGCAAAACCTCTGTCACACTTTGTGTATAAAACCACCCATATCGTTATCATTCTTATCACATTCACTTACATGTCTAACGGAGGTCCACCATAGCTAGGATAGTTGTAAATATACATTTTTCCCAATACAAGGCTAAAAGATTCCGCTGTAGCATTGGCAATTCTCTTGATCTGATCATTGTGACGATCAGTTGAATCCGGGTTCGAGCCCAGGCAGCTGAAAAAGCTTTTGACATTTCTTTTATTATTATTATTTGAATTGCTTTTATCATTTTATTTTCCATAAATACCCATGGAAATGTAGGTAATACAAGGGGTCGGAGCAGTGATACGAAATTAAGAGTAGAAACAGTTTGGAAGAAAATTACTTTTCCTCATAGTTAGGAAAATCATTTTATTCCTTGAAAAATATTTTTCAAGAAAAATATTTTATGATAACCAAACACCGGAAAATATTACATCAGGACTTAGTTTGCAATTTGCTCATTAATTCCATCGCAAAATTTTCAAGTAATTGCACGGTTTTCCCTTCAAAATGGACTGGTCTTTAATTTTGACCTTCACATGGTTTGGTCTTTAATTTTGACCTTCAAATGGGCTGGTCTTTAATCTTTTCCCTTCAAGATCATACCTATGACTAGTCGGGTATAATTCTTTAAGGAAGCAGGTATAACTTGTGGATGGATAAAAATTAAAGACCCAGCCCATTTGAAGGACAAAAGTTAAAGACCAACACAAAAGAGGGACAAAAGTGCAAATGGCCCAGTTCACTAAAGATTGTGAGCCTTCAATTCGGTTAAGCGGTCATTTGCACGATTCCTTCAAAGCTCTCAACTCCTTTAACTTTTATCCAAATTGTTGGTCTTTATTTTTATCCGCCGCCTAATATTCCGGCGTTACGGTTGGAAACTTTTCACTAAGAAAAAAAATTCACAAGGCAACAAAATTAGTCCTATTCAGGCAGAGGTTTTCCTTAAGGCAAAGTTTTATAAGGCTTAACTTTTCAGGCAAAGTTAGGCCTAATTTTGCTACAAACTTATGGCTTGCGATTTTTTTTTTAATATTTAACTGAGCGGGGGTTCGAACCCGAAACCCATGAATTTTTAGGCGAAGAATAAAAATTAAAGATTTCAAATTTGAGGGCCAAAAATTAAAGAGTGCCTTTGAAGAACATTCCGCACAAAAAAATGCTCGGTTAAGAGCACAAATAAAAAAAAAGTAGGGATAAAGTTGTTTCGATATATATATATATATCAATTTTTCTTAAATACAACTTAAATCACAGGCTTATAAGTGATGAAACACTCAAAAAAAAACTGAAAACAACTTATAAGCCAATCCAAACGGGCTCTAAGCCTAGACTATAGTGAAGATAGACCCAGTTTCGTGGGAAGTTTCATTGCAAAGTGCACGGATACTCAATTATCTTAGTCATTTAATTAGCGTCCCTTTTTTTCCGCACGTATATCCATTTTCGGACAACTTCTGACATACGTATTTGAAGTTAGTCTAAACAAAGTCTAGCATCAAACATAGTGTCTAAAATGTCTAATGTTCAAGTATATATGACTAAAGTTCAGTAATGTTTTGAGTCATTTTTGCCTCTCTTCGACATTTTTATTTGAACTATGATCATGTATAGTTGACGTTCAAGGATTGATCTCAACCATATAAGACAAAAGTTCACTAATATTTGTTTGAACTTCGGCTTTGAAAATGGCTGAAGTCAGTAAAAAATGATTGAACTTCAGCTATATGTAGCTTCAAATACATTGTTTAAAGTTTGATTTTGTCAAGCCTAATTTCAGACATGCACCAGACATTGCATGTCTGAAGTTAGTATATATGCACAACTTTAAAAAAGCGAGTAAATATTAAATGAAGATGTCAGGACGTACAGCCTCATGAAATTTTTATCAATATTCATATAGTATAAAACTTGAGGATTGGCTTAAAAAAAAAGGCTTTTCTATTCATCAGGTATGGAAGATGCATTTAGATAATGAAATCGGGTGACGAAATAGTACATGTATTAAGACATGAAAAATTCTCATCATTCTTTTAGTGAGTGAGTATTACATTAACAGACAAACAAGAAAAAAAGAAAGAAAGAGAATATTGAGATGCAAAAGGTTTCATAATATATATTTTAAAAAATCATAAAGTAGTCTTCTACATTGGAAAATTATGAATAGGCATATTCGTGAGGTAAGCTAAGATAACTTAATGGTAATATGAAAATATATTGCAAATATTTTAAGATGAGAAAAATACTTAAAAGAAATATATTTATTAGTGCCAGGCTGCCAGCAAAATAAATACAATGCTAGGTCGTAGGGCTGGGGATAAAATACCGAAAACCGAATTACCAACCGAATGAATTTCGGTATTTCGGTATTCGGAATTCGGTTCGGATTTTTCCGAAATATAAAATTTAGTATTTCGGTTTTATTTACAATTATACCGTTCCAAATTTGCAAATACCGAATACCGAAATTAAATTACCAATACTGTACACCCTAAAGGAGTAAGGGGCTAAAGGCCCATTGTAAAACATTTCAAGTCCGGAAATCCAATAGCCAATAGCCCAAATCCGAAATCCATTTTATGGCCCGTATCCGTAAAAATCCCAAGACCCTAAGTCCCTAACACAAAATACTTCACCTTCAATCCTTCATTTCATCGTCGTCAATTCATCGATCAGTTCACCTTCATCCCTAAGTAACCGACATCGTCTCATCGTCGTCATCCCTAACCCCTTAACCGACATCGTTTCATCTTCCAAACCCGACCCGAACACCCCTTTAAGAAGGCGCTGGCATTGTTTGCGTGAATGACAACGTTTTATAGTCGTTGTTTTATACGTGTTTAACGAGTTCTAACAATGGTGAGATTCACTAATTTAAGCTTCTTTAATAGCTTCCGTATTGTATTTTTTTGATTTTGTTTTACTTAATGTTTCTTTGTTGTTGTTTTTGGGAAAGAAAGATATAAATGGATAGTATCCATTTATTTGGGAGAGAAAGAAAGAAAGATATTTGTTAAAGAAAAAAGTTATCTCGATAAGCCTTGCAATTTATGTTTATAACATTTGTAATCTCTTTTATGTTTGATGGAAGATGAAACAAGTCGAATTATTCTTCTAGGGAAGCACACCTCTTCCGAGTCTCTGATTTAACACCGAAGTTGAACAACATCCAAATCATGTGAAGAGGAAAGCTATAGAACCAAGATCTTTAAATTTGTGTTATTATGATAAGCTCATAGAAGATGGAATTAATAAAGCAAAGTGCAAGTATTGTGATAAAGTTCTCTTAGCCGATGCAACTAAAAATGGAATTTAGGATCGAATAAACCTTTGAAAACTTGTTCTAAAAATCCAAATAATATAACACTTCCAATTCTAAGTACAAACAATCAAATTTAAAATCTTTCCATTAGAAGGTGAAACGGGTGATGGGGCAACTTGGACTTTTGATCAAGAGGTATCTCGGGGCTTTAGCAGATGTTAATCTTGATGAGCTTCCTTTTCTTTTGTTGAAAAGGAAGGTTTTAAGAAGTTTATGAAAAACCCAACCTTTATTCCGAGTTCCCTCCCGTAGAAATTATTGTTAGGATTGTTATATATTTATATATATAGAGATATATATATATATATATATATATATATATATATATATATATATATAATGTCTAACCACAGACACACGGACTTCTATGCCAGAATAAATTATACGTGTTTGACAAGACACTTTATTGATAGTGATTGGCTCTTGCATAAACGAATTTTAAACTTTCAAATTGTTACTAGTCAAAAGGGTGACGAAATGGCCCGTTGTATTAGTCCCAGTGTTTGCTTGATTGGAAATTGGAGAAAATAATCACTATAACCGTAGATAATGCTTCTTCTAATGATGTCATGGTGAAAGAAAGTTACACAACAAATGGTTAATCGGGGATCTAACATGAAATGTGGTAACCATCTTCACGAAGAGATGTAGGCTCACATTTTGAATCTTATTGTGCAAGATGGCATGAAAGAAGTTGTCCATCTATCAAACGTGTTAGGCAAATGATGAAATATGTTAGACAATCGCTCAATGATTAGAAAATTTGCGGAACAATGCAAACTAAAAAAGAAAAAGGAAGAAGTCATTATGTTTAGATGTTTCAACCCGGTGAAATCGACCTACTATGTTGGATGCCGCACAACATTTTGAGAGTGCATTTGATAGGTTTGATCTTGAAGATGGTGGATTGTCAACTTATCTTGCTACTCATGTTTGTGAAGATGGAAGTGTTACAAGTAAATACTTGAAAGTTGATGATTGGCAAAAGGTGAGAAATATGGTAATATTTCTTAAAAGGTTTTATTCTACATAAGGTTTATGGTTCACTCTACGTCACTTTGAAGATATAGTTGAGCTTCACAATCATTTAAGAGAGTGTATGGAAGACGATGATCCTTCTTTGGCAAAAATGGAGAAAAAATGAAAGAAAAGTTTGTCAAGTATTTTGGGTGCTCGAAAAAAATGAATAAATGCTTTTTATTGCCTCTATCTTAGATCCTCGTAACAAACTTGAGTATGTTGGCGACGCACTTAGATATGTTTAGAGATGAAAAGGGGAGTGAAATAAAAGATGAAGTGGTGACTTACATGAAATCTATGTTTGAAGATTATCCTCTATATATACATCTCTCAGACGCTCATCTTCTCTCTCTCGATTTTATCGGTCGTATCGGATTCATCTAGCTCTAACACTAGCACAAAATCAACAAAAGTGAGAAATAGGATCCAAATGAAGAGGAACAAACAAGATGGTACATTTGGGTGGTAAGTCGGAGTTGGAAAATATCTTATATCGAAGTGCTAGTTATATAATGATGATGAGGACAATTTTGATATCTTGTCATGGTGGAAAGATCATTCTCCTAGATATAAAATTCTTTCCGAGATGGCTCGTGATGTGTTGGCAATTCCAATTTCTAGTGTGGCATTTATGTGCCTTCAGCAAAAATATGTATTCTTGATTCGTTTAGGAGTTCTTTGACCAAATTAGTCAAGCTGTTATTTGTCTTCAAGATTGGCGTCGAAAATGGCCTTATCCCATAAATGTTGAAGAAGATTTTCATGAGCTTATGAAACTTGAACTTGGTATGTTTTTCGAAGGTTTTGTATTTTATTTTTATATTTTTTTTACTTAGTTTAATTGTTGACACATTTTAAATTCTTTTTAGATATGTCACAAATTAAAAGATTCCAATTCTTGATTTGTAATCGCTTTAGATGCCTCGGTATAAGGCTCGAACTTTCATTTTTCATTTCTCCTATTTTTTTAAAATGTGTCCATGTTAGAGTTAAATGTTCATTTTTCATTTCTCCATGATTTTAACTTTTGATAATGCCGATTTAGTGGTATGATCACCGATAGCAGAAATTCAATTAGCATCCTTCTTGCCATTTGTTTCTTTTACCAATGTAATGGATCACCGGTCGCCGCCTCGGCCAATCCCGGTCACCGCCGTCGCTTGTGATCGAGGTCATCGCATTCGCCGTTTGTGATCACCGATCACCTTACAACACTGATAAAGCTCTTCTTGAGAAGGATTACAATAAACGACAATGAATCATAATTTTGACCCGAGAAGGTAAAATATATGCAATCCGGTTAGATTGATCAGAGGACATTTGTTAATATCTTTTATGTGCTCGAAATATCCCAAACCCCTCGTTTTGTAGTGTCATGTCCCGCTTATTTTCATGTTATTAGTTGTAACAATTTTATGTCACATGCTCTTGACATCCCTTTCCCGGTTGAACTTGGTATTCGTAATATTCCAAAGAGATATGAATACGACCATCTAAACTTTTGTTTCTAGAAAAAGAATAAATTCAAGTGATTAACACGTTCCTTGGTTCCTCTAAAGTGATTATCATATAAAAACTTATATTTCATAGTTTTGATGTACTCAAATATTGCTCGATTTGTTATACATAAAGCTGGTAATATAATATATATATAAATTTTGTGTTTGGACTATGTAGGCGTATGTTTGGAGATGATGCCCTTGGAGCTATGAATATAGAGATGGTTGAAATTGAACGAAAAACCCGTTTCCAAGTTCACGGGAAAGGGTGAAATTGTTTGTTTTTTGTTCGGATGGACCTTCACAAGTGAAGCTCCAGGACGCATGCCACAAAGGTCGGTTTCACTTTTTTTTTTTTAAAGTTATGCCTTAGTTTCTAAATGAAATTGATCTTCAAACTCGGGATCAAAGTGAAACTATGACCTCGTTTCCTAAGATGGAGCCCCTCCTGTATTCTTTCACCTTTCATTAGTATATGCTAAGCTTATCGATACAAGATCTTTTCTTTTCTTGGATTACACAAATGCCCTTTCTTGTTGTTGAGAAGTAAATATTATGACTTATGAGATCTTGGACTATGAATTTATAAGTAGCTACTTTTGGGGTTGTCGTTTGTTATTGAAATAACTTAAGGATTTTTAAAGATCTAACTAGAGTAGAATGTCTTCAATTACGGAACTATCATTGTGTTAAATTAATTGGCCCTTGCATAGTACACTTGCATTCTAATACAAAAGACTTTGACTTCAATATGGTATTACCGAATACCGTACCGAACCGAAGTTTGATTTACCGATTACCGAATTATCGAACCGAAGTTTGAAAGTTTTATTTGGTATATGCTTTGAATTACGATTATCTTCGAATTACCGAACCCGAACTTTAAAAATACCGAACCGAATACCGAACGCCCAAATTTTTTTTTCGTGTGTAATTATAGTCTGTAAAGTGGTTAGGGAATTTTACATTTAAATTTCAGAAAATTTTAAAAGGGGAAAAAGCTAAAAAGTATAAAAGAAAACAAAGTGCTAATACCAACTTTGGCGGCCACTTCTCTTTGACATTAACCTTTGAGACCACCAACGTGGGTTGTGGTGGGATGGTTATGGTCTCCACCTTAATTAGTAGGCAAAGGTTTCCAATTGAAAAAAATTCTGTAAGGAGTATTGCCCTCAAAACGGGCCCTGCAACATGCAATCCGAATTCAGTTAGGCTCTAATTCGGATATCCGAACACCAGGTGAAAAATAAAATTTAAAAAAAAAAAACTTTGGGACCAATTTCCATATACCCATGACCCTCCCACCTAATCCACTTCCCCACTTGATTTCATTTTTTATTCATATGTCATGAATGAAATCTCCTGCCGCAAAAGACCCCCAGTATAAGTACTTAAATAAATTCCTACTTTATTATATCTTCGTTTCCAAGTGTGAATTTTAGGATTCAGAATTTGATTTTTATAGGTACAAATTCGTTATTTATTTAGTTTATTTGATTCGAAATAAATTATTTTACATATTCAGTGAATTAATTTAACGTTATACACGGTCCGAATCAAAGTTATGGTCTACATCCATTCATGATAAAATGCTGAATTTAACAATCTTTCATTAATGTGTGATTAGCCTATTCTTTCTTAGTTTTACTTTCTTTTAATTAAAACTCTAATAATTGAAATCACTGTCAAGTAGAATAAAATAAGTGCTCTCATGTAACCTCCTTTTTTATACCTCCTATGTCTTATTTCATGTGGCATATCAAATAAGTTGTTTAAAGAAGGATATGTTTTACATTTAAAAATAATTTAATTTTAAACTGTTAATTTTATCTTTACCAACATAATTTTATAGTCATAAAAATATATGACCTATTTTAAACTACAAATTTTAAATTATTTTGTTTTATCTTCTTAAACTTTGATGTCCAATCCAATACCATTGTGACATAACATATGACAGATGGCGTAACTATTTGATATGATTCAACTAAATCAAATTCGCAATATTGAAAATCATTAATGAGAAAGCGCTCCCTACGGTTGCTCTCATATAACTTGTATTTATGTGTGAGATGCAATATTTGTATAAAAAAAATACATTCTTCTAAGTCTCTCGACTCCTATTTCTCCACCAACCTTGACCATTATTGTTTATTCCGCCACTTTAATTTTGCTTTCACACAACAACCACCTTGACTCATTATTGGTTTCACATTTTTTTTAATACTCCTCCCGCTATCCATTTTTATTTGTTCGTTTAATTTGACACACCCTTAAGAAGTAATTCATAAAATGATAAGTTTACTATGCCACTCTTCTTGTAAATTCAATATTTGGGAAATAATTATAGTTAATAATAACGGTAAATTAGGAACTAAGTGATAAATTTTGTCTTGATTTTTCAAACTGAATAAGTAAAAATGGACATCTATTTTTAATATAGTGGACAAGTACAAATAAACGGAGGGAGTATAAATTGATATATATATATATATATATATATATATATATATATATATATATATATATATATATATATATATATATCTCAATTTTTCTTGGTCTTAGCTATTAGTTTCTTTAGCTTTAATGGAGTCACCAATATCAATTTCACAAGAACTTATTAATGATGATGAGCCTCAAGTAGAAGAAGAACTAATTTCTTTATCTTCATCTATGGCTGAGACAAGTACAAGACCTCTTTCAAGAAGTACAACTGGTCATCATTTTGTTATGGGGAAACATCGCATGGCTGCTGCTATTACTTCTCTCGATCAGCAAATCCAATTTATTCAGGTTTTATTTTTTTTTAAAAAGTATTTTCCCTTATTTCTTTTACATTTTTCAGCTTTTAAATTCTTGGTTCATTAAGTTATGTGCAGAAGCAAAACTAGAAGTTTGAATTTATGGGCTCTGAATTCTAAAAATAATAATTTACTAGATTCTTAATAAGTTGTTTATGCATAATCCAAAACTACTGAGCGGAACTGTTGATCGGCCCTGAATGGTTTTTTTTTTCTTTCTAAATTTAAATTTTCCTCATTTTCTTTTAAACTCCCTGCTTTGAAAATTCTTGGTTCATAAGCTCATATCCTTTCAGAAATATCCCTTACATCTGTTTTTTCTTTTCTTTTAAATTTATGGATTTAAATTATATACGTTGAATGTATAATGATATCTTTATATTATCGGCATAATATAACCTGTAATAGCACGTCAATTAGCAGTTTTGAACTGTTGATCGGCCCTGAATGGTTTTTTTTTTCTTTCTAAATTTAAATTTTCCTCATTTTCTTTTAAACTCCCTGCTTTGAAAATTCTTGGTTCATAAGCTCATATCCTTTCAGAAATATCCCTTACATCTGTTTTTTCTTTTCTTTTAAATTTATGGATTTAAATTATATACGTTGAATGTATAATGATATCTTTATATTATCGGCATAATATAACCTGTAATAGCACGTCAATTAGCAGTTTTACGAGTTTACTAATTACCTAATGTTTATCATAAAAAAAAAATACGTGCAATTACTTTGTAAATGATCTGATTAAGTAAATATTTATTACATCGTCATTATACGAAACTTTGATTTTTCTTTTATATAATTTAAATTTGATTTATGTATGGTAATGCAGGAAGAATTGAATAAGCTTGAATCATATGGAGAGGCCTCCATAGTCTGCAAAGAGTAATTTTTATATTATTCATTTCTTCATCACTTTGTTTTTTTAGTATTCACAATCTCAGGGATTTTTTCTTTCCTGTTTGTCATATTGGTATTCCTTGATGGGAATATATATTCTCCAAAAGTAAATAATAGGGACCATAATTTTGGAACACTAAAGGAAAAATGCAAACTATTTGTAAACGTGAGTTATGAAAATGTAGAAAATGAATATTTATATCAATTTCTTTATCGATATTTCCAAAAGAATAACACCCTTATTTTTCCTTTATTTCTATTTGCCCATCCAAATTCCTTCATGTGACAATAAGTACCATGTGCTACCTACTTTAGTCAACTGAAGGGTTCATTTGATTTAATTTTGTGAACTTTTTCGTTATTTTATTTTGTGAGTGATTATCATATACTTGAAGTGTGTAAGGTAAAATACACCATTTTAAGCTTTTTATTTCAGAATATAAGAAAAAAATCTGTTATTCTAAATGACTTGAGCCTGCTTTCTTTTTCTTTCTATTTATTGCAGATTTGTTTCAGTAGTAGAAGCCAAACCAGATGCTCTGCTTCCAGTGTAAGAATTATCACAAATTTACACTTTTTATGAGTGTTGTTTTATAATTTTTTTATTTTCTATTTCTTCTGCCTCTATAAGCAAATATTACTCCTCCATTCCAATTTATTTGATACTATTTTCTTATTAATAATTTTTTAAAAATAGTGGCACAATTCTTTATTTGGAAATAGTATAAAAGAGCAGAATATAGTGCTACCAGCTACCTAGATTTCTTTTTTTTGATAATCAGAGGGCTGTAGGTCCAATTTGAATGGATAATGAACCCGTCCTTTTATTCTTCTCGGTTTAAATATCAAGCTTTCGACTTACCATTCGAAAATCGAAATCATGATTTCTGTAAGAAATAACATCATTATCATTAAATTTGTATTATTTCACCTAGAAACTTAGACACATGGGCGAAGCTAGAGTGTAGGAAACGAGCCCGGCGGAATTTCGTAATTTAGATTAAACCTTGTATTTTTTTTATAAGAAGTTTATTTACTATATATAAATTACTAATTTAGAATTCAAAAGAAATCCAAAGAACTAAAATCTCATATCCATAAATTTCAAATCCTAACTCCATCTCTATTTAGACATCATTTCGGCCATAATTGTAGTTCTCTTTTGGGCTCCGCAGACTTTGAAACGTTAATGATGGAAAACAAGAAGTTATTTTGAACAATAAAATTGCTTCGAGATGAAAATTTCCCTATTTATTCTCTTGTTTGGTTTTGCAAATTAAGAAAAAAGACATATTTAGCACAAAGAGGTTTTAAAAATTAAACTTTTGGAAATTTGACTTAAGTATTTTTAACTTAAAATTGTTAACATGATCTAAAAGAGTTGCCTTAATAAAAGGGACTAGTAGTCCCAAGGGCTTTGATCTAATGGCGAGATTGTATTATGTGAGGGTCCGAGGCAAAAAAGGGTATAAAAATACTCACGTATAAACCAAAAGGGGGCGGCCAAAAATTTACATACCAAAAGGGGTATAACGTGGATCAGCCCCACGTCATACCCCAATTTTTTTTAATTGTCGACCATTGAAGCCGTAAAAAAAAAAAACAATTTTTTAATAAAACGTGAATCCCTCCACGTTTTGCAAACATAATGTTGTAAACGTGGAGGATCCACGTTTTGCAAACATAATTTGTAAAACGTGGAGGGATCCACGTTTTACAAACATAATTTTAAAACGTGGATCCCTCCACGTTTTACAAACATAACTTTTTTCCCGCACGGTTTAGGGTTTAATTTGTAAGACGTTGCCTCTATTTAAATCATATTATTTATATTTTTAATAAAAAAAATTTATTTATTTTTTTAATTTTTAAAGCATATAGTTAATTTTAGTGAATAACTCAAATAAATATTTTAATACATGCAATAATTAAATATATACACAAAATATATAATCCATAAAAATATAAAATAAAATATAGTGTTAAATAAACGTCACACATTAACTTATTAATAAATGTTAAATTACATGATAACTATTAAACGGCACAAGACATGTTTTATTTTTTAAGATTTTGATTTAAACGTGTTATTTTTTAATCAAGACATAACTTTATTTTGAATATAAATCTAAGTCTAAAAAATATAAGGTGAAAAACTAGTTGTAAAGTGTCAAACTTTAGATGGTCATAATTTTGCTTTCTGGACATCCGTTTTACGCGTTTATTTTTTAATAAAAAAAATTATTGATTTTTTTCCATTTTTAAAGCATATAGTTAATTTCAATAATTAAATTTGTTTGAAAAAACTTAGTGTTTGATTTGTAAGGTTATTTTAGTCAACTTTATATGTCGAGAAAATTAGTCAACTTTTATTTTCAAAAATTAAATCATTGTGAAATTGACATTCACAAGCCTACATTACCCCGAATTTTTACATTGAAATCTATTGCATATCATCATCTTATAAGTAACTAAAAGCTCAAAATTTTAGGCCAATTTGGGGGAAAATTGAAAATTGAATGAGATAAAAGGTGTTTTTTAAAATCGGCTCGGCCAAACCGCCTTGCGGCTGTTTGTCCGCATAGATCTCGAAAAATACGCAAGTTCAAAAAAAAACGCGTAAAACGGATGTCCGAGCAGTTATGACCATCTAAAAACTTGACCACTTTACAACTAGTTTTTCACCTTATATTTTTAAACTTAGATTTATATTCAAAATAAAGTTATGTCTTGATTAAAAAATAACACGTTTAAATCAAAATCTTAAAAAATAAAACATGTCTTGTGCCGTTTAATAGTTATCATGTAATTTAACATTTATTAATAAGTTAATGTGTGACGTTTATTTAATCTTATATTTTATTTTTTTATTTCGGTGACTTCGCATATATATATGTACATATTTAATTATTGCATGTATTAAAATATTTATTTGAGTTATTCACTAAAAATTAACTATATGCTTTAAAATTTAAAAAATCAATAAATTTTTTTTATTAAAAACTATAAGATATATTTAAATAAGAAAAACGTCTTACAAATTAAACCCTAAAATTAAAAAAGTTATGTTTGTAAAACGTGGAGGGATCCACGTTTTACAAATTATGTTTGTAAAAGCGTGGATCCCTCCATAATTATGTTCCAAAACGGAGGGATTCATGTTTTATTAAAAAAATTGTTTTTTTTTTTTTTTTTTTACGGCTTCAATGGTTTGACAATTAAAAAAAAATTTGGTATGTAAATTTTTGGCCGCCCTTTTGGTTTATACCGTGTATTTTTATACCCTTTACGAAATGCCCTATTATGTGATATGCCGGTAGACGCAAATCGCTATTTTTGTACGTCGAGATAAAATAAATAGTACTTAAGTGAAGAGATGTAGAAGAATGAATATGTTATCCACAGATCGAGTGAATGAATTTGTTATCGAGTGAATGAATTTGTTATCCACCGACCGAGTTTCAAAGTGTACGCCACTATGTATCGAGAATTTCTCGATTTAAAAAGAAGGGAACAATAGCAAACTAGAATAAGAAAAAGGAAATGTTCATAGAAATGTTGGAGATGCAAGAACCACCAGTTGAATCGACCAACATATGATAAGCCAGAGAGATAAACGCATTCGATTAATTAGTGTTTTTGGGATCTCTACAGAAGAAGCTGATAGGATTCACGATTTACTTCTTACAGGTATATACAGATTATACACTGATAATACACGGTTATATATTAATTATACACAATTATTCACATATTATATATGAATTATACATCTATTACAAATTCATCGGCTATTTTTAATTTAAGCGGTTGACTAGATAACTATTAAGTCAATTCTTCTGCTTGCATGATAGCCAAACACCGTAAAGTGATTTGGTCTGGTTTTGCAGGACCAAAGGACCATCAAATGTTAAATGGGATAGATGGTTTCAAGGAGCCAGTGGGTCAAGACGTAACAAACGCTGGATCTGAATAACTAATTGTCTCATCGAAATATCAAAGATATTTAATAAAACATCTGGATTATCCTTCTTATATATAAAATCTCAGAAAATTTTATTTGAATATTTTGTTTTTACAATGTTGTATCAGGTGTCATGTCAAAAGAAAAGGAAAAAAAAAAAAAAAAAAGAAAAGCGATCCCAATTAGGCCAAGAGTCAAGGCCGTTCAAATTGGTTCTTACAATATTATATCGAAGTGCTAGTTATATAATTTTGAAAAGCCAAAGAATGTTGTAAATGAAAGAGATATTGCTTTTGCTAATTCAAATTGAAGCTAATTCAAATTGAAGGGGTGATATCAAATCAGTTTATTTTCAACAAAAATATGGGCTTGTGTAAGTAGAAAATAAAAAATATTTATTCTAGTTCTATTAGCAGCGACGAGTGTGTTAATCGGCGCCTGACCATGAGATGTGAATCACTCAAGGTTTTCATACTAATGTAGTAGTATATGAACTATTCCGATTTCAGTGAAGTTACGAATTAGAAGAACTCGAGATGCAACCATCAACAAAGTTTTCATTTCCTTTGTTGAAGTCACAAATTAGATAAATTGTACAATCTAATATTAGAATTATGCTTTAATCCCAAATCGGCAATATAAATTCTCACTTGGACTATTTTTTTAAAAGTTCAAAAATGGGCTTTAAGGATCTAATCCATGATTTGACTACTAAAAGTGCGGTTTAGTGGTACGAGCGGAAATAGCAGAAATTCAATTAATCTTATTGTCCCTTCATTCTGTTTATCCAATGTAATGGATTTTTTATTTTTCTGAAAAAATCCAATGGTTTGGGAGGGTGGAGTTTGTGGAACCGAATACGATCTACATCTTACAACATCTGATAGTTTTAATCTTCCTTTACACATACTTAAGATCCTTAGTATAATCATATTTCTATAGAGAATTTTATAAATAGTATAGAATTGATAATAGAATGACCAAATTTTTTGATGATGCACAGAACTAAAAACAATATGAGGAATAAATGACATTTTTGAAAAAATAATTAAAAACGGTCCTGGCCTGTTCGCCAGACTGACCAACATAGCCATACCTCACCCTCCCGCCAAGTAACTTGTCTGGTCCAGGCTCCGGCCCCCGAGATTGTAGATGCTCAGTGTTATATTAATGTTAGGTGCGCGTTGCAAATTGGATGGTCATGAATATGCAGGTTCTTATATTTCGTTATATGATCATTATTTCACATGATCTCAAATTGGATGATGAATATGCAGGTTCTATATTTCGTTAAGGAATTTGGTACCTAAAAAAAACCAAAATATTAAATGACCCTTAAACTTATTTCTTAAAATTCATACAATAATGAGACATAAAAGAAACCTCCAGGACTTTCGTCTAGTGGTAACAACATAGTGTGTAATGTGTGGATTAGACACAAATAATTATTTTGAACTCCCTCGACCCTCGTTAATAAAAGCATGGTATTAAGTGGAGAAGGGTAGAAGAATGAGTCTATTATTCACCGAGTTTCATACCGAATAATTTACAATTTGCACCCTAATGTATTCACCATTTTGTGATTTACACCTTATCCTATTATTAGTGTCATTTGGCCCGTGCTAGCCCGGGCCCAAACCAACGTTAAAATTAAATTATAATTTTTTATATTTTTCTTGCCCTTACATTTTTTGTTTTTTTTTTTTTTGTAACATCAGTTGGACCCTTTCTAAAGATTTCTAAAATCTTAAAGTACAAAAAGATATTTAAAAGTTAAAAGAGAATAAAGTTTTATGAGTTTGAAATTATAAAAGAAGGTTCCAAAAACGCTTCACTAACGTGAAGTTGAAAAAAACAACCAAGTGTAAGAAAAACCCTCCTTTTTGAGAAAGTAGACAGAAGAAAATAAAAAAAATAAAAAAAACGCTTTAGTCACGACAACAGGCTTTCTATTTCTGTCAGAAACTACGTCATTCTCTGATTAGTGAAAGTCCTATCTCAAGATTGCTTGTCTAATGCTTCATGAACCCTTAATGTTGATAGTTTTGTACATGGATTATTCTCAAATAGATCCCTCCCCCTCCCGCAGTTGCTCTTCATGCTGTTTCTCAAAGACCCTTGTATGACCTTTCTGTTGTTTCTTTTTTCTTTTTTTTGGGGAAAAGGGTCAAATTTGCTCCTCTACTATGTGCAAATGATCAATTTTATCCTCCGTTATATTATATTTTTGGTACAAAAATACGCTTACCGTTACTTAAGTGGCTCAAATATACCCCTCCCCCGTTAGGGCTGTCCAAGGTGGACAACCAATTCCACGTGGCACTGAATTTTTGATGAGGTGGATGTTAGGTCCAAGGTTTCACCTACTAATTTTGATGATATATAACAAACCAACATAATTATTAATAAAAGAACATTTATTTGTGGTAAATTTATTTTTGGTACATGTTTATTTGATAAAGAAGGATTCGGTGAAAATCTTATCAAATATGGAAAAGAAGATATTCCTAGATGGAATTACGGAAGAAGATGTGGAAGAAAATACTTACTCAAATCGGCTCAAAGAATTATGGAAGAATATTTACTACGATTTATCCTGAAGGCCAATATTCTTACAAAAGGAAAAGATCAAGATCATTTTGATATTTATTTCAGAAGGAGCATTATTTATGGAGTAAATTTGGAAGAGTAATACTCTTATGGACATACTACATTGATTTATAATCAATGGTTCGAAGGAAATAAAATTCCTTATGTAAAGGAAAGTCCACAAGACAAGGAGACCATAAATGAATTTAAATCTAGTACGGAAATCTGTAGTGGGTTGCTAGAAGAAGTCCATAGTTTGATTCAAGATGCCAAGTATCTCTGCAATAAAAAATCCCACTCTTTGGCTAACCATATAGATCATTGGAAGGAAAAAGAATATTTACTCAAGATTTGATTGAAGATTGATTGGTAAATGGTTCAAAAATTCCAAAGTGAAGGATGCTGAAATTTACAGGGACCCACGTGACAAAAAATAAGAATGTTATTTGATGCTAAGTTAATACAGCAGGTGGTACAAGGTTACATGAGGCAATAAATTAATGTTGGTACAAGGCTATACAAGGAATGAGATCAAAAGTTCAAGTCACAAAAGATTCCAAATTCTGAACAAGGCGCGAAGACTAACGTTGAAGTGAATCCCACGACAATCAAAGAAGGATCGAGCACCAGGTTTGGAAAAGGAAAATTGTATCAAACAAGCAATCAAAGGAAATCAGTCCAAATCACTATATGTGAACATCAAAGATCTCAACAACTGGCAGAAATAAATATGGAAGAATCTCCAACGGCACATAGAAGATTGAGGAAAAAATCTTCAAAAATCCCTTGAGTTGTGAAATAGCCGAATGTTGAAAGGCTATAAATACGAGCTCTTAAAAGAAGAAAAGCACGCAACCACTTATACTTTCGTCTCAACCTTCTCAAGTTCTTTATTTACCATAAGCATTGTAATCTGAGTGACTTACTTTGTAAACAAAAAAGAGAGGAAAGATGTAGTATAGTTGGTGAGGCTTTGTATTGAGAGGTTATGTCATTGTTCATTTCTTTGGTGAGCGAGTGAAAACCAAAGAGTCGTTGTTGGTGAGCGATTGAAAAACCAACCTTGTACAAGAGTTTGAGTGTTAGACGTAGGAGCCGCACCTTACAACCATTGTATGAAGAACAACTTACAAAGAGCTTAAAAAGACAACCTCTTTGCAACCCAAGGGGACTGGATTAGGATACCACATTGGTTCCGAACCAGTACAAAAATCCTGGTGTCATTTATTATATTGCTCTCGTATTATATTCTGCACCCTTACTATTTATTATGGTTTATACTTGTGTAAATCGAAGGACTAACAAATTTGTGCAGGTTGTCTCGCCATCAGTCTACTGGCACCAAACAGTAGTCGACTAGATTTTTTAACAAGCTTACAATTCAACCCCCCCCCCCCCTCCTGTACTTTCAATGGAGACCACATGTCATGTCGCCTCACAGCCTTTTGGTCTAATGTTTCTGCATTTTGGACGGTAGTAATAGGTGCATTAGTTGGAGGAGTTGCAAACTAATTGAGCGGTGGATCTATTGCATTTCTGCAATTATCCATGTTTTTGATAGTTGATTAGGGTCTGCTATAGACCTAATTTTTGGTATTTGGAATTGCCTGGAAAGCTAATGTGATTTGTTTTCACTGGATAGAGATTCATTCATTTCTCAAACAAAAAAAAAAAAAAAGAGGAAACTTTTGGAGTCTAATTTTCAGAAGGAATATGCAGGATTGGGAAATAGATGATTTTCTTAACATGCTGGCCAGACTGGGGAGCTACACAATCCATGATTAGGAAGCAGACACTATCAGATGGGGACAAAACCAGATGGCCAATACTCAGTCAAGGCATGCCCAAAATCAAATGGTGGATAGTTGGCCTTGGAAGCTTATATGGAGAACTAAACTTTCCCCAAGGTCATTTGTTTGGACAGTTCTGAATGAGGCATGCCTTACTCAGAATAATTTGATGAAAAGGAAGATTCAGCTATACAACAGATGTTATATATATAAAAAAAGAAGCTGAAAGTCCTGGCCATCTTTTTCTACATTGTGAAGTTGCCTTTGATTTTTGGAGCATGTTTATGTGCATTTCTAGCCTCAAACGGACCTAAATCAGTAAGGGAAGCATACTTGTCCTGGTGTTTGTGGAGAGTTGATAAATCCATCAAGAATATTTGGAGAATGATACCTGCTTGCATTTTTTGGATTATTTGGTTAGAAATGAATAGGAGACATTTTGGTGGGGCCTCAACTCCCATAGGCACTTTAAAGGCAAAATGTATTGCTCGTTTATTTCGCTAGTCTAGTTTGTACTCGGTAAATAGTCCAGACTAGCTGCTGGACTTCACTCTGTAGCTCTGGCTTGGGCAGTTTTTGTATAGGGGACAAATTTTTTTGTAAGCTTCATTGACATATCTTGTAACTACTGCATCTTCTTGATGCTTTTTTCTTTCTAAATATTAATGAAATCACTTCATCAAAAAAAGAGTGTAATCTTCATTGCTTTCCTGTTTAATTCTTATGTTATATACAAAAAGGAGTTAAATCTGGGAGGAAGCTTTTTCATGATATCCTTGCATTTTTTTTTTCACTTTTAGTTTCTCAATGTAATTGCATTTGTTTGCTTCCTGAAGTCCCTGTGGAGTTTCTTAATAAAAAGGAATTAGTGATCAAACTTTGGACCTTGGGGTCCTGTTCTTTTTTCACAAATATTACTTGTTACACCCCGTATCTTAGAACTAAGGTTAGACTCGTATCATTAGAGTTTTAGTGGAAAAACTGAAGGTTTGAACATTTTGCGAAAATGGTTGATAGGCCTACTTCGGGCAGCCATAATTCTTTGATTAGTTGGGAATTTAGGAAAGTACCCTCAATAAAAGTTGTATTACGTAGAAATACCTTTCTAACGATATAAGGACCAGGCCAATCAAAGATCGGAGCAAGGAGATATGATCGTCTCAAGATGGCTAATAGTAAGGCGCTTAAAATTCTATAGAATCGGCTAAGTTTTCGATACGTCTGCCTTCCAGTCCAATTTTGTGAAAATCCGTGGAGAATTTGAGAAAACTTAAAACATTAAAGTCGTAGCCCTTTAAAATATTTTTCCAACGGTATATTGTGGAACCCAACCAGAGCTCTGTACAAGAAGTTATGTCCCTTTTACCGAACACTGCACAGAACTGACACATGTCGCTTATCAGGGCTCGTGAGGGCGCGTGCGATGGCCCCGCGTCGTGGGCTGATCGCAAAAAATACCCTCTCTGACCACTGACCTACAGAGGGTCGCGCGCTGCACGTGCGTAGCGGGCCCATCGCGTAAAAGGTCGGGTTTCGGGTCAAAAGTCGGGATTTCACGTTTTAAGTTATATTTAAGCTTGGGGTTTATTTCCCTAACACCCCTAGTCACAAAAAATCACCCTAAAGTCAGAGGGAACAAGTCCCAAGCCTCAAGAACCCTCCAAGGTAAGTTTTATCATGATTCTAGGTTGAATTCAAGTCCTTAATCCCTTTCTAACTTGAGTAAACCCTTCTAATCGATAGAGTTGTGAGTGGAACATTATTGTTGGGTGTGGAAACCCTAGAACTCGAATTCAAGAAGATTAAACTTCAAAACGCTAATGCTTCTACACTCTAATCATTCATAATAGTGAATTGATTAGTTCGTGGGAGAATAGTAAATGAGTTTAGTAAAGAGAATTACACGAACTATAGTAGGGTTTTGGATTGTCGACTTGAGATTGTTATAATCATATGGGTGATGGAGAATGATGTTAATTACACTTAATTGAGATTGTAAAATCACCTAGAAGTAATAGAATGAGAATTGGGTGAGGGAAACACCACTAAAGAAGGTTGTGGAGCTTTATGCCCACCAAGTGTTTGATAATATGCTTAGGTGATCATAGCATGAATATTATTGCTAATATGGAATCTCTTTGACTTTTGTTGCTATAGATTAAAGTTGAAAGGGTTAAAGAACGTTGTATTACGCTCAAAGACAGGAATAAAGGTATGTGAGGCTAACTCTCTACGTTTGGGAATGTTAATGATTCTCCCTACGCCACATTCATTTACAACGTTACCAATTGCGTCAGAAATATAGTTAAGCTTAGTTCCTTGAATAGTTGCGTAACTTCTATTCTCTAGTTTCATAGTTCATTCATGACTTTCATTACGAATGTTGTGAGCTCGAGACGTAATCAATATAGACTTGTGTTTGATACCCCGAGTCTCGGTCCAGAATACTCGGATGTTTATACATAGTTAAAGCTTCAGTTCTCATAATCAGTTCATGAATACATGTATGAGTGAATCATTGCCCAGTATGTCAGTGTTGTATCTTTCAGCATGATTCTCAGTTCTTTTATGTAAATTGCTTAATGATGAACACCTGTGTTATTGGGCCTAAGGCCACAGTTATTTATACGGATACTTGGCCCTGAGGCCGTAGCTTGTGCACACATATATATTGGGCCTGTTGCCGCAAATTATTTACTTAGATAAACAGGTGGTTCCTCATTCAGAACAGGGAGTATTCATATCTTTACTTCCTTATTTGAGTTATCAGCTCAGTTTCAGTATTTACGATTCTTTCTTTCAGTTGCTTTACATACCAGTGCAATTCAAATGTGCTGATGTCCTTTTTTCCTGGGGCCTGCATCTCATGATGCAGGTAATGATTTACAGGTTGACGATTCTTCTTGCTAGGACCTTCTCGTATCGAGTATTGGTGGGCCCCAGTTCCCTCGGGGCGTTATCATACTTTTCAGTATTTATAGTAGTTCTATTAGTAAGGTACCCCGGGGGCCTTGTCCTGGTAAACAGTTAGTAGTTCAGTGCTCTTTAGAGGCTTCATAGACTATAGTCAAGTCAGTCAGATGTTTAACACCTTTTGTGTTAGCCCTGTCGGCCAATTATTCAGACTTTCAGACTTATTCAGTATTTCTGCATTCATGATATTTCAGTCAGACTTTAGTAGATCAGTATGTGTCAGTGTTATTTTCGCATTTAGTATGTTTGATATCACATGTTGATTCAGCCAGCCAGTTGGTTCGCTCGGTCACATGCAGACAGGCACCGAGTGCCGTGTTACGCCCAGGCCATGGTTTGGGGCGTGACATTACTCTTTTAAATAGTTTTACTCAATAATCAGACCCTTAGTTAGGTCCAATAGCTTCCCATAAATTTTAGAATTTTTTGTAGCTTTCTGTTTTGAGCATATTTCTGGAAGAATTATGATAACTTTGGTTTTAAATAGTCTGGTAATTGTCATTGGACTTGTTCATTGCTGACTTCTTGTATGTAGCTGTTGAAGGCTGAATTGAGAATTTGAACATCTAGTTGCTCAGATTCTTTGATTGTCGCGAATCTATGAGTAAAAAATTTATGTATCAAGATTTATACATTGAGATTGAAATCTGTTTTGGTTGTCGCGAATAAGCATTTTATGATTGAAATCGTTATGTTTTATTCATTGTTAGCTCGGAATTACTTCCCTTAATTCTTTTTCCCTCTGTCTTGTTTTATAGACCCCCTGGGAATCCGTAATCATAAACAAAAGAATGATACAATGCTTACCAATATCGGCGTGGAGATCCTTCCAAAATCCACATACTCTTTGGGCATAATCACTTGGAAAAACATTCTAAAAGGATGGCTACCCTGCCTCCCTAAATTTACATTGGATTCCTGGGTGATGGTAAATCAGTTAATTTTTGGCATGATAAATGGCTTTCACTAAAATATTCGCCACAATAACTACTCTATGGCCCTCAGCAATATGAGGAAAACCTTACCTTAGCTCAAATTCATGTATATTCTCAATGGCTATTTTCACATTTATCCTTTCACTTACCTCTTGAGGTCAAAACTCAACTGCAAAGTTCATTTTTCCCTACTTCTAATCCAATGCCTGACAAGCAGATCAGGGCCTTGACAAATTCAAGCAACTTCACTATCAATTACTAGTGCACATTTTTATATATTCTCAATGGCTATGCATCCATAATAGACTCCCTACTAGGCACATTTTCCTCCAATGCACTATTGCTAAAACATTCTAGAACTCAACCAACTTCATGACCCAAATTACTCAATGTGACAAGTCCTCATCATTACCATTTCATTGGATACCTCAATTAATCAAGAGCGTTCCTCCACAGGGTGTGCCCCCCAGCATGCACTATGATCCCTTACTGCCTTTGGACCATTTGGTTAACTCATAATGACAACCTTTTCCAAAGCAAAACAAATTCCGTACCACCAGGCCTAGCACATCACCTAGCCACTGAATTTTACTTCTTCACTCAAAAAAACCCCCATCCACCCAAGCATGATCGCATGCTTCACAAACAAATTCCCCGAAACCAAATTGTTTTAAGCTTACATTATTCAACAAAAGAACAGTTGATTGTAGCAAGAAAGATTCTTTTCTTCAGCAGAATATAATTGTGCCCCATACAGGGGAATAAAGGCAGTGCCGGCTTTAGGGTGAAGCTGATAAAGCAATGGCCTTAGGCCCCAAAATTTTTAGGGACCCCATTTGAGAAAAATGAGTATTTTAAAGTAAAACAAATAATTTTTTAGTTCAAAAATAAAAGAAAACTTTAAAATAGATTTGAACAGTTCGAATCATATGAAAAATTATAATTAGTGCTATCCAGAAACCGGTTGGTAAAAACAACATTGTGTACATTTCATGCACGATAATCGTACTGGCCATATTCCAACTAAGTTTATCTCATGAGATGCACGTGCGGAGCACGAAATGCACATACGAAGCACGAGATGCACATGCGACGCACGAGATGCACGTGCGTGAGCTAGTTTTATTGGATATACTTGAGACCTCTTGTTAAAATTTAGCTTTAGGCCACCAATTTTATTGAGCCGCTCCTAATTAAAGGGTGAGACAACCAATGTAAAATCACTACAAAGGGAGAAAACTAAAGTGTATATTTAGTACAAATAAACAATAAAAATGACCATGACAGTCTATCCTGAAAGAGGGATTTGATTCTCTTTTACACTCTTCAATTAGAGCTCGAAACATAGAAGTCGCTGGGCCAAGTTGTCATGATTTCAGATTCAAGAATCTGTATAACTCGCTGCATGGTGGGCCTCGCCTCAGGATTCGATGAGACGCACTGTGTGGCAACTGAAAGCAGGGCATCCAAGCTTTCCATTTGTACTCTTTCACAATACGGATCAACTATCTCCCACTATCTACCCTCAGTAGCTAGAAAATTCAACAGCCTCATGGATATAAGTCCTAAGATTGAATATGATAACTCAGAAATCCAGGTTTATGATGAAAGTGATAATTACAGTCCAATTCCTTTCGGTGATCTAATTTACAAAATAGCTAGCAAATGTATAGGTTTTGTATATTTAAGAACAAATATACATATCATATACATAGAATATACCAAGGATAGACTATCCACTGGGGTATGAATGTGAATCCAATTAGCCCTTTATGCAACCTGGTAAATGAGAGTATCAATCATCTGTTCTTTCAATGTGAGGTTACTGAAGAAATATAGACTAGACTACTGCAATGGCAAGGCATAGCAAAGCCAGCAATGAATTGGGAAGCTGAAGTACAATGGCCTGTAACTCATTATAATGGGAGAAGTGCAAAGGCTGAGGTATATAGGATGGTGCTGGGATGCTGTATTTATGGGATTTAGCAGGAGGGGAATTTTAGAGTGTTTCAAAGGAAGCAGAGGACCACTAATGTGGTGTGAGACTTGTAGTGCAGGAAATCATGTTTAGAGGGGTTGTACAGCCTAAGCTAGCAGGGATATTGAAAAACATGAATGTCTATCCTTAGAGACTATCTAGTATGCTGTTAGTGTTACTGAAGGATGGGACATTGTCCATTCTCAGTTTTTCTCTGATTTGTAAAGCTCACTTAGTAATGAAATGAAAATTCAGTTACCAAAAGAAATATACTTACAATATACATAAAAACATATAATATACATAATTAGTATATAGATTTTGAGCTAATACATACCTAGCCAACAATGTGGAGGCCCTTCTCAGTGATTGACGCATCAGTGGGCCGCTTCCCACTTACTACTTCAAGATCCAGAACTCCAAAACTATAAACATCAGTCTTTTCTGTAGCTCTACCACTCTGCATGTACTCTGGAAAATAAAAGGAATACCTCGTTATACTAGTATTTTTTTGTTGAGACATTGGAAAAGAATATATTATGTTAAAGCCTATGCATACCTAGAGCTAAGTACCCAAATATGACAACTATAATGGTTGTGGTGTGAGACTCTTCATCCTTCAGCAAGGCCAGTCCAAACTCAGATAGTCGAGCCTTAAAATTTCCATCAAGAAAAATATTAATAGACCTTATGTCTCGATGTATTATTCGAGGAAGGCGATCATGATGTAAATGTGCCAGCCCTTTTGCAGCTCCCATGATTATGCTTTGTAGTTGGTGTCAGAACTGGGCTTTATCAAGTTGCAAACTAGTGTCGAAACCTTTGGAGTTCAATCATAAGTTGACTTTTGTAGAGATTGATGAACTAACAGATGACAAATGTGCAAATAATGATTCTCAAACAGATGCCAAATGTTGAATGAATGATCCTCGACTTGAAGATAGAGGAAGATATCAAAGAATTATAGGTAGATTGTTGTACTTGACTTTGACAAAGCATGATCTAGCCTTTATGATTCAAGTTTTGGGCCAACACATGCATGCACCTAAGCAGAGTCACTTAGAAGCTGCATTCAGTGTTGTAAGGTATATAAAGGGATGTCCAGATTGTTTATGCCATCAGAAACCATTTCAGTACTCACAACATTCTGTGACTCAGAATGGAAAACATGTGTTGAAATTAGGAAGTCTGTAACTGGATATGTAATCAAGTTTGAAGATGCACTAATCTCATGGAAATCTAAGAAGCAAAATACTGTATCAAGGAGTTCAGCTGAAGCAGAATTCAGAAGCATAGCTACTACTCTTGTTGCTGAGGTGATATGGCTAACAATATTGTTCAAGGAACTTAGTGCTACTATTAAATTGCCTGTTAGACTGTTATGTGATAGCAAAGCTGCTATTCAAATAGCATTATATCCATTTTTTCATGAGAGAACAAAACATATTAATATAGATTGTCACTTTGTTAGAGAAAAGATTTAAGAAGGTTTGGTGCAAACACAACACATTGGTATGAGAGAGCAACAAGCAGTTCTGTTGACAAAGAGTCTATGTACATCGCAACATGAATTTTTGGTTGCCAAGCTGGGAATGAAGAATCTATTTTCATCCATCAGCTTGAGGGGGAGTGTAGAAGAAAGTTAGTGTAGGGGCCTATGTAGCAATTAAGTTAAACTATTAGTTAGTTTGTTACATTGTAGTTAGTGAAGGAGTTAAAGAGTGTGTGTGTGTGTGTGTGTGTGTGTATATATATATATATCAACTCTCATGTACAGATCATTTTAAAATTGAATGAGAAGATATTTTTTCCAACTCTCTCTCTAGATGATAATTGTCTCTCCCCCATTCTCACAAGCTTCGATCATCTGATTCCATGGTTGAATGCTTCAACAATAATACCTTTTCAAGAATATAATGTAACAACCTGTTTTGTCGTTTAGGCTTTTGACCCTTTTTCCACCCTTCGCCTAGCTCCGTTAGAATAATTTTGACCCGCGAGGATGGGTGGTATGGTTCCCGAGGGAGTTGGGAGAGTCGTAATAAAAATTGAGGATTGTAGAAGCCCTTAAGTTATAATAGTGAAAATGATTGACGAAAAGTTGACTTTTGTGTATACGAACCTTTTTGGGAATTTCATCGATTTCATGAGGTCTAAAGAGTCGATTATAACTTGGTAGGGTGGTTGGTTCAGTTCCCGAGGTGCTCGGGAGCGTTTTGGTCACTTGGTTTGAAACTTGATTTTTGGGGTTGGCCGGGTCAAGATGATCTCCGTTGGAAATTTCAAGGGCACGGGTGAGTTCGTAGCGTATTTTTGCATTGATATGCACATTCAGTTTGTATTCGGGAGGTCTTGGATGGATGTCGGGTTTCGGGCTGGACTTGGTAAAAACCCAGATTTTGCTGGTTTCTGGTGGCGCCGCAGACGCGAGAGGGTGAGATGTTAAGTGGCTCCGTGTATGCGAGAGCCACTTCGCGGAGGCGAGTCCGCATCTATGGACAAGGTGTTCGTGGATGCGAAAATCGCTGAACAAATTTCCCTTTTAATTCCCAATTTCGAACCCATTCTTTTCATTCACCAAAATCTTAACCTATAGAGTATTGTGGACAAATTTGGAAAGCTTGTGGGTGATTTCATCTTGGGGTAAGTTCCTTTATACTTGTGATTTATTTATGGCTTAGATCGGAATCCATGATAGCTTTCATCTTTTAAGTTGGGGAAGATAGGTTAAAACCCTAAAGTGTTTTATGATTCTTTTTCAATTCTAATGGGTTTTGTGGGAGGGTCTATTGATTTCCAACTTCTAATCACTGGAGAATTTAGTTACTAAGTTGAATCTCTCCTTAATTCTAGGGGGTTGAATATGGAAAATTGAGGGTTTTCTCTAAATTTGAGGGTTTTCAATTAATGATGAAATTAATGCTCATTGGGGGCTAGTTGGTGTTGTTGATGAAATTAATGTGGAAACGACGCGCAGGCAACGCGCATCTCATCTGAGTGATAGGTGATGTGTTGCGTAATTTCGACACATTTGATGCTTTTAACGGGGGTTTTTACTTGTTTTCAAGCAAGTTTGTGTCGTTTTGATGTGGTTTTTGTTATGTTCCAGGTATTTAGTGGTTTATGGAGAAAGTTGAAGACTTGCATGAAAAGATTACAAAAAGAAGTGAAAAATGGCAAGTAATTGAACAGACAACTTGACGGGACAAAAGACGGACCGCAGAACATTCTACGGGACGTCAAATGGATCGTAAACTGGTCACAGTGTACCTGCCAACCAAAGGAAATTTCACGGAGCAAAAAGACGGTCCGCAGAATATTTGACGGACCGTGAAACCTACCTTCAATCAGTAAAAATGTTTAATTCAACCAAGCGAAATCCTGCGAAGCATTTATACAGACCGTATAACATTTTACGTCCGTCGAATAGGAAGCGCAAAAGGATGAAGAAGGCAGTTTGACGGCTGAAGAGGACATTTGACAAATAATATTCCATCCTTTTCCTATTAGAATGTACTTGTCCATCATGTATGATATTTATAAATCAAGTATTCGTTTCAATTTAATTATACAACAATGTTTGACTAAGCACGGAGTTTATGAAAGAAATAAATACTTTTAAATCTGTGATCTTAAAAATTTCCATGATATTTTCGTGGATATAAAAAGCATGTAGTTAAGGGTTCAATTGGAAATTTAAAGTTACATTGTTTCAATATATCGAGCAATAAGAACCATAGTTAGAAATGGTGACTTAGTGAGGGGTGAGTAGAATTGTACTTACCATAGTGTGTAATTTTAGATACAAATCAGCTGGATTCCATTTGCATTTGCATAAATTGACACATATATTTGAGAAGTACAGAGGACAAAAGTCTTGAAGTAAATAAAGATCCTCTTCATATTAAGCAAAAATTCTAGGGAAAAAGCTCAAATATGCCATTGAACTATCAGAAAAGGTTCATTCATGCCACTCATAATAGTTGGGCTCAAAAATGCCACCGCCATTACCATTTTGGGTCATATATGCCATTACTCACTAACGGAACTCTACTACTATTAGATTTTACCACGTGGCATTATCTAAACCCTTCCTTTTATAAATGACATATATGAGCCATTTCGTAGTTCAGTGGTATATTTGAGTGTATATATATAAGGAGGACTTAGGCCGCCTACGTGGCGCTCTACAAACTCAGGAATCATATTTATCTTTTCCCCTTTTTTTTTGGCTTTTTACTATTCTTTAGCCAGTTTATTTGCTTCAGAAAATTGAAAGGCCACGTCTCTTAAATTGACAGTTTTAAACCTCCCTCTTTAATTATATCTCTTCCCCGTTTTCCTTTTTCAAGTAAAACACCTATTCTTCATAGCGTCTGTCTCCTTTTCCTCTCTCCTCCCACTCGCCAGACGTAAAGTTCTTCTTTTCGCCTTCGATATATTTATTTTTTCCTTCATTCTATGTTTGTTGTACTACTTAAGTTTGTATCTTTTAGTTTTTTGGTTGTTCACTTACTGAGTTAATTTTTCTCTCATTCTATGTTTGTTGTAATACTTAAGATTGTATCTTTTAGTTTTTTGATATGGTAGCGCTTCTTAATTTGCAGAAGCCATCAAACACGGATACGTCACCGACTCTGGTGGCGGTCACAAGTTTGGTGAGATTGGGGCGGGCAATGGAAATGACAACACCAATCATGGCAGAAACAGAGAGTCCAACTTAAATGCACCGAGAGATTTGGAGTTCTTCCAAAATAATGATCACATCACAGCCGTACGTATCCTTCTAACGTTGAGGACCTTTCTAAGTCAAAGTAGTCGGGATTGATAGTTCCAGGGGAAGAAGGGGGGGGGGGGGTATAAGGAGAGAATCGTGTGTTTTGGTTAAATAGTATTAATTTTACAACTTTCTTTCTGTTATTGCCACATTGTATTTTTGGAGTATAAAATTCGGCTCATACATCTTACCTGTGGAATTGCTATCAGTCAATACTTTGCATTCCACATAATCAATCAATTTTTTGTGTTTTGGTAACATAGTTGGAATTTTACAACTTTGTTTCTCTGATTGTCATGTAGGTGAGAACCTTATAATCGTCAACTATACGAGGAACCAGACGTTTACACGCAGATTAGTATGTCTCAAGCCCATGAACTAGGACTATGGTTCGATCCCTGTTCTTAAAATTTTCACGTTGTGCTCTTCTTCAACTATCCCCATCTCACGTTTCCTTTCATTTGTGGAAATCAAGAATTTGTGTTTTTGGTTGCCTTTTACATTCTTCCTAATGGTGAAAAAAAGGGTGCAAGGGAAATAAAAAGTGTGGTCTCGGTCTTGAGAATGAAAGCAAGGATCCACATTTTTTGGTGTTTTATTGCTGTTTGTTGTAGGATATTTTTCACTTCTTTGCACATTTGGGCATCTGATAGCTATATCTTAGAAAAGTTTGATATGACACCCATTTATCCCTTTTCTCGATTTTTTACATTTTCGACTCAATTTCAATTCAATTTATGTTACAAATACGAAATCCATGTTGGACCAAAAAGGAGTCTAAAAGTCATTATTAAAGAAAGAACGGGTTCATGCATTAGAGAACTCAATTAACCTGACCAAGAACAACTGTTTCATCCATTGGAGAGAAAGATACTATAAATATCACTTCTTTAAGCTTATCGAGCAACCAATCCACATCTTGACATTTTTTGCAGAAAATGAGACGACCATCTTTTCACATCTTGCAAGCCTCTTTCACATTTCTTTTGCTATTATATTATGGTTCTATATTCCTTTGGATGTCTCTTTTGTCTGTTTCTATCAAAATTTTGTATTGACTGATGTATGAGATCTATATACATCAAGATTAGATTGAATAATTCCTTACTAATTGAGTTCACGCTTGTGTAATTGTTGCTTTCATGTACTAGGAATTGTGGGAAACTATGAGGTCCTTGAGACTTGAGAGCTGTGAAATATTAATAGGGTACTTTGATGTTTCTATTCGTTCTAATATATTTGTAATTTGAGTCACTCCAAGTTGGTTTTCGGAGCCAATTTATTTGGTTTTACAACTGTACATGTACAAGTAATTGATTTTTATAGTTTAAGGTAAGTCATTTTGCACTTCCTTTGAGTTTCTCTGTGGGGAAGGAAAAGTGAAAAAAAAGAAAAGATGATATAATTATGTAGAGTTAGTAGATGAGTAATTATGTTGGTAATCAAACCTGCACACAAACTTGCGTTTTGCAAACTTCTTTCACTATTTGCAGTAATACAACATTAATCATGCATTTTAAATGTTGAATTACCAACAATTTGGTTTCTCCTACTCAAAGATATGGAATTTTTTTCTAAATAGCATTTGCTTATGAAAATGTAATAAGCATATGTTCTTAAGCATAAGATTGCTACTGTTCCTGTTTATGTGAAACTGCTCATATGGAAAGTGCTGGAACTAACTAGAAAAAATGGGTATGTATGATAAAAATTATTTTTTATATGCATAAACAAGAAAAAGTTTTTTCAATATCGATTAAATTTATAAGAAAAAACATTTACATAATTTAGTCAATATTCATTGAATTAACTTTTATATGCATAGACATGAAGAGTTATTCCTATATGAGTCATGTTTCTTATTCCAATTGAGGACTATTCCTTCAAGAACTCTATCATTATCTGTTGCATATATTTGTTACTTTCATTTTTGGTTCGCATGTACTAGAAGAAGTTTCACGACCGCGCGAAGCGCAGGTAAATTTACTAGTTCCTATATAAATCTCCATCTTTTCTAATTTTATGTAACAAGCTTATAAGGACAAGTTTATCCCTTATACTAATAACATTATTATTTTACATGAAAAAACTATATACTCTTTATTAGTTATATTATGAATCTAATCTTATTCTATATCATTCACAATTTTCATGTACTTTATGACTCTTTAAAAAGATCTAATAAAAACATAAAATTCGTTTTAAGAAAAGAAAAAAAAAGACGGGTTTAAAAGAGAGTACATTAATGAGGTGAGATGGCTATGAAAAATACATGTGAGTGTGACAAATTTGAGCCTTCTCCCGACCACTATTAACGCGCCAAATTTCACTCATATGTAACTCTCTATACCCATCTACACCTCATTAGTGTACTCTCTTTTAAATCTATCTCTTTTTTTATTAAATAAATTTTAGATGTTTTTTAAAATCATTTTTAAAGAGCCATTAAGTGTGCAAAAATTGTGAAGGATGTAGAATAAGATTATATTTATAATTCAATTAAAGAAGAGAGATAGTGTTTCCATGTAAAATAATAATGTTATTAGTATAAGGGATAAACTTGTCCTTGTAAGCTTGTTACATAAAATTAGAAAAGATGGAGATCTATATAGGAATTGGGAAAAGACTTAAATATGCCACTGCACTACGAAATAGCTCATATATGCCACTCGTGAAAAGAAGGGTTTAGATAATGTTACGTGGCAAAAATTGGTAGTAGTAGAGTTCTGTTAGTGTGTAATGGCATATATGACCCAAAATGGTAACGGCGATGACATTTTTTAACCCAATTATTAACGAGTGGCATGAATGAACATTTTCTGATAGGTTCCTGAAAACAAAGACAAGAATACATCAAGTTAGTGAGAATTAAAGCGTTGTACTATAGCTCAGAAAGCTCAAACATTATGTATATGGATGGTTTTAGTAAGATTTATGACCACCTATAAACAAATAAAAAACATTCAGGCTACCACACTGAGGCATCCAATCAAGAGTTTTAACTGCTGCATAGGTCTATTCCCTGAAAATAGAAATGGAAATTTGGCCGATCCGCAAAAATATCCTGTTGTAGTCTTTGGCCTTCCTTTGCTAGCAAATTTGTCACCTTGTTCTGCTCTCTAACGTTATGCCTACTTGGGGGTTCCCCAGATTGAGCAACTCCCTGCATTCATGTAGGATGTTAGTGTAACACCTCGTACCTTTAAACTAGGCTACATTCATGATTTGGGATTTAGAAAACCAGACGGGAAGTATTGAAACTAAATTCGTCTCAGTTCAGCAAAGTTTCATTTTACGTCCAGATATATGGATTGTCTATTATTATACGGCCCGTACTTTCGGACCGGGTTAGGTAGGTGGAAAATTCTAGTTTCTGCCATAGTTTTTAAAATGCTTCAATATGGATCGTATTTTCGGTCCGTGAATCTTGTTTGGGAAATCACAGTTTCTGGAAATTTTTGTCATTCTTAAATAAGGTCAGTTATACGGACCGTATACCAAAATACGGACCGTATAAGTTGACCATATAATTCTCCGACTCAGTTAAGTATAAATGTGGGACTTCAGTCTTTTATTCTTTTTTCCATACTCTCAAGCCCTAGCACGAAGGTTATCTCTTCCCACCATTAAAATACACCAAGGTAAGCCTATTCCAATCACTCCAAGTGAATTCTAACATGTATCCATGATTTCTAAATAAGAATTCATTGTTCCTAACCTAGGGTTTTCAAGAAAACCCATTTCAGGAATTCAAGGCTTTGGAATTCTTCTTCAAAGTTTGGACCTTTACTACGAGTTTAGAGTATTGCCAGGTATGTAAGGTTTCTATCTACGTGTGGAAACATCCTTGTTCTTTCCCACGCCACGTTCCTCCATGATTATACAAGAGTTCGCCAAAACTAGGGTTTTAGCCATGTTCATGATAACCCTAAGTTCATGTACCATGATATATCATGTTTGTATGATTACTTCGTTATTGTGTTCTTAATATTCCCTTTTGGTTATTCAGAATCTGTCCGTAATCCATGAAAATCCATACTTTGCATTCCATGTGTTCTTACATGCAAGATATGAACTATATGCTAATTTTCATGAAAATCCTACATGTCTCCATGTTTTTGTACAAGTTATATTATATATTATTTTATGTTGTAATACAATCAAGCATCATGTTTTTAAGCAAGTTATATAATTCATGGGCTACTAAGCCAACTATATCCATGTTCATGTTTTGAGAGTTGCACAGATTACCAAGAAGGCTCAGATAGCCTGAACCCTGAAACTACATATGCCAGCGTAGGATAAGGATCGCTCCGCCCAGTTAGGACGATACCTTCATGTTTACCCATTATGGTTATTGGATCCATTCATGTTCATGTTCATGTTCATGTCTTGCACCCCGGCAAGGTACAAAATGGCTTAGGCGTCGAGCAAAGACCAGATGCTACGTTCTTACGTGGTGGTTACATATCGGTTATACTAATGCTCTCCCACATATATCTTTATAGACTTAAAATGTTTTACTCATGTTATACATACATATTCATGTCAGATATTCATGTTCATGTTCATGTTCATGTTCATGTTCAGTTTACAGTTTCAGTTTCAAATTATTTCATGTGCCATGCTTTACTTTATTCAGTTGCTTTACATACCAGTACAATTCAAGTGTACTGACGTCCCCTTTTATTTGATCGGGGCCCAGCATTTCATGATGCAGATTTACAAGATGACGGATCAACACATTAGGACTCAGCATGTATCAGCTTTTGGTAAGCCCCATTCTATTTGGGGTTTTAGCTTTACTTATGTTTATTTCAGTCATGCAGTTAAGGTATGCCGGGGGCCTTGTCCCGATAAATAATTTAGAAGTCAGATTCATGTCAGAGGTTTCATAGACTAGTCAGTTATGTTATGTTAGATATTCAAAGTTGTCTAGCCATTTTTGGCTCATTATTATCATGTTTATTCAGACTATTCCTGTAACGACCCGTTTAGTCGTTATAGTGTTTTGACCCATTTAACCTTGTTGACCTTTTCCCAAGTCCCGTTAGTATGATCTATGACTTAATGAAGTCATTGGGTTGGTTTCCGCAAGGTTCGAGTGTAAATTGAGTCATTGATGGAGAAACTAGTTAAGCAAGCGAGTTAGAGTTGACCACGGTCAACATCGGGTTAGGATGACCCCGTGTCAATATTTTGGAAGTTCCAACATGATAATATGATGATTTTAAACTGGTCCACAAGTTTTGGTGAGGTTCTGAAGAGTTTCGGATGGGTTTGGATTTTGTCGCGCTTCTATTCGATATTTTTGTCATAGGTCTGTGGATAGAAATGGCTCTAGATTTATCATCTGACCTTTTTTTGGGTGAGGTTTCAACCATTAGATCCGTATCAAAATTACAAAGCTATAGGAAAAAGAATCATAGCGTTTGGCCACCGTATGAGGGAGTTATGACCATTTTAGTGGGACTATTCCAAGTAACCGCTATAGCGACCAAGGAAACTATAGCGGGGACCGCCGCAGCGGTCCGGAGATGCCACGGCCTACGGGGGTGCCCTATTTTAATACTCCAACTTCCACCCATTATTCCCACGACCCCAAAGTCTGTTTTCAAGAGAGAAAAGGCAAAATTCATTCCATTCTTTGGTGAAAGCATCTTGGAGGTAAGTCCCCATCTTTATTTGTTCCTTTTCCTTTTTCTTCAAGTTCCATGATTATTTAAGGGTCCATCAATGGTGGGTGAAAATCCTAGAATTTAGTAAACTCTAAAATAATTGGTGGATTGTTGATTTTGTTGTTGATTATTCATCTAGGAGTATAGATTATCACCCTCTAGGAAGTGAATTTGATTTCTTATGGTTGAAATTGCATGGTGAGACTTAGGGTTCTAATAAAAATGGAAATTTTATCCTAAAATCTATTTGGAAGGATAAATTGATTAGAAACCCATGGATTGAAGGTTAATGATTCTAGAGATAGAAGTTATGATAAATTCACCATTAAAAGATGGTTTCATCTATTGAAGAGGGTAGAAGTAAGTGGGTCTTCTTCCCCAAATTATTGTTCTTTTTAAATACATGGTTTGTTTCTTACTTCGCATCATATTGTTAGACTTTAACCGTTATGAGGCACTTCGAAAATAGAAGGCTCGTGTGGAGTGGTTCGTGGCTCTTGTTCTGCATTCCAGGTAGGTTATGGCTTACGTTAGTTAGACTTTGATTAGAGAAACGTATGTATTGTGTAGAATTGATGGGAGAAAGCATGATTAGGTCTTCGAATATGGTGTTTGGGTATTAGCTAGGTCGGTATGGATAGTATCTAAGTTATAAGGTGTAGTGTATTCACTTTTCTAATTGTTGTTAATTGTGGCTCGTTGCCATTAATTAGACTTATTACCTAAATTATTGTGTTGTACTCGTGTATTATGACATATATTATCGGAGGGAAGGAAGAATAATGAGTTTAGGCATATAAGTGGATGGATAAAAACTTGATGTATATTAGGTTGATGATAATATATAGAAAAATGTAGCATTATGGTGATACAAGACTTAGTTATGAGGCGTATTTGTTGTGTGTGGAAGTAAAGATTAGACTTGTTACATGAATTGTCGTATTGGCATTTCATAGTTGATTGATCCACCACGTTTACACTCATTGCTTTATTGGTTTGCATTGATTTTTCATGTTTACACTCATTTATGCATTCATACACTCATGGATAATGGTTTGGAAGACTTGTGGCATGATGCCTTGTGTTTGACATTAATATTGCTGATTGTTCATAGTCCATATATACTAATGAACTGGAATACGTTGAGACATACATTGTGATGTGAAATTAGTGAAGAAGTTAATATAATCTTCTTGTTGAACTTGTGATACTATTTGATACATGGTACTTGATGATTTGAGTATGGATTATAAGAGCGCAGGAAATACCGTTATGTACAGATATATGGAAAGGCACATATGTGACCTAGACTATGGCTCGTGGTCTGAGGTTCGTTCCAGAAATAAGGGATATATTGATATGGCCGCGACTGAGGTTCTTTCCGGGGCGGAGGATTTATGACTCGGGTTCGAGGAGTGGATCAGGAATGAGGGTCCATGGATACCATGGGTCCTCGGCAGGTCATGACTACTGAGTTATGACATCAGTAGCTTGTGTGTACAGTGTGTATTTGGCCAGGGCATTGTATTACATTGCTCTGCACATCATCATATTTTGCACTGCACATCATTACATTTATTCTGCATTCTTATATGGCACGTTTAGTTATGATTTTGGTGTGTTTGCTGAAACGGCTGTTGTGGTATTGATATGATCATTAACTGAGTTAAATTGTGGATTAGTGACTCTACCCTAGGGAAGGAACTTAGGCTTATGCTTATTAGGTGAGATTATTGAGATTAGGCAGACTTGTGGTTTAGAAGCTTCATCTTAGGTTGTGACTCTGTTATGGGATATTCTGTGACTTGGATTTGAGTTTAAGTGTCTATCTGTTTATCTCATTGATTTTATATTTATATGCGTGAACTAATCTTAGTCGACCTATGATGCTTACCGGTACATAGTGTTTGTACTGATACTACCTTACTGCACCTTTTTTTAGTGCAAATTGTGTTCCAGAGATTTCATCCAGATTACATCTCTAGCTTGAAGCTAGTTAGCTCGATCAGATCCGAGGGTGAGCTTCTATCCATGACATGCCACCTGAAGATTTCTCTTTCCATATGTCTATTTTTATTCTAGACATTATTTGTTATTATAGTTGGGATATACTTCATTCTTTAGGCATCGTTGGTTAGAGTCCTTGTACGATGACTTTCAGATCTTGGGGGTGAATAGTTAAGACTTCCGTACTTATATCATCTATTAATCATGACTTATTTTATTTATTTATTCATTCACATGATCATTGATTGCTTAAGTATAAAGTATTAAAGAAGTTAAACTTGGCTAATGATTAATGGGTAAGGGTTCGCCTACTAGTGATAATAAGGTAGGTGCCCGCACAATCAGTAATTAAGGTCGTGACAGTTGGTATCAGAGCATACGTTCGTGAATCTCGTTGTAAAAGGACGTGTCTAGTAGAGTCTTGCGGATCGGTATGAAGAGCTCCGTACCTATCTGCGAGAGGCTATGGGACATTTAGGAAACTTCCCATTTTTTCATTCTTTCGTGCTACTTTATTCAAATTGGTATCTAGACCATTCCAATTGGTATCTGCACTTTCTTGTCTTATTCTTCCACAATGGTTGAAACCCCTTTCCTAAAATCTTATACGAGCAGTTTGTGTTATACCATGGCCTAATATGGTATTAAATGCATCTTCCTTATTCAGAGGCATGATCCAAGTTCGCTTTCATTGTGACTTGAAGTTTAGTTGTATGGGTTGTAATTTAGACCTGTTTAGTGTGTTTGCATAATCTTGTAAAGAAGAACATTAGATAGAGTAATCTCCACTATTAGGGAAGGAATAATCGGTATTTGACTCGTCCGGTCCTTGTAGAAACCTTAACCACCTTAGCCGGTGACACCTCTCCGAGAGTAGAATGAGCTAATAGAAACTCAAATGTAGAAGTCTAAGAACTGAAAACTTGACTTGTTTGTGATTATTGTTTGGTTGTTTTGAGTCCATTTGGGGGTGATGTAGGAAATTAGAACTCCGTTGGGAATTTTGAGGCCACGGGTGAGTAGGTATAGTGTTCTTAGGTCTATGTGCATGTTTGTTTATATTTTTGAGGCCTCGGATGAAATGTTGGATGATAGAGTGAAAAACTAGGAAAAATTGTATACTCACTGCCTTAGTAGTACCGCTGTGGCAGGGGTTGTACCGCGGCGGTGGTACCTCTGTAGCGGCAGGCCTCTCGCCGCTGCGGTCATTCGGGAATTGAGGTGTCCGCTATGACGGGCACTGGACCGCTATAGCGAAACCATTGCAGCGGGTCCATGCTCGCCACGGCAGAGGGACGGATCGTTATGGTCCGCTATAGCGGCCAGGCAAAGGGACGGATCGTTATGGTCCACTATAGCGGGCTCTTGGCCGCTATAGCGGGACCGCTACAGCGGTCGACGGAAAACAGTAAGCCCCGTTTAACTTGAATTTGTTTCTTCTGGGGGTGAGTTCCCTTGCCCTATCTTATGAGTATCTATCATCTTAGGCTTGAATTAATGGTGCAAATCTATTACTTCGCTTGAATGGTTGATAGGAAAAAGGTTGACATAGTTAGTATTAAATAAAGCATGTTGAGATATAAAATCTTAGTTTACTGATCTAAGAAAGATTTACTGATTGCATTGTGATCAAAGGGTTCTAGAGAAGTTGTAATCATTAGAGGTATAAATTGGGATTAGTATAATCAAATCTCGATATATTAGATGATGCATATGTGTTGTAGCAATTCCTGTGGTAGGTCCGAGTCCAGAAATATGGAAAATTGGGTCTTTGAGCTAAAGTTAGAAAGAGTTTTGGCTGATAAGATAAACTGATAGTAGTTAGGGTGCACTTGGTGCCAGGGAGGCTTCCGTGTGGTTATAATGCATGTCCTTGGGTTATCGTCAACCTCCGTACTCCCCTTCTTCGTTTGAGACGGTTTGTATGATTCATTCCATGGTTGAGTTGATCCAATTCTTGATATGACTTATGGCTTGTGACTTGTACCTCCACTGTTGCTTTATTGGTTTGCATTGATTTTCCATGTTTATACTCATTTATGCATTCATACACTCATGTATGATAGAAATGATTTGGAAGACTTGTGGCATGATGCCTTGTGTTTGACATTGGTATTGCTAATTGTTCATTGTCCATATATACTAATGAACTGGAATACATTGAGACATACATTGCGATGTGAAATTAGTGAAGAAGTTAATATAATCTTCTTGTTGAACTTGTGATACTATTTGATACATGGTACTTGATGATTTGAGCATGGATAATAAGAGGGCAGGAAATACCGTTACGTACAGATATATGGAAAGGCACATATGTGACCTAGGCTATGGCTCGTAGTCCAAGGTTCATTCCGAAAATGAGGGATATATTGATATGGCCACGACCGAGGTTCTTTCCCGGGCGGAGGATTTATGACTCGGGTCCGAGGAGTGGATCCGGAACGAGGGTGCATGGACACCATGGGTCCCCTGCAGGTCATGACTACTGAGCTATGACATCAGTAGCTTGTGTGTACAGTGTGTATTTTGCCAGGGCATTGCATTGAACATCATATATTTTGCACTGCACATCATTACATTTATTCTGCATTCTTATATGGCTCATTTAGTTCTGATTTTGGTGTGTTTGCTGAAACGGCTGTTGTGGTATTGATATGATAATTAACTGAGTTAAATTGTGGATTAGTGACTCTACCTGGGGAAGGAACTTGGGCTTATGCTTATCAGGTGAGATTATTGAGATTAGGCAGACTTGTGGTTTAGAAGCTTCATCTTAGGTTGTGACTTTGTTATGGGATATTCTGTGACTTGAATTTGAGTATTAAGTGCCTATCTGTTTATCTCATTGATTTTATACTTATATGCGTGAACTAATCTTAGTCGGCCTATGATGCTTACCGGTACATAGTGTTTGTACTGATACTACCTTGCTGCACCCTTTTTTAGTGCAGATTGTGTTCCAGAGATTTCATCCAGATTACATCTCTAGCTTGAAGCTAGTTTGCTCGATCAGATCCGAGGGTGAGCTTCTATCCATGCCATGCCACCTGAAGATCTCTCTTTCCAGATATATATTTTTATTCCCGACATTATTTGTTATTATAGTTGAGATATACTTCATTCTTTAGACATAGTTAGTTAGAGTCCTTGTACGATGACTTTCAGATCCTGCGGGTGTAATAGTTAAGATTTCCGCACTTATATCATCTATTAATTATGACTTGTTTTATTTATTTATTCATTCACATGATCATTGATTGCTTAAGTATAAAGGATTAAAGAAGTTAAACTTGGCTAATGATTAATGGGTAAGAGTTCGCCTACTAGTGATATTAAGGTAGGTGCCCGCACGATCAGTAATTAGGGTCGTGACAATTACCTTTATGCCTTGATTCAAGATATATACATGCTAAATACAAGTTATTTCATGAAACCATGTTTACAAGTTATTTCGTGAAATCATGTTTACAAGTTATCTCATGTTCATGTCCAGGTTTACAGTTTCAGTTCTTATCATGTTATTCCATGCCCCAAGTTATTTCTTTCGGTTGCTTTTACATACCAAGTACATTCATTGTCCGACGTCCCCTTTATTGCTCGGGGCCTCGCATTTCACGATGCAGTACCGATTTATAGGACGACGCATCCGCTAGTAGGACTCCACACGTATCGAATTTGTTGGTGAGCCCCATCTCATTCGGGGTTTAGACATTGTCTCTCTTTATTTAGTTATGCATTTAAAGGTATGCTGGGGGCCTTGTCCCAGCAAGTACGTTCTCATGTTCAGACTCATGTTAGGGGTTTCATAGACTAGACAAGTCAGTTATGTCATGTCAGACTTTCGGAGTCGGTTAGCCAGTTTGGCTCTTTTATGATATTATCCGTATTCATGATTTAAATAAGTATTTATTTTTAATATTGTGACTTCCTATGTTTTACAAAAGCTCATCATGCATTCACGTTACATCCCGCTCATATTTATGTCCCATGTTGATTCAGCAAGCCATGTGGTTCGCTCGGTCACATGCAGTCAGGCACCGAGTGTCGTGTTACGCCCAGGCCAAGGTTCGGGGCGTGACACCTATGTAAAGGTAGATAGAGCTGATCGATAGATTGCTAGCTTATTAGAGGAGCTGGAAGGGGTTATAGCACGGGTAGTCCGAAAGGAGATGGAGCCGCTACAGGAGCCCCTTACCCAATCATACCGTCAAATTTACTCCAGAATTGATGGCATTGAGAGAAGAGTCCTTGAGTTGGAAAAGGTGTCGTCAGCAGCTGAGATAAAAACAGTGAAGAAAGATATTACACAGTTGAAGGACGATGTCCTTGCGCTTCAGGTGAAGGAGGGGGGAGTGTTTGCAGATCCCCCTCAACCAGCAATGCCGATTGACTTGGCCTCTTTGGTGCCAGTGGTGCGACTGTCGAGAGGAGCCCTCGGCCCAAGATAGAGGCAAGAGGCTGAGATCTGGGAAAGATAGTGAGGGCCTAGACACAGTTGATCTAGAAGAGCGCCAGATGAAGAAAGCCACACGGCTATTTCTTGTTGACTACCACTACACGGGGGCATCGAGCAGCATAGATCCCCCTGTTGAGCAAATGGTACCCAGCATTGTGGTACCTGAGGAGGCCGGGACGACTTTTCTAGTAGAGGACCTACTTACACAGAGTCAGTCTGAGCCTCCTAGCAGCACTATTGATCCGGCACCCGCCGATACAGATGCGGTGGGGGCACAGCAGGAGGAGCATCGCGCCTAGTGCGCCTCAGGTAGTCCGAACCCTTGTCCTTTCTATGCTTACAATGATGCACTGAGGGCAGTGCATGATTTTTTAGTTGGGGGTGTGACTACTTGATGTTATTATAGTGTAAATATGTGTTTAGGAACCCCCTTGGCTTTTCTTTCCCAGACTTCTTTTCCTGAGGGGTTTTATTTTGTTGAAACTGGAATGTTTAGGTTGTTGCGTAGGTTGAGTAGAGTAGTTTTGACTTATTTGGTATTGTTCTGTAACTGTTGGCATGTTGTTTGTGGTGTATTGAAAATTTTGGGCCCCTCCAAAATTTGAAAAATGCATGTTTAGAAACAGCTATTGAATGACATGATTTGAATCTTTGTATGACATTATTATTATCGGGGTATTGTGTGCAACGAATGAATACTTAAGAGGTCACAATTGTATATGCTCATCCTCACGCCAATATGTGTGTGAGTTGTTAGTTTTGTTCTATTTATGCATGTATAATTTAGAACTTGCCCGGTTGGTTTTGTTTAAATCCGAAAGTTAGTTTAGTTGTGAAATGATCTTGGTCTTTCTTTGTGTAAATAGTCACTTTTCCTAAATAAGCCTGACCATATAATTGTAAATATCCCTAGTTTTCCCTTTTTGAGCCTTTTTCTTGGCTAGCCAATAATGAAACCTTACCCTTTGTGAAATCAATCCATCTTCACACCCGTTCCCTCCTTGATGCTACTAGATAGATGAGGCAAAATTCCTAAGTTGGAGGTGAAATAAATGTGAAGTAGATGTTAAAAACATAAGTTGGGGGTGGTGGAGCTTGCTAGTTGAGATTCGATGTGGTGGTTGCAGATTTATGAAAAAAAATAATAAGAAAACCCAGAAAAGTGTCACACAAAAAGAATTATAAGTTTATTAGGAATAAAATCACATCGAGATTGAAAACTTGAAAGAAATTAAAGGGGTTGAATAAGAGGCGAATTAAGGTGAGAAGATGTTGTAGTGTTCAAGGAGGGTTAGTCACTAATAACCAAAAAGTATTCTGCCCATCCCTAAGCCTACATTACAAGCCTGAAACAAGTCCTAATGTGATCACAACTGAACGAACCTAGGATGAAAGCATAGAAAATAAGGGCAAGCTTATGGTATTTGCATGTGTAGATATGAACTTCTTTGTGAGTGTGAGTGTGCGTGTTTTTCTCTTCTCTTTCGTTTTCGTCCCATTATTGTTGTATATATGTGTGTTGGGACGTTCTTTAGTATATGTGAAGGCATAAGGATGAGAATTGATCAAAACGAAGTGACCGCCTAAAGTAGCATTTGTGTGCATCATAATATGTTTGATAATGTAATGTCATGCATTGAAGCATCATTGTTAATTGTAGCATTCTTGAGTTGTGCAAAGTTGGTTGAATATGGAAAAATGGGGTGGTCCTTGGAAGAGAAACGTGCATACCGGTAGTTCAGAGTCAAAACCAATATGGACATTATTACTCTGTGATATCTAGGTGGTAGATTGAGTCGTTGTGTTGTATGACTTGCTTGAGGACAAGCAAAGACTTTAAGTTGGGGGTGTTGATGTGCCGTGAAATTATGACACATTCAATGCTTTTTGGCTATAAGTTTTACTTGATTTTGAGTAAGTCTTGGTCTTTTTGATGTGTTTGTGATTTGTTGCAGGTATTTAACGTATTTCGGGAGCAAGTCGTGGAAATGACTTAAAAAGATGGTCAAGAAAGAAAAATAACTGAAGCTGGGATTTTACGGAGCAAAAGACGGACCGTATAATGTTTACGGTCCGTCAATTCAACCGTAGATCAATGACAGAAAGGCCTCAGACCTGAAGGAGGAATTCAACTAGAAAGTACGGACCGTACATTATTTACGGTCCGTACATCCCACCGTAGATCGGTTCCAGCAAAGTATCAAAGGAAAGAAGAATGTACGGACCAGTTATACGGATTGTATAATATTTATGGTCTATAAAAAGGAGCGTATATCTGAGCGACAGAAGAAGATTTTATGGAGACGATTTGCATATTCTACGAACCGTATAATATTTATGGTCCGTACATTGGGCCGTCGGGGGAAATTTTGTCAAACGTGTTTTGCATGACTTGGACTCTTATAAATACCTGATGCAGGCTTCTTGTAGGCTACAATTCACTAGATTTTAGTTTTTATTTCCTTAGCATTGACTACTTATAGTTTTTGAAGTCTTTTGGGATTACAAACAATTGCAATTAATTTCTCTTCAATTCCAATCAATCATTCATAAGCATTATGATCTCAATCATTTATTATTGTTCTTCTTCTTCTTCTTCTTCTTCTTCTTCTTCTTCTTCTTCTTCTTCTTTTTCTATGAGTAGCTAATTTTCTTTACTAAGGTTGTGAACCTAAGGATGAGTGTTTTGTGATAGGGGATTGTGATTGATATATGCATAATGGATTGTTAGGGTTTATTTATTTTTCATTCTTCATTCATAATTAATGGTTGCAAACATTAATTAAAGCCATAAACCTTGATTTGCTTGGGAAAATAATTAGGGTTGGTAAGAATAGACAACCAGAACTCAAAGCTTTAAACTTTGTTTAATGAATTCACTTAGGAATAAGAAGAATTTACTTGGCATAATTAACCGTTCTCCATATTTACTTTCTTATATTTGGGAAAATCATATAAAGAGATAATCTTTATTTATTGAAAAATAGTAGAAATTCATATAGAGGTTAAGTGCACTCATATAACGATCCATTAGACGTATATCAAGATCAATACCCATGATCATACACTTCATCTAAAGGGGACACAACCTTGGTTTCTTTTACCATAAATTACAATCCAAAGCAATTAGTTAGCTATTAGTCATAAACAACCAACTTTTACAAAAATCATCGAATTAAGACATTAGACCTAAATTAAGCATTCTACGAGTTTAGTAACCTTTTCACATCATATTCCCTGTGGGATTGGACCCCAACCTTGTTGGGTTACTATATTTGACATCGTCCGCTTTACGCTAATTAAAGGTGTAATTTGAGCGTATCAGTTGTCCGGGCACTTACCTTCCCACCTCGGTAAGCGAACCCTCAACCCAACAATGAATAAATACATAAAAGAATGAAATTAAGTAGCAGAATAGAACAAATACTTAAGTCTCATGATATATATATAGTAGTAGAAAGTACGGAATTGTTATGGCCCGCACTTTGCGCGTTCGAAGATTTCGATATAGTTGTCCAATGTTAAAGGCAAAGCTATTTTCCAAATTATTTTAAGGAACAAGTAGGTTATGAATATGGTTTACGAATATTGTTAGTAAGGAAATGTCGAGATAAGTCAAGGGCGGAAAAGGAAAATGTGCAAAATAGTTTAAGGAAATATTGAGAAAGACGGAGGGCAAAAAGGGAAATTTGCAAAATGGCATTAAGGTAATTTTGTGGAAAGGCTAGGGGCAAAATGGTCATTTTACAATGCCCTAGAAAAATCTTGCAAAAGGCCATGTGGCCAAAATAAAAGGGAGGAAAGAAAAAAAGAAAGAATTAAGTCATCTTTTGGAAAAAAAATGAAGAAAAGTCTAGAAACTAAAAGGAAAAAGAAAGAAAAGTCTAGAGAGGGGAGGGGCATGTGCCCCTCACATGCATAAGATGACTATATATATATAAGAGAGAAGGGGAGTCATATTTTAAGAAGTGAGACAAGAGAGAAAAGAAAGAAAAATGGAGAGGGGGTTCGGCCATAGGGGGCTGGCCGAACCAGCCCCTATGTTGTGAGCAAGAAAAATTCTTCTCTTCATGTTTTTATACCAATTGGGAGGCCCTCGTCGACGTGGAGAAATTGTTCGAAGAAGAAAGCCATTTGTTTGCAAGAACCAAGGCCGGCCGAGAGAGTGGGTTGGAGAGAAAAGGGTAAGATTTAATCTTCCTTATGTGTTTTATGTGTATTGATGCATGTTGTGATATGTAGAAATGGAAGAAGTTTGTGAAAACATGATGTTATGTGTGAAGTGGAAGTTGTAGCCGTGAGCATGATATGAAATAAGAATAAGGAATTAAGTCTATGTAGTAATTTGATTGTTATGTCATGGATTATGTAATGTTAGAATAAATGAAATGTGTGAGGTTGTGTAAAGTGTGGTGTGACCGAATGGTGGCTGGTTGGTATGGAAAGAATGAATGAAATTATGTGGTGTGTTGTTTGTTGTGGTTGTAACGTATAAGAAGTGAGTAAAAATTATGGTGTTAAAATGTGAAGGGCGGCAGTGTACATGTAAGTGTGGCCGTGTGTCATGTTATGTTGTGTTGCTAAGAAAATATGTATAATGTGATTGTGGCTAAGAATAATGTCGTTTGGTAAGCTATGGTAATTGGAGGAAATTTGACATTCTAGTTATCGTCGTCGTAAATTATGTGACATAAAATGAAAGTGGTTGTCGAAGTTAATGTATAGTTATGATAATGAAATATATGATCATGGTTGGAGTGGAAGGTTTTGGATAAGATAGTATGTCAATTGAGCTCTTGGAATGTTTTTAAATCATGAGTAAATGGTTGCGGATTAGTAATGAATATATGAGCTTTGTAATTAAATTGAATGTAAGTAGTATGTCATGGAATTGTAAGAAAAAGATTGAGAATGTTAGAATGTATTTTGGGTTGAAAATTGGCATTATTAATGATAGTTTGGCCGGGTTGAATTCCCGGATTGCTGTTGATGTTGATTTGGGCCGAGCCATATTCTCGGGACGGTGTGTTTACAGAGGAAATGCTTTGCCGAAATTTCGGTAGCTTATAAGTGAACTTGCATGGAAAATTAAGGCGAGAACAAGTTGATGAATCTAATGATCATATGGGTCCTTTTGAATGTAGATAAGCAAGTTGGGACGAACAAGTATAGCTAGCAAGGCGGCGCAGGTATGTAAGGCTTACCCTTTTCTTTTATGGCATGTCCTAGAACCGTTAAGTTGTGACATAGTGTGTATTTGGGGAAAAATCCGCTCTTGATTTCTGAGTCTGATTATGATTCTGATTTATGTCGTATGTGATTATGTTAGTATCATTAAGTTGTGTATGTTTAATAAATGACTAAGTACGAGAATGTTTTGTAACTAAAAGAGTTCTGTAAGTACGAACGCTCATAACTTCTGTATGTCACCTTGATTCTGTGCGAAGTGGGCCCACAATTCTCGACACCTTCCTTATGTATGTCTGTATGGTAACTGGGTATGTTTATCACTTCTGTTCTCCGAAAGCTCGGTAAGTTCAACGTTCCTGACCTCTGTGAACGATCTCGGATTTGCGTCGGAATGTCCGTTCTGATATAATATGCTCCGACCACCCGATGTGATACGCCACTGGCGTTCTGATGTGACAATTTCAACGTTTGGTAGAGACGATCGTAAACTTGTTTTGAGCCTCGAGATATTGGTAAGTGTATCGTACGTCGAGTCGGATGCCGTATGCATATGTTTCGCACTACTCGCTCGTGCAAGACTCAATGTATCTTTCACCGCGTCCGGGCCGTTTGGTTCGATATGTTATCGTGCGCACTACGCAGACCGTACGTTATGTACGCTCACCGCGCCCGGGCCGAGGTTACGTTATCGTGCGCCTCTGCATTGTTCACGCGTCCCTCGTAGGCGGGCGGGCTCGTTTTATGATATTATGATTTGATGTATGGGGTGGCGGCCGGGATGGCATATTATGTCCGATCACCGCGTCCCGTACTTGAGGGCCGGAGTTTTACGTTACCGCGCGCCACTTTGGAGGGCCGGGTTCGCTTGCGCACGGCGTCCCGATTATGTGCATTTCGATACATGATTCGATTTTGCCATTACCGCGTCCCTCAAAGGGCCGGATGACGTCACGCATTAAATGGATAAAGTGTTAAAAGCCCTTAGAACCTCATTATTTCCGTTCGTATATGAATCGATTTGTCACAATATTCGGTCGTAGGTATGATGCGATCCGCACGCACGGAGGTCTCTCGGCATTACGTATGTTCCTTAAATCATAATCATCTTGAGATTCCCGGACGGAACGTCCCGCATAATTTGTATTGGTACCTATGGTCCGTATGTCCGACCGTCTTCGTATCCCGATTTGATAAATCGGATGTTTCCATATACCTCTTATGATGAATCTAAGCTTACAATCCGTCCGATATACCCCGTACGTCCATTCCCGATGACGAATTTTGTCAAGTACGCCGTATGCCTTCTGTACCTCCGATTCTGTTTACGACTGTGTCTGTCATGCCTCTGTACTTACGGATACGTCTAAGGTCTTGTCTGCTACAGTCCGTATTGTTGAGTCTAATTACAGTTCTGTTAGTCCTATTTCTGTACCCTACTTTTGGTTATGTTATGTTTATTGTTTTTTCTGGCTTTACATACTCAGTACATTTTTCGTACCGATCCCCTGTTCCCGGGGGCTGCGTTTCATGCCGCGCAGGTACCCACAGATGAGTTGAAGATGTCCCAGCATGATTGGTGAGCTCCAATTCCTTCTGGAGCACTGCTGAGTCAGGGTATGTACGTTATGTCTTCTGGATGGTACTAGAGACTTTGCGGGTACGGCGGTGTGGGTATAGAATGTCAGTTGTGTGGACGGCTTCATCAGCCGACGTCTTGTACAGTGTTATGTATAAATTTTGTCAGATTACAGATTTTATTTGATTTGGTATGTATTATATTTTGGTATGTGTTAAAAGAAAAAAAAAATTGTGCGATAAAGGTCTGCGGGTTCGCTCGGCCTTAAATCGAGGTCGGGTGCCCATCACGTCCCTCAGAAATTGGGGCGTGACAGAGTGGTATCAGAGCGAGGTCGGTCTAAGGGCATGTCGCGTAGTCGTGTCCGTAGGGTCCTTTTTATAGTGTGAAGCCGGCCACATTTATAAACGGGAGACTACGGGGCATTTAGGGATTGTTGACCTTCTTTTCATCATAAGATCGTGCGATAGAGCCCATATAGGAAACCGGATCCCCCCATGTAAGCCTTACATACGGCGGAAGAAGACGAACGAGGACATGGAAAGTTACGAAGGTAAGTTTTGACGTATTTGTTCTGTTATCAGAAACCGGAAGCCCTGTACGGCCATGATTTGGCATGACATGATATTATACGACGTAACATGGTCTGATATGAGGTGGTATGATCCTTGAGATGTTGTTGGGAATTGCTCTGGGCGGATTCGGAATAGTAAGGACGGAAAAGGGTAAAATGGTAATTTTGCGAGAAAGGGACGTGTTACGGGCGTGTCCGGAGTATGTAAGACTTTCACCTCGCCCCGAATTATGCAATAAAGGTCGTACGAGAAAATTTACGCGATTATATCGGCCTAAGGCACGGAATTTACCAAAGTTTCAAAGTTAAGCGTGCTCGGCGAGAGCAATTTCATGATGGGTGACCCCTGGGAAGTATGAAGAAATTTCATGAATTTGAGTATAAGAAACAAACGAAAATCCAGGGTGGCCTAAAGGAAATTAAATATGTACGGAATGATTGGAAACCACAACAGGTCATATAGAATGCCACAGGCGAGGCCGAAAAAGGGACAGGAAGTATGTTACGGTTCTGGAAATTTGGATAGGCTTGACGGTGTCTGGAAGTATTTTGTGGGTTAGTTGATACTAGTGGTATGTGTATGTGCATATGAACATATATGATATTTCGTATGTGAGGGTATCGACCAAAAAAAAAAAGGGAAAAATTTATGATAAGGAATTTTGCTATGTTATACGCGGAATTGGAAAGAAGAATCGTTGATGTAAAGAGACCCCCTCCCGAAGTGACATAAGGCCCCATAAGGTCCGTTGAACATTCGAGGACGAATGTTCCAAAGGGGGGGAGGATGTTATGGCCCGCACTTTGCGCGTTCGAAGATTTCGATATAGTTGTCCAATGTTAAAGGCAAAGCTATTTTCCAAATTATTTTAAGGAACAAGTAGGTTATGAATATGGTTTACGAATATTGTTAGTAAGGAAATGTCGAGATAAGTCAAGGGCGGAAAAGGAAAATGTGCAAAGTAGTTTAAGGAAATATTGAGAAAGACGGAGGGCAAAAAGGGAAATTTGCAAAATGGCATTAAGGTAATTTTGTGGAAAGGCTAGGGGCAAAATGGTCATTTTACAATGCCCTAGAAAAATCTTGCAAAAGGCCATGTGGCCAAAATAAAAGGGAGGAAAGAAAAAAAGAAAGAATTAAGTCATCTTTTGGAAAAAAAATGAAGAAAAGTCTAGAAACTAAAAGGAAAAAAAAAAGAAAAGTCTAGAGAGGGAGGGGCATGTGCCCCTCACATGCATAAGATGACTATATATATATAAGAGAGAAGAGGAGTCATATTTTAAGAAGTGAGACAAGAGAGAAAAGAAAGAAAAAATGGAGAGGGGTTCGGCCATAGGTGGGGCCGAACCAGCCCCTATGTTGTGAGCAAGAAAAATTCTTCTCTTCATGTTTTTATACCAATTGGGAGGCCCTCGTCGACGTGGAGAAATTGTTCGAAGAAGAAAGCCATTTGTTTGCAAGAACCAAGGCCAGCCGAGAGAGTGGGTTGGAGAGAAAAGGGTAAGATTTAATCTTCCTTATGTGTTTTATGTGTATTGATGCATGTTGTGATATGTAGAAATGGAAGAAGTTTGTGAAAACATGATGTTATGTGTGAAGTGGAAGTTGTAGCCGTGAGCATGATATGAAATAAGAATAAGGAATTAAGTCTATGTAGTAATTTGATTGTTATGTCATGGATTATGTAATGTTAGAATAAATGAAATGTGTGAGGTTGTGTAAAGTGTGGTGTGACCAAATGGTGGCTGGTTGGTATGGAAAGAATGAATGAAATTATGTGGTGTGTTGTTTGTTGTGGTTGTAACGTATAAGAAGTGAGTAAAAATTATGGTGTTAAAATGTGAAGGGCGGTGTACATGTAAGTGTGGCCGTGTGTCATGTTATGTTGTGTTGCTAAGAAAATATGTATAATGTGATTGTGGCTAAGAATAATGTCGTTTGGTAAGCTATGGTAATTGGAGGAAATTTGACATTCTAGTTATCGTCGTCGTAAATTATGTGACATAAAATGAAAGTGGTTGTCGAAGTTAATGTATAGTTATGATAATGAAATATATGATCATGGTTGGAGTGGAAGGTTTTGGATAAGATAGTATGTCAATTGAGCTCTTGGAATGTTTTTAAATCATGAGTAAATGGTTGCGGATTAGTAATGAATATATGAGCATTGGAATTAAATTGAATGTAAGTAGTATGTCATGGAATTGTAAGAAAAAGATTGAGAACGTTAGAATGTATTTTGGGTTGAAAATTGGCATTATTAATGATAGTTTGGCCGGGTTGAATTCCCGGATTGCTGTTGATGTTGATTTGGGCCGAGCCATATTCTCGGGACGGTGTGTTTACAGAGGAAATGCTGCCGAAATTTCGGTAGCTTATAAGTGAACTTGCATGGAAAATTAAGGCGAGAACAAGTTGATGAATCTAATGATCATATGGGTCCTTTTGAATGTAGATAAGCAAGTTGGGACGAACAAGTATAGCTAGCAAGGCGGCGCAGGTATGTAAGGCTTACCCTTTTCTTTTATGGCATGTCCTAGAACCGTTAAGTTGTGACATAATGTGTATTTGGGGAAAAATCCGCTCTTGATTTCTGAGTCTGATTATGATTCTGATTTATGTCGTATGTGATTATGTTAGTATCATTAAGTTGTGTATGTTTGATAAATGACTAAGTACGAGAATGTTTTGTAACTAAAAGAGTTCTGTAAGTACGAACGCTCATAACTTCTGTATGTTATCTTGATTCTGTGCGAAGTGGGCCCACAATTCTCGACACCTTCCTTATGTATGTACGTATGGTAATTAAACGTTTATCACTTCATTCTCCGAAAGTTCGGTAAGTTCAACGTTCCTGACCTCTGTGAACGATCTCGGATTTGCGTCGGAATGTCCGTTCTGATATAATATGCTCCGACCACCCGATGTGATACGCCCTGGCGTTCTGATGTGACAATTTCAACGTTTGGTAGAGACTGATCAGAAACTTGTTTTGAGCCTCAGATATTGGTAAGTGTATACGTTATGTCGAGTCCGGATACGGCGTATGCATATGTTTCGCACTACTCGCTCGTGCAAGACTCGATGTATCTTTCACACGCGTCCGGGCCGGATCGATATGTTATCGTGCGCACTACGCGACAGATAGTCCTACAAATATTTTGTGATAGCGCCCGGGCCGGAGTTAATATCGTGCACCTCTAGCATTTTCACCGCGTCCCTCGTAAACACGGGCTGACATTTTATGATATTATGATTTGATGTATGGGGTCGGATAAGGATGGCATAGTTGTTACATTATTGCGTCCGTACTAAGTTGCTAATGTTTTCACAAAGCCACTAAAATTGGAGGGTTCATAAAGTTCGAAGATGATACGCTACGGCGTCGATTATGTGCATTTGACGATCTTGATTTAAGGAGGCTATGTAGGTCCCAAGAGGCGGATACGTAAGTTGTTTATGGATATGATTATTAATTCGGTCTAGTTAGGTTACGTATCAAATCCCATATGGAATAAGATTTGTCCAATATTTTGGTTCTAGTATTATAAATAGGGATGCTATGTCACGATATTTTAATTATAGTGAGATTCAAAAGTTTTGAGCTTATTAAGTAAAAGAGTTGCCCTCGGACATTACGTACGTCCCCGCATAATTTGTATTTCTACCTATATAGCGATTGCGACATTACGCTCTTCCGTATCCCGATTATATTACGGATGCGTTATATACCTCACAATGTCGGTTACGTCACAATCCGTCCATATATACCACGATTTTACGTACACCAAATAAACGACGGTTCATGCAAATACGCCCGTATGCCTTCTCGTACCTCCGATTCGTTTACGACCGTGTCAGTACGGATGCCTCTAATACTTACGGATACGTCTAAGGTCTTATGCGGGATCACCGTATTGTTGAGTCTAATTACAGATTATGTTAGTCCTATTTACGTACCCTACTTTTGGTTATGTTATGTTTATTGTTTTTTTTACGGCTTTACATACTCGGTGGCATTTTTCGTCGATCCCCCGTTCCCCGGGATCGCGTTTCATCCGCGCGTACCCACATGAGTCAAGATGTCCCGAGCATGATTGGTGAGCTCCAATTCCTTGCCGGAGCACCTGTAGTCGGGAATATGTACGTTATGTCTTACGGATGGTACTAGAGACTTTGCGGAGACGCGCGTGTGGGTATAGAATGTCGGTTGTGTGGACGGCTTCGTCGTACCGACGTCTTGTACGGTGTTATGTATAAATTTTGTCGATTACGTATTTTATTTGATTTGGTATGTATTATATTTTGGTATGTGTTAAAAGAAAAAAAAAATTGTGCGATAAAGGTCTGCGGGTTCGCTCGGCCTTAAATCGAGGTCGGGTGCCCATCACGTCCCTCGGAAATTGGGGCGTGACAGGAATGACAATAAATACCCCCAGGGTCTAGTCTGAATAATACAAGAGCATCTAAGGGAAATAATACAATCTGGAATACTAAGACATAAAATCTCTATGTCTCTGAATAAAATAGGACATATGATAGGAAAGTCTTCAAGGTCAGTGGACGGCCATGCTCACCCTAGAAACTCGAGAGAAAACTGAAGTGTCGATCAGCCACGGGTCACGGAAGTGGATCCGACCTGATACTCTGCAATCATAAAAGAATGCAGCAAGTGTAAGTCAGTACAAACAACAGTATTGGTAGGCATCATCGGCCGACTAGGCATAGCTAACACAATTCAGATAATAAGGTAGATAAGAAAATAAACCAACAAGTACAAGACAATGCACTCAATTTCGAATATCCATCATCACCTATGAAAAACATCTAATTCCCAAATGTGCCAAGTCAGAATATATCCAATCCAATCCAACATCACAATACAACACCAACACATCTCAAATCAAGTCATGATGCAATGCAATGCAATAATGGTATGAATGCAATGCAATGCCATGCGAATGTGGTGTACACATGTGCTCCGAATGGAAATATCGACGTCCCAGTAACACAACCCTATGTGACTCGTGAAGTCTAAGTGCCACCCGTCCTGGATCTTTGCCCAACAGACAGACGGGACTCCGGATCTTTGCCCACGGGGGGTTCTCACCCGCACTACTCTAGGGAACCTGCGGAGTCCATGCACTATTAACTATTCTGAAAATAACATCGGATATCGTCCATGCAATCAATGATTTCGGGATGAACATCGGACATCAGACTCTCACGTCACTCAAGTAAAAGAGTTCTCTCAAATATCAATTTCACTCAATCAATAATTCCGGAATGAACATCGGACATCGGCCTCTCACGTCACTCAAGTAAAACTGAGCCCAACTCATCAAGTGTTTTATCAATGTCATCAATATCACAACAATGTATCATGAAAATGAGAGTGCGTGCAATGCATGAATCACATAAATAATCATGCTCAATATCTCAAGTACCAACAATGGGTACGCCAACAATATATCCGAATCACAAATACCGACAGTGGGTATGCCAATAATATAGCTGAATCACAAGTACCAACAGTGGGTATGCCAACAATATATCCAAATCAAAAATACCGACAGTGGGTATGCCAATAATATAGCTGAATCACAAGTACCAACAGTGGGTACGCCAACAACATATCCAAGTACAAATACTAACAATGGGTATGCCAACTATATCATAATCAAGATGATAAAACAGAATCCAATATCTACCAACTACTCATGGCATCAAGCCGGCACAATAGAACAATCAAAGCACACATAACGGGGTGGCTAGTCCCAACACACAACAGGGCCCAACCTAAGGTAATATCCAACCCTACTTCTTACCAGAAGGTTCACATGTTGTCTCTGACAATATAATCTAAATATGTGCTTCGCTATACGAAGTCTCACCAAAGGTAAGCCATAACCTACCTGGATGGCCGAACCGCAACACCAACAACTCACTCATTTTCTTTTCCTTTCTACTGAACCTCAGAACCAAAGTAGTCTAAGCATAATCGAATTCTAGATTAGAAATCATGAAGAATGATACTAATATTTCTACTATTCAAATTAGGTCAATTCTAGCCCTAGAAATTGGGGAAATGGGCCCATAAGGGCAAAATGGTAAATTCGAGAGCAAAATATCAAATTAAGCCCTAGATGATCATAACCCAATCACTAATTGCTGATTTAACTCAAGGATTAGCCCAATTTCTATTTGCAAGCAAAACCCCCAAAATGGTTGTGAACTCTAACTCCTTGATTCCGAAATTCAACTCTAGGAATGCAAGATATATGATTAATAAGCTTAGATTCATCATAATCTAATATAAACAACATCAATTTATCATTACCAAGCCTAGAGAAAGTGTTCATCAAAATCCTCTTCCAACTTCTATCACTAAGGGTATATTAAAGGGAAGGGAGGAATCTAAGATGATTATGATTTAAGGAAGAGTAAAGGAATAAGTAAGATTTACCTCCAAGCATCTCCTCCAAATGTCACAGTTCCCTCAAGCTCAAATATCGACATGGGAAATAATGAGGGTCTAAGGGCTTTTAACACTTCATTAATTTTATAAACTGCCCGTCACCCGCTTCAACGGCACTAGGACCGCCCCAGCCGTGCCGCTTCAGCGGTAATGGCGAAATGCCATTGACCGCTCCAGCGGCAGGGCTACCGCTCTAGCAAAGGCCGCTGCCGCGGTGCTGGTGCCCGCTTAGACACCAGAAAACTCTCCCAAGTATCACAATTTGATCTAATTTTCTAACTAGTTTCTGAGGCCATCTACTCACGCACCATACACACAGACACATATAAAAACGCGCTACAGACACGTCCGTCGCCTCAGAATTCCCAACGAAGGTCTCGTTTATCGAGTCAACCCCCGATGCCTTAATTCCAATTTTCCAACCCAAGTCCCGAAATGCATCCAAGTGCATTGGGAACTGAACTAAATACACACCCAAGTTCTAAACGACCATCTGGACCTCTTGAAATCGATGAAATTTTGAAAAAGGTTTGTTTACCCAAAGGTCAACTTTGGGTCAACCATTTTTCCCTTAAAGCCTATATTTCACAAAGGTTGTCCGAATCTGGTCTAGACACCTCGGGAAGCATGCCAACGGTCCCCTCGGGTCAAAATAGAGCTAATAATTACTCAAAAAAGGGCAAAATACCGAAAAACTATAAGGACCAAACGGGTTATTACATCATCTTTCTTCAGGGTCTGCATTTTTCCCCCTCACATTCACGCTGGGTGATTCATTGATTTTAACCCTTTTTTTTTCATTATAAGAGTGAACAAAAATTTTGACTTATTCTTGTTGTAAGATCTTAAGCAAGCCTTTGCATGTATCGTTGTTTTTCTTGCCTTCTGTCACTCTCCTTTCATAGATGATCAGACGTTGGTCTTTTGACCCTTACCTAGCTTGGGTCCCTTTTTTTTTACTTTCTTTGCTCGGTGTCTTTTCTTTCTATTTGTCTCCCTTGTATTCTTTTCAACCGTTTCCAGCTTTGTTCCTCTTAGAATGAGTTCAACATCTGCGGTTAGTTTTAGAGCTTTAGTGTGGAAGACTGTGACGGTTGAACCAAGTTGAGCAACCTGTTCCTTCAGTGAGCAATTCTCCCCATTTATTTTATTTTTGCTCCTCTTTATACTCCGGGACCCCTTTGTTAGCCTGGCAATGGTCCCAAGCAGTTCAGCTATTTCATTGCTTATGTTTCAACACTCATCACTTAACTTTATCACCAGTGTCATGGGTTAGTCTCTAGGGATGTCATCAAGACTTCTGAGATCAATAGTACCTTCCCAAATGTCCTTCTCAGTGCCATAGTCTTAATCTTCAATGGTTATGGGGGCATTATAGTCAGCTTCAACTTTTTTCTTGGATCTTGAACTTGATGCTGCTGTCATGGCCTTCTTCCTTGTTGTACGATTGTCAATTGTGGAGTTTAATTTTCCATAGACTGAACATCTCGTGTGTTGATCATTGTGAATAGAGTTGTCTACCTTCCCTTCTTCTATCTTGTGGTTTTTGCCATTCTAATAAGCCTATACATTTTGTCCTTTATTGCTTTCTGAACGTTCTGGTATGGCTCCTAATTTCAATACACTCTCCTCTGCTTCAAATGTAAGTAATTTTACATATACATCCTCTATTCGCATGGTAATTATTTCAGGACGTCTCCGATGGCTTGAAATTTTGAATCCCATGAAGGAGGAAGACTTTTTAGGATTTCGTAACCAAGTCTACGTTGGTGAAGATCTTACCAAAGGCTATGAGATTGCTGATAATGTTGACAAATATGTCAAACATATCTCTGACTGATTCTTTCTTTTTCATAACGAATAATTCATATCTCCTTATAAGCATAATTAATCTGAGCTGCTTATCTTGAGTCATATCCTCGTGAGTTTGAGCTAGCAGATCCCAGATTTCTTTGGCACTAGAACACCATGAGACTCTTTAAAACAGATCCTTTGCTATGCTGCAATGTAGAATGTTTACTGCTCTGTCGTTTAAATCCATTATTGCAGCATCTTCAACTGTCAACATACCTTATAATAGAAGAACTTCACCTTACTCAACTCTTTCCAAGATCAAGTTCATCACTACCTTGAAGAGAAACAAGAACAATCACCTTCCATGGATTATCTTTGAGGTTTTGATGTTGATCTTCTCTCTTGATGATATGGAAAGGTCTAGAACATTGGGGAACCTTCAAGAACTCTCAAGAACCCTCTTTTAATGTGGGGAAATAAGTTTGGAAAGTTAATGTGAAAAATGGGGTCCTTTGGGGTTTAAAAGGGTGACCAATTCGCCCCACCGCACCGTGTTGCGGTGAGTATGCGGCTCAACATACTGAGTATGCGGCCGCATACTTCCTCCACAACATGGGGGTGGTGTTGGGCAGAAATCTCAGCCAAAATGGCGAGTTTTTTGCCAATATACGGCTCAGCATACTGAGTATATGGCCGCATATTGCCCCATTTTCCCCGGTTCCGCGAAAACGCGTTCTTTTGATTCATTTGACCTCCAATCCTTATGGAACATTCTTGACGCTTGTATAAAACTTCATTAACCATCTAAGGGGCCCTATAGCTACCCCCTCAAGGTAATTTTAAGTAATGTATAACTCAAATAACACGAAATCTCCCCAAAACATCATTCAAGTTTCCAATCTTTCAACAAACTTACTTCCGCCGCTTCATATGACTCTGAAACCTTAAGGTACATACTTGGAATTATTAGATAACATTCTTAAACTTATAAGGGATTCATATAAACTTTAGGCTTGTGTTAGCTTACTCATGATGCAAATGACACGAAATTTCCAAGGAGTAACAAAAAATATCAACGCATGTTTTAAGTTTCAACATAGGATGTTGATTAACTACCTAATATTTGTCTGGATTTAGCCTTTTTACTTTAAGACCAAATGAACCTAATCAAATAAGGGAGGGGAATCTTTTTCAATCCATTTTGGTTTCTTTTTCTTTAGTCAAAGAAGTCACTATATAGGGTAAAAACTGATGCTACATGTGGCAGGATCTGATGTTGACATGTGACAAGCAGAATTGATTACTGATGCAATTTTGTAGCCTATTTGGATTTAGCCTTTTTATTTCAAGACCAAATGAACCTAATCAAATAAGGGAGGGGAATCTTTTTCAATCCATTTTGGTTCTTTTTCTTTAGTAAGAGAAGTAACTGTGTAGGGTAAAAACTGACGCTACACGTGGATATGATGTTGACATGTGACAAGCATAATTGATTACAGATGCGAATAGCCTATTTGGCCAAGCTTATTTTTCCCCCAAAAGTACTTATTTTTTTCAATAAGTGCTTATTTTAAAAAAGTGAGGTGTTTGGCCAAGCTTTTGCGAGAAAAATAAGTACTTTTGGGGAATAGGAGAACCAGTTTTTGAGAAGCTAAAAAAAAGCTTTTGCCCAAAAGTACCTTTTTTAAAAGCACCTTTGAGAAAAATACACTCAGAAGCACTTTTTAAAAGCTTGGCAAAACACTAATTGCTGCTCAAAAATACTTTTTAAATTAATTGCCCAAACAAAAACTGTTTTTTGATAAAAAAAAAAAAAAGCATTTTTGAAAAAAGCACTTTTTGAAATAAGTTGATCTTAGAAGCTTGGCCAAACATGCTATAATCAAAGACCCGGAGAAAGCTGTTCCATACGCGACCAAAGTAAAGAGTCCAAGTCAATTGTCTTGGAGCGGTTATGAGCACCAGACGTTACGTATCCAGTCCGGATATGCAGCCAAACGTTATGCATTTTCAATTAAAGAGCATTTATTGATCATTATTGGACATTAATTAAGAAGGACGACTCACAGAATCCTGAATTGCTACCTATAAAGGAGCTCATCACCAGTGTTAGAGGGCATCCGATTCTGGCTTAACAATTGACACTTTACATATTCTAGCAAAATACAATTTAATTTACTTGCTTTTGTTCCAGCTTAATCTATGTTCTAAGAGGCATGAAGTTGATCCGGAGGCGTCCTCATTGAGAGATTCCTCTGAGCTCAGGTTACCCAGGCTAATTTTATTATATTATTTGCTTGATTTCATTCTTTATTATCATTTTTCATTTACAATATTCATATCAAATCAATCCACGTATCCTTTAAATTATTAGACAAATTCAATTGTACCTTTTGAGGGTAAATAGGCACACATCCCTTATGAGACAGATTCAAAAAATTTAACTGTTGAGCGCAGAATAATGATATTTAATTAACCTTACACAATTCAAATAAGGAAAAGATTTTATATGAGTATAATGTTACTCGATTTAAATTCATAAATTAGCATAACCATTAGCTCATCCAGCAAGTTGTTACCTTTAGGGGTCAGTTGCTTCATATATGGAATATATATGAAATAAAATCAGTATTAGAATTTACTGCATAAATAACAATCACAAAAATTTAATGTATTTGCGTGTTTTATCAGTAGTATTACTTGTGTTGTACTCCCTCCATCTCGAGTTAGTTGTCATGTTTCACTTTTTGAGAGTTAATTTAACTAATTTTTTAAATTAAATTGGATTAGATCAACTCAATGTTACAATTATAATTAGATATTCAAAAACTATATATATATACACACACACGCATAAAGTATTACAAGTTGCAACTTTTCTCATTTTAATTTGATGAAAAAATACATTTTAATCTACTAATTGAAATCACATAATTTGACTTTCAAAAACAAAAACATGACAATTAATTTGAGACAAAAAAGTACTAGAAACTAGATGTAGATGTATCATCCAAAATATATATTTAATATTTGTTGGTGGAAGAACAGGTACGAGAGTTTTGATGAAGAAAAGAACGAATTATTCAAGCGAGTATTACTCCCTCTGTTTCTATTTATGTGGCACGCTTTCTTTTTTAGTTTGTCCCAAAAAGAATGTCACGTTTTTATATTTAGAAACAATTTAGTTTTATGAAATGATTTACAATCACATAAATATCTAAGGCTTGTTTTGAATCACAAATCTCAAAAGTTTTTCCATCTGTGCCTAGTCAAATGGTGTCATATTAATTGGGACGGAAAAAGTACTTGCCAAATAAATTGGGAAGGAGAGAGTACTGGTCACCTGAAGAAAAAAAAAAACTCATTTTTATAGGGTATATATTATTTCATGGGACAAATAAAAATTTAATGTGGTAATGAAATGATAAGAACACGAGGTCATGTGTTAGTGACTAATTGCTTGACCTATTAATGAGATAATAAGTCAATTAAGCGCGAGTATACCATGAGGTAGTAGCAGATAATGAGGATAATTAGTTAGTAGTACTTTATACGAGTAACAGAGTACGTGGTTTTCCTAGTTACATAAAAGAATTACTGCTACTTTTTCTATTATAGTCATTTAAAATAAAAAGTCATGCAATATATTTTTGGAAACATTAGCGCGATCCAATTTATCAAAGTCGTGATACCACGTACATTTCAATCCAGTAGGCAAACTAACTGCAAACATAAGCCAATTCCATTATTAAAAGATAGAAATTTAGCTATCGTTTGGACATTCTATTTCAAATTATTATTTCAAGTTTTGATTTCAAATGTGTTTGTTTATCACATTTTGAACAAAATTTCAACTTCAACTTGAAATTCTGATTTCAAATCCCAAATTCACCTCAAAGGTAAAATTTCAACTTCAAATTTGTGATTTCAATTTTTTTTAAATTTAAAATTTGGTTCATAATTTCAGATGTTGCAAAAGAAGAAGAAGAAGAAGGAGGAGGACTCATCTTTATTCCAAAAGTGATAACCCAACTCCTACTTTGTCAATCCACTTTCTCCGTTCCATAAAATACACCCAAAAATTAGTTGGTGTTACTCCTACGAATCTTTGGTTAATTATTAATTTAGTTAGATTTGATCTTTTGGTAACATTGTACAAGCGTTAAGAATTTTTTTGACAGTTTAACAAATTGTGGGTTTTCATAATTATGAAAAAAAGTACAACTTGATTTCAAATCTTTATTAGTAAAACTTATGACCAAACACTATTTGAATTTCAAATCAACTTTCACCCAAATCAATAATTTCAAATTATAATTTCAAGTTCATGTCCTAATGCGTACCTAAGCATTTGAAAGCAGTCATTAAGTCATCATTTAGAAGTCACAAGTTCATAAGCTCGGTAAGTACATAAACCTCCAAGAACTAGCAATATCAGTCAAGAGCATCTAAACTGGAAAAAAATAGTCATAAGTCTCAATTTCGAAATACACTATCTGAATGAAACAGAACACTAGTAAAAGATAAGGATGGAGTCCACGGTGTTTTGAACTAGCCAAGTAACGCAACCTGATATCTTCAAATCAAGCTCTACATCCATTTTCAAGCACCGTTGTTACATGAATCAGTACTTACACAAAATGTGTAGCAGGTGCAGTATGAGTACATAAATTCATGCGTATCCAATAAGTATCATTGGCTAACTCCAAAAAAATAGCAAGGAGAGTTGATTTCAAACTACTTACTATAACATGTGCAGTCAAAAGAACATAATCCAACATAAGACAGAACAATAGAGCTAAGCAGCTACTAACAAATAAGGCATATTGATAAGTGCATTAGAAATGACATAACAGGTATGCAACTATTACGCGCATATACGATTTGCTTCAATGAGAGTCATAAATTAGGGGAGGTATGACAAAGACACGACATTACTAGTACATCGTCTGGCCTGGGTACTTACGACAGATTCGTTGCCACACATTGCACCGACAAGTCATGTGCTATAATAATATATCACATTGACAATTCACGCGTTATTTACAAATTATAGTACACGGCCAGATATGTAATTATAAAGTATACAAGCAGAAGCATGACTATCAACTGAACATGTATCGGGTACATAGCTCATTAGTCATGACAGATAATTTAGCATGAAAACAAAGCCTAAAGCATCAACATCAGCATAGAGTGTGCTAAAAAAATCATGAAACAAAGAAGGCATATAAAATTGGCATAACAGTCAAATGACCAACATGTCACCCTGGTGCCCCCCAAAGCGCTCGTCACCTTTCCTATACGCTACCTCGTATACGTAGTATATTACTTGTAGCATTTAATTACGGAAAATTCTCTTTTCGAAGTCAAAGTCTTAACTTATACTAATCTGAAGTTCCACGGGCCTCTTTGAATGGACTTTCCTTCCGTAACGCCTTAGAATACTTTCAATCTATTCAAAATGATATTCTACGTGGTTAAACGAGTCCATCGATATCTACATTACAGTATTGAACGAATTTGAAGTCAAAGGTCAACCAAAGAGACAAATCCCCGAGTTCAAAGTCCGAATGTTAATAGATTTTCGCATTACCCATAATCTCACAAGTTCAACTCTATATTCAAATCCCCAATTTGATCCCCAAATTCTCAATTTTTATTCTCTTAAACCTAGGACAAAATTTCCCAATTTCTAACTCAAATCTCCATAAATTGGGTGTTAAAATTTAATTAAAAGGGCCAAAACTGCCTGTGATCTATTGAATTTAATATAAAAAAATTCCCCGTCCACATGTTGAGAAAAAATGCCCCATTGTTCTCTTTTTTGACCAAAATTCCCTTAAAAACAAACAAATGATTTTTAATAGAAAACAAAGGGCATTTTTGTACCAATTCATTAGGTCAAGGAGTTTTGGCTCTTTTCTGAATAACAAATAGACCTATAGCAAATTACGTGTCTAATATAGTTTATTAAAGGGAAAAGAGCCAAAAGTACCCCTGAGCTATTTGAGATAGATCAAATTCACTCTACGTTATGTTTTTGGCTAAAACATACCCTAGCTATTACGTTTTTGGCTAAAAAAAATGCCCCATTAGTCAAATAGTTCAAAACTACTCTTCCTTCTAACGGTTGTACCAAACAAAGAAAATGACCCAATTTTCCCTCGAACTATTCGAAAGTGCGAAAACTATAATAACAACATAAAAATAAGTAGTATAAATACTTTCCAGATTAACAAATAAAAAACGATGACATATTTTTTCTTCCTTTGCTGGTTCCTTACGCATTAGGTATGAGTTGTTATTTCTGAATATAGCATCATTTAACTTTTATTACTTAACTATTTAATTTTTTTCCTATATTAATGATAATGAATTTATTTTACTAACTCTAAGAATGACGTTACACCCCGTACTTTCAGAGAAGCACTTATCAAATTTTAACGTAAGCATGTTGAACTATGGCTAAGTAAAATAACTTTAGAAAATAAGGAGCGGAGCATTATTGAGTATAGTCTAGCAAGAAGGATGTAGATAAGGAATACCGGGAGGTGCTATAAGGAAATGAGTTTAAGGAGTTCAGTTAGTATGACCTTGGAAGAAGATGAGCGTTACTTTGAATGACAAAGTATGGACCAACTTGGGGAAAGAATATATTTTAGCATATGAAGAGTTTTGAAGAAAATCAACCTGCTAAGTTGAAGTTCATGAAGTCTAGTTTTTAGCGCAACAAACCGCTTGCCGATACGGTATTGGAGCAAAGAGTTATGGCCGTTACAAGTCTGGCTAGCAGGTGTCGAGATTTGGCCAGCGCCAACGTGCCACTTCCCAGCGCGAACGCGCAGGGTTAATTCTTAAGTCGGTCGAACTGACTTTGGCAAGTATAAAAGGGCCCTTTCGGCCATTTTTCTGATCATTTCCCAACTCTAGAATATTCTACAACATACATACATATTCCTACAAGTCCATATGCAAATTTTGGTCATAAAGTGTTAAAGTTATCCATCAACGAGGCTCGGGAAGCATATAGGGTTTTGTAGTTCTTATTCTAAACATCATATCTTGACGGGACGAAGGAATATATCGAAGATAAACAAGATTTCAAGCTCTTCCAACCTTGATTGAGGTAAGGATATTCTTTACTATGGATATTATGAATTGTATTATGGAGATTTGGTTGATAAAACTTCGTAAAGTCGATTGATTGGTTGAGAAATTAGGTAAACATTGTGTGGGATGTTTTATTAAGTATATTGGTATTGATGATGATGTTGTTGATATTAGTGTTGCTATTATTATTGGTTGTTGGTATTGTGATTTCGGGCTAGGGATATAAATAGAGGAGATGCTGCCCGAATTTTGGCAGATTCAAAAAGGGGTTTAATTTGAAAGTTTAAGATAAGCATATGACGATAAGCCTAACAGTAGGATGAATTCTCTTGAACGTAGATTTACGAGCTCGGGAGGATAAGCGTTAAGTAGTTAAGGAGACCCAAAAGGTTGATTAATGCTAAATCCCTTTCTTTCCAAAGGCATGATTCTCTTCTTATGAATCCATACATGACTTCCATAATATCCTTATTTCTGGAGATTCCAAAGCTTATGGTTTTGATGCTATTATGAGATTATTGAGCTTATTTCATGATTTCTTGATTTTATTCATTGTTGTTGATCTCACCTTATGATAATTGTTCCTTTAATGTGAGATATAGCGATGATGATTATTCCATAATATAAATTGGAGGTTACCGACCTTACGTCACTCTGATAAAGTAATAGATTTTATTTGGGCGCTCATGCATACTATTTATATTATATATGTATATGGGATGTGGGAAAAGGGTGAGGCGTTATATACGCATAACCACCTGATCAGCTGGTATATTATGATATCGTCCCAGATGCGGGATGCCCGGACGCGGGATATATGGTTATGGATCGGGCTGCACGTTCGGCAACACTATTATGTTATATATGTATGAAAAAAATGTTTTCTTTAAAAGGCTAAGCATGCATGGTATCCGCCTTAAGAGGCAATCAGGTATACAGGTTATCTTTTTCATCTCATGCTCTTTATGTCTATATTATGTTGTCATTCATGCCTAACATACTCTGTACATTGCTCGTACTGACGTTCGTTTGCTTGCGGACGCTGCGTTCATGCTAGTAGGTTCAGGTAGCCAGACAAGCGATCCAGCTCAGTAGGTCTTCCACTCAGCGGCAGTCAGTGTGCTCCACTCGGTTCGGAGCTGCAATTCCTTTTGGTATGATATTTTGACATGTATATATGGGTATGATGGGGCCTTATCCTATCCTTTCTATAGCTCATGCTCCATAAAGGTCTGTAGACAGTTGTATGTAGTTGAGATGTTATGTAGCCTTGTCGGCTCTTATTTTTGTTGTACAACATATGTAGCGGCCTAGTCGGCTTGCACTGTATCCTCAGCACGTATGTGTATATATATATATATATATATGCTGGTTGTGAGTTCTTGATGCAGAGTCTATTGTGTTAATCTTACAGGATTTAGTATAGCTCATGTAATGACCCACACGGTCATTATAGTGCTTTTGACCAAATTACCCTTGTTGACCCTTTCCATGTCGGGTTAGTATGATATATGACTTAATAAAGTCATTGGGTTGGGCTCCGCAAGGTTTGAGTGTAAATTGAGTCATTCATGGAGAAACTAATTAAGTTGACGAATTAGAGTTGACCACAGTCAACGTCGGGTTAGGATGACCCCATGTCTATGTTTTGAAAGTTCCAATATGTTCTTATGATTATTTTGAACTTGTCCAAAGAGTTTCAGATAGGTTTGGGTTTGGGTTTTGTCGCGCTCGTATTCGGTGTTTTTGTCGGAGGTCTGTGGATAGAAATGGCTCCAGATTGATTATCCGACCTTTTTTTTAGTACGGTTTGAACCATTAGATCCGTATGGAAATTACAAAGCTATAGGAAAAAGAATCGATGCGTTTGGCCTCCGTATGAGGGAGTTATGCCCGTTTTAGTACGGACTGTTCTGGCAGGTCCGCTATAGCGACCAAGAGGCCGCCTGGAGACCGCCACAGCAGCCAACGGGGCCAGAATGTCTTATTTTAATCCCCCAACTCCTACCCATTATTCCCAAGACCCCAAAGTCAGGTTTCAAGAGAGAGACAAAATTCATCCCACTCATTGATGAAAGTATCTTGGAGGGTAAGTCTCCACCGTTATTTGTTTCTTTTTCCTTTCTTCTTCTTCAAGTTCCATGATTAGTTTAAGGTCCATAAATGGTGGGTGAAAATCCTAGAACCCTAGAATTAGTAAACCCTTAAATAATTGGTGGGTTGTTGATTTTATTGTTTATTAATCATCTAGGAGTATAGATTATCACTTTCTAGGAAAGGAATTTAGTTTCTTATGGTTGAAATTGCATGTTGAGACTTAGGGTTCTAATAAAAATGGAAGCTTTGTCCTAAAATCTATTGGAAAGGGTAAAATTGATTAGAAACCCATGAATTGAAGGCTAATGATTGTAGAGATAGAAGTTATGATAAATTCACCATTAAAGGGTGGTTTCATCCATTAAAAGGGGTAGAAGTAAGTGGGTCTTCTTTCCTAAATTGTTGTTCTTGTTTAAATACATGGTTTGTTGCTTACTTAGCATCATATTGTTAGACTTTGACCGTTATGAGGCGCTTCGAAAATAGACGACTCATGTGGAGTAGTTCGTGGCTCCTGTTCTGCATTCGAGGTAGGTTACGGCTTACTTTAGTTAGACTTTGATTAGCAAAATGTATATATTGTGTAGAATTGATGGGAGAAAGCATGATTAGGTCTTCGGACATGGTGTTTTGGTTGGATATTAACTAGGTTAGTATGACTTCTGATTTTGTGGGCTCGTCGCCATTGCTTTATGTACTGAAATATAAGATATAGTTTATTCATACTGTGGCTATTCGGGATGGATTTCTATTAGGTTGATTGTTGTTGATGGTGGTTTGTTGCCCTGTTATTGTGATTAGACTTATTGCTTAAATTATCGTGTTGTACTCAGTTCTCTCTTAATGTGACATATATTATCGAAGAAAGGAAGGATCCTAAGTTTAGACCTGAATTGTGGTTTATATATTTATGATAGTACGTAAATGAACACTTGATGTATGATTTACTATTGATGATAATATATAGAAGAGTGCAGTTTCTTGGTGATAGAAGACTTAGTTGTGAGGCGTACTTGCTATATGAGGAAGTAAAGAGGGGCATAGACTCTTATATTGGTTGAGACGGTTTGTATGATTCATTTCACGGTTGAGTTGATCGAAGTCTTGATATGACTTGTGGCTTTGTGACTTGTACCTTCACTGTTGCTTTATTGGTTTGCATTAATTACCATGTTTACACTCATTTATGCATTCATACACTCATACATGATGGAAATGGTTCGGAAAACTTATGGCATGATGCCTTATGTTTGACATTGATATTGTTAATTGCTCATTGTCCATACATACTAGTGAACTGGACTACGTTGAGACATACATTGTGATGTAAAATTAGTGAAGAAGTTAATATAATTTTCTTGTTGCACTTGTGATACTATTTGACACATCATACTTGATGAATTGATCATTGAGAGTGATGTGACAGTGTTACTATACATATGAAAAGGCACATCTGACCGAGAGTGAGGATGTGGCCTAGTTGCGAGCTCGTGGTCCGAGGTTCGTTCCAGAAATGAGTGGTACATGATGTGGATCCGCGATCGAGGTTCTTTCCGGGGTGGAGGATTTTTGGCTCGGGTCTGAGGAGTGGATCCGGAACAAGGGTACATGGACACCATAGCTCCCCTACAGGTCATGACTACTGAGCTATGACATCAGTAGCATGTGTGTACAATGTGTATTTGGCCAGGGCATTGCATTACATTGCATTTCACATCATCAAATTTTGCATTGCACATCATTACATTTATTTTGCATTATTATATGGCTGGTTTAGTTCTGCTTCAGGTGTGTTTGCTGAAACGGCTGTTGTAGTATTGATATGATCATTGACTGAGTTAAATTGTGGATTAGTGACTCTACCTAGGGAAGGAACTTGGACTTGTGATTATTAGGTGAGATTATTGAAACTTGACAAACTGGTGGGTTAGAAGCTTCATCTTAGGTTGTGACTCTGTTATGGGATATTCTGTGACTTGGATTTGAGTATTAAGTGCTTATCTGTTTATCTTGTTGATTTTATGCTTATATACGTGAACTAATCTTAGTCGGCCTATGATGCTTACCAAGACATAGTATTTGTACCGATACTACCTTGCCGCACCCTTTTGAGTGCATTGTGTTCCGCAGATTTCATCCGTACTACATCTCTAGCTTGAAGCTAGTTTGCTCGATCAGATCCGAGGGTGAGCTTCTACCCATGCCATGCCACCTGAAAATCTCTCTTTCCAGATGTCTACTTTCATTCTAGAAATTAATTGTTATTATATTTGAGATATACTTCATTCTTTAGACGTTGTTGGTTAGAGTCCTTGTACGATGACTTTCGGATTTTGGGGATGTAATAGTTAAAATTCCGCACTTGTATCATCTATTAATTATGACTTGGTAGACTATATATTCAGTCACATGCTCACTGATTGTTTAGTATAAATTATTAAAGAAGTTTAAATTGGTTAGTGATTAAATGGTTAACGGATAAGGGTTCGCCTACTAGTGGTAAGAAATTAGGTGCCCGCACGATTGGTAATTAGGGTCGTGACAGCTCAGTTATAAACTATATATGGGCCACCCTGTTGTTTAGTGACATTCAGGTACGAGTTTAAGGGTGCTTGGTCAGTAGAGGTCGGGCACTCGTCACGACTCATCGGCTTGGGTCATGACAAATGATATGATAAAAGAAATCAAATTCAATGATACCTTGGTACACTATATTAATGTAATTCTAAGTCATCCCAAATTTCAATCGAGGGCCGGTATAATCACTTTAAAAGAAAACAATGGAATAAATATTTAGTTAAGTAGTTAATGCCGGTAATTAAACTTTAGCAATAACAACAACAACATACCCAGCGGAATCCCACAATGTGGGGTCTGGGGAGGGTAAAGTATACGCAGACCTTACCCCCACCTTGGAAGGCAGGGAGGTTGTTTCCGAAAGACTCTTGGCTTAAGAGAAAACAAGACAAAAGAGTCAGATAAGGACAAACATATCAAAGCAATGCTAAAATGAGAAATAACAAGAGCGAGAAAGTCATGATAAAACAACCTGGAAAGACAAGACCCGACAAATATAAGCTGAAATCAAAGGGCAATAAACTAGAGAGAAAAACTCCGACTACTAGTGCGAAAGAATAAGCGAGACTACTTGCTAGCCTTCTATTTTAATTTGAGTCCTCCACAACCTCTTATCTAAGGTCATGTCCTCGGTAAGCTAAAACCCCACCATGTCGTGTCTAGTCACCTCTCCCCAATACTTCTTTGGTCTACCTCTACCTCTCTTGAAACTATCCATAGCCAACCTCTCACACCTTCGCACTGGGGCATCTGTGTCTCTCCTCTTCACATGCCCAAACCATCTCAACGTCGCTTCCCGCATCTTGTCCTCCACTGATGCCACTCCCACCTTGTTATGTCCCAACTTAGGAAAGGTGCAGGCACCTACCATTCTTCCTTCTCGGTAGGCGAACCCATCCGTTAGGCAACCATCCAATAATAAATAAATAAAAGAAAAACCCAAGAATAATACTATAAGTCTGACATAGTATATAAATACTAAGTGCGAAAGATAAACAAATCCAAAAAATCTAGTCTGGTCAGTACAAGAGCTACTAAATACTACTACAAGTCTGAATAGTCAATACATCATCTGAAATAAATATTATCTCAAAATAAAAATAGGCTAATAAAGAAGATAGAGTCTCGGGCTTCATGGATCATCAGTAGCTCACCCTCAGAACTCTAGGAGCGTCGCCTCGGGATCAGTCGCGAGGTGTAGAAGTCTCTCCAACGGCGAACTCTGCACTCATAAAAAGAGTACATCAAGGTAGCATCAGTACAAAACATGATACTGAGTAAGCATCATAGGCCGACAATAGTTAGATCATGCATGCAAACAAGGAAATGGAAAGGTAATCATACTCACAGACAGATACAAGTCAACAAGTCCAACTAGTGCAATCAATTACCAAAGGATGTCTCAAGTATTTCACAATCCAAACACAACCAATAATTACCCAATAACTCAAATATCACCGAAGATCAATATCAATCCAAATGAGAATAAGAACGTATAATGTGAATGCAAATTGGAATGCAATGCAATGATACATACATGCTCCGAGGGGACGATGTCCACCTCTCGACAGTCATGATCCGTGGGGGACCGCTAAGTCCATGTACCGTCATTCCGTATCACACAGCCTAGAATGACTCCTCCATCCAATATCTTTGCTAACCACTCCATATCACACAACATAGAGATGGCTACAGAAATATAGTAATGTCGCAAGAATCATGCTTACCTCCGTCATCACCATCTTCCAATATCAAGACCAAGACAGATATATTATGGATATGAGAACGTATGTCATGCAATGAGAATATCATAAATAATATATGGATTCCAGTCAATTCGTATAAGGACAAATATCATAGTACAAGTATTACATGAATCCGTTCTTTCCAACTCCGTCTCCCATAATATATATAAACCACCAATTCACATGAGAAAAGCCAAGCATAAACCTATGGATTCTACAGGCCATGTACCCGAACACACAAGTCACACAACAGTACCAACCTAAGTATTTCATCCCAAACTTCATACTCGAAGGTTCACATAATATCTCCAACAATTCCCTAGTACTAGATACGAGTCACTAACCGAAGTCTAACAAAAAAGGTAAGCCATAACCTATCGGGAGTGCCGAACAGGAATTCCCGCGAGCACCTTGCCCTTCCTCAGTGCCTCCAAATACTCAGGGTCTATGTATAATGTAATCTAGATTAGAAATAATGAAGAACCATACCCATATTGCTAGGCTTCTAATTTGATCAACTTAAGCCTATGAAACTTAGGGAACAGGGCCCACAAGAACAAAACGAGAAACTCAAAAGTGAAACATGCAATTCAAGTCTAAGTGATCAAAACCCACCAATCAATTTCCAAAACAACTCAATATTAAGCAAAAATCGTATTTATAGAGAAACCCCTAATTTTGGGTATGAACCTTAACTCTCAAATTCATAAATTGATTACTAATAATGAAGGATTCATGATTATGTAGCCATTACTCATCAATTCCATACTAATATAAGCTTATTCCATCAAAAAATCAAGGTTTGATAATCAAAAGTTCATTCAAGATAGAAACCCCCAAAACCCTCTTTAATCCTTAAGTTATTAGAAGGCTCTAGCACGACTTAGGGAGTTTCTAAGGTGGATTATGAATCATAAATGAAGAATAGGGTTAGATGAACTTACCCCAATGAAGAATTGCTTAGAATCTCTTGTTTTCCTCTCAAAATAGCTCTAGAATCGAGAGTAATGAATGAGGAGTGATAGGGTTTTAAAAAGGATTTAAGGCATTTAAGTTTCCGTGTACCGCTACAGCGGTATGCAGTCTGCTACGGCGGGACCGCTGCCACGCTGACATGACTGCTATGGCGGTCACTCACAATTTCGCTGAGCCGCTGTAGCGGAGGGCCACCGCCACAGCGATACCGCTACTGTGGTACTGGTGCCGCTGGCGGAAATCAGTCACCAGAGCAGTATTGGTTTTTGACTATTCTCAACCTGAAATCCGACTATCACCCGAGGCCCCACAGATACAATAAAAACATGCAAACACATATATAAACGCGCTACGAACTCACCCGTGGCATCAAATTTCCAGACGGGGGTCTCGTTGAACAAGTCAACCCCCAATACCCCAAAATTAACTTTCCAACTCAAGTCCCAAAATGCACTCTAATGCGTTGGGAAACGAACTGAACATACCGACAAGTCACAAAGGACAATCCGAATCTCTCGAAATAGATGAATTTCTGAAAAAGGTCCATTTAACCAAAAGTCAACTTTGGGTCAAACATTTTTTGCTTTAAGGCTTATTATCACAAAAACCAATCTAGGATTCACCCGATGACCTCAAAAATTGTACCACCCATCCCCGCAAGTCTAATATAAACTAATGAAGCTCGAAAAAAAAGTCAACAAGGTCAAAAGTACTGTAATGGCCAAACGGGTCGTTACATCAGATCGAGCAAAAAGGAAGTGGAACGGGGAAAAAGTACCTGAATTGGCGAACAACTGGGGATATCTATCATGCATATCGGACTCGGTCTCCCAAGTAGCCTCCTCAATAGGACGATGCTTCCATTGAACCTTCGCAGAAGAAATCTCCTTGGACCTCAACTTCCGCACTTGCCTATCCAAGATCGTTATCGGCTCCTCCTCATAGGTCAGATTCTCAATGAGTAACACTGAATCCCAACAGACAATATAAGTAGCATCAGAATGGTACTTCTTCAACATAGACACATAAAAAATCGAATGAACACCAGACAGGCCTGGTGGCAAGGCCAACTCATAAGCAATGTCACCAACTCTACAGAGAATCTCAAATGGGCCAAGATACCTCGAATTCAACTCGCCTCTCTTTCCAAATCGCATAACACCCTTCATGGGTGAGATCTTCAGAAGCACCTGCTCACCCACCCTAAACTCTAAATCCTGAACCTTCTGGTCCGCATATATCTTCTGTCGATTCTAAGCTGCTAGAAGCTTTTCCTGAACAAGCTTGACCCTGTCCACGGACTCTCTCAACAAATTTGTGCCCCACAGGCGAACCTTAAATGCATCAAACCACCCAATAGGAGAACAGCACTCCTACCATACAAAGCCTCGAACGGCGCCATATCAATACTCGAATGGTAGCTATTATTATACGCAAACTCCGTTAGGGGAAAGAACTGGTCCCAATGGCCACCAAAATCAATGACACATGCTTTCAACATATCCTCCACCACCTGAATTGTCCACTCAGACTGATCATCAGTCTGGTGATAAAAAGTTGTACTAAAGTCCAACTGACTACCCAACTCTGTCTGAAAAGCCTTCTAGAAATTGAAGTAAACTGGGGACCTCAATCCGAAACAATGGAAATAAGGGTCTCGTGCAATCGCACAATATCACGAACATAGATCCTGGCTAACCTATCCACAGTATAAGTGACCTGAACTGGAATGAAATGAGCGCACTTGGTCAACCGGTCAATAATAACCCACACAGAATCAAATTTGCCCAGGGTCTTCGGAAGATCCACAACGAAATCCATGGCAATCCTATCTCACTTCCATTTGGGAATGGGCATCCTCTGGAGCACACCACCAGGTCTCTGGTGCTCATACTTCACTTGCTGACAATTCCCACACTTAGACCCAAAATCTACAATATCTCTCTTTATCCTCCCCCACCAGTAATGTTGTCTCAAATTGGGATACATCTTCGTGGCACCTAGATGAATGGAGTACCTCAAACTATGGGCATCGATCAAGATCAAATGAATCAAATCACCAACAGGAGGAACGCACATACGTCCCTTGATCCTTAGAATCCCCTCACTATCAAGGATGGCCTTCTTAGCCTCACCCCTTAGAACCTTTTCTTGAATCTTACACAACTGAGCATCCTCAAATTGATGAGTCCTATTCTACTCTAATAGGGATGATCTCGCCTCAACACAAGCTAAGAATTTGCCTAAAACTGAAATATCAAGACGAACAAAGCTGTTGGCCAGAGTATGAACCTCCATGGCCAACGGACGCTCAGAAACAACCAAATGGGCTAAACTCCCCATACTCATGGCCTTGCGACTCAAGGCATTCCTAACAACATTAGCTTGCCTTGGATTATAAAGAATAGAGATGTCATAGACCTTCAGGAGCTCCATCCATCGGCGCTGCCTGGTATTAAGATCTTTCTGGGTAAACACGTGCTGAAGGCTATGGTGGTCGGTGAAAACCTCACAATGGACACCACACAAGTAATGCCTCCAGATCTTCAAAGCGAAGACCACACAGCTAGAAACACCAAATCATGGGTAGGGTAATTCCTCTCACGGATCTTTAACTGATGGGAAGCATAGGCTTTGACACTACCCTCCTACATCAAAACAAAAGACCCAAACCCACACGGGATACATCACAATAGACTGAGAAATTCTTACCCTCCACGAGTAATACTAGAATCTGGGCTGAAGTCAAAAGGGTCTCGAGCTTTAAAAGCTCTCATCGCAATCATCGGACCACTGGAAGGGAACATCCTTCTGAGTCCATCTAGTCAACTAAGAAGCAATAGAAGCGAAACCCTTCACAAATCGATGGTAATAGCTGGCTAATCCCATGAAGCTACGGATCTCGATCACAGTAGTGAGCCTCGCCCAATATCTAACGACCTCAATCTTATTGGGATCAACCATGATCCCATCCTAAGACATAACGTGGCCCAAGAATGCCATGGACTCAAGCCAGAACTCGCACTTCAAAAACTTAGCATAAGGCTTCTTCTCCCTCAATAACCCAAGAACAATCCTCAAATAGCGCACATGCTCCTCTCTATTCTTGGAGTACACCAAGATATTATCAATGAATACAATCACAAAGGAATCAAGATATGGCTTGAAAATGCCATTCATCAAAGTCATAAATGCAGCTGGGGCATTCGTAAGCCCAAAAGACATCACAAGGTACTCATAATGGACATAACGAGTCCGAAAGGCTGTCTTTGGAACATCCTCGCCCCGAATCTTCAGCTGATGGTAGCCTGACCTCAAATCAATCTTCAAAAATATCGAAGCACCCTGAAGCTGGTCGAACAGGTCATTAATACGAGGAATGTGATACTTGTTACAAACGGTGACCTTGTTCAATTGACGATAATCAATGCACATCCTCATAGTACCGTCCTTCTTCTTCACAAATAAAACAATAGCACCCCAAGTAGAAACACTCGGTCTAATAAACACCTTACTCAACAGATCTTGCAATTGCTCCTTTAGCTCCCTCAACTCAGCGGGCACCATCCTATAAGGAGGAATAAAAATAGGACGTGTGCCGAATCTAAGTCGATACAGAAATCAATATCGCAGTTAGGCAAAGATACCCGGTAAATTAGAAGGGAAGACCTCGGCAAACTTACTCACAATAGGCACAGACTCAAGGGGCGGAGAATCAACACTAGTATCGCGAACATGGTCTAAATAAGCCAAACACCCCTTGGCCACTAACTTCATCGCACAGACATAGGAGATGATCTTCTTCGGAGCGGGACTCGGAGTACTCTCCACTCTAATCGAGGACTACTATGTATAGCTAAATTGACTATCTTAGCGTGACAGTCCAAGATCGCATGGTGGGGAGATAACCAGGTCATACCCAAAATAATATCAAAGTCTACCATATCCAAAATAATCAAGTCTACCTACGTATCATACCTCATGAAAGTAACTAAAAAAGATCAAAAGACTCGATCAATAATAATATAATCTCCGACCAAAGTAGATATACGAATAGGCACACTAATACGATCACAACACAAATCCTAATCAACAACATGGTATACAGATACTAGGAATAAGTAGACCCCGAATTAACCAATACCGAAGTAGGTCGATGTCGAGCAGAAATATTACCTGAGATCACAGCATCAGAGGCCTCTACCTCGGGCCTACCCGAAAAGGAACAGTAAAGACCGCCACCACGACCACCTTTAGAAGCCTGCGGACCACCTCTACCTGACTGGTATTCACCTATGGTCTGGTAAGAGCGACCGCGGCCTGACTGAGTATCGCCTCTAACTGATAAGCCACCTCTGTCACTAGAAGGTGTTGGGGCCCTCAGAGTCTGGAACCTAGAACCTAGCTGGGACCCACCCTGCACTAACCTGGTGTCACGACCCAGTCCCGTAGGCCGTGACTAGTGCCCGAGCTGGGCACTCGTACCCACCTATCAATTATGATCAGATCATAGCAAGCAAAATAGGAACTTATACGTACAGAAAGGCACGACACCGCGTAGACATATATACATATATCATATATATAGCCTGAAGATATACAGAACACAAACACAAACGAACAGTGCTACCCACAACCCACGTTTATGTCTACGTGCTCTAACAAGAATAACGTAACTATATGACGGACAAACCCCCGCCGTACCCCGAATAAATATACGTAAATATAACAAAAGAGTCCGTACCAAAAATCCGGGCTCCGGACAAGGGAGCTCTCCAAAATAGCTGAGTAGGGATCCTAAGTTGGCGGCTCACCCAAACGAGTATCTGTACCTGCGCGGCATGAAACGCAGCCCCCGAAGAAAGGGGGTCAGTACGGAATATGTACTGAGCATGTAAAGCATTGAATATCGTAAACAAAATTGTACTGAAATAAGAGTATGGAACATGAGGACAGTATCAGAAAAGCTTACCTTTGAAACATAAATCATGCATGATCATATCATAACATAAGTAAATAAGCATCATATACATATGCATATACATAGCGTGTCCCGGCCCTCTAGTGAGGGACTCGGTGAATGGAATCATCATATGCCATCCTGGCCGCCATCCCCATATCATCACATCATCACAACATCATATATATATATATATATATATATATAGCGTGTCCCGGCCCTCTAGTGAGGGGCTCGGTGAATAATGCAGTGGAATGTGCACGAATGCGTGTCCTGGCCCGGGACTCAGTGAAAGACATATTGAGCTTTGCACGAACAGAGTAGTGAGAAACCATATGCACATAAATCATTTCAAAGACTCGATGAAATAAGTAGACTCGATGAAATAAGTTAGGCGAACCATCATTTGAAAATCGGAACAATAGTCATATCAAGTACCTTTCGGATATCTCTCGGAACTTATCAAACCGGACTTAGAAATCATAATTACATATCGAAGTCATATGCGTAACAATCCTCATTTAAGATGCATAAAAATCATAATCCTAAACTTATTAAATAAGTAAGAAATCCATACTCAGGAGTTAAGGTGAAAGTAGTACTAAGTCTTTCCCGAGGGTCATTAAACCAAACATAGAAAAGGTCGCGGGGCCCATAGACGGGTGTCAACCCCATCCGAGCCGGCCTATGATAGTTGGGGAATGTTATACCTTATGGAACCTCCTATAAGCGTTTCGAGGCGATCCGAGCTCATCTACGAAAGTTACAAGCGTTCGTAGTTTTGGCGTCTTTTAAGAATAAAATTCTTACAAAACTTTTGAAATTCCATCAAATGAAAACATAAGTACTTTAGTTAGGCTACATTAAAAGAGTAAATCTTTAGAAGCGAATGAGATGCGTATATAAGCTCGGATCTCAAGAGTGGAGTCACCCCGAAGCTCGTATCACAACCTAATTAAGACTAGGACATGCCAAAAGAAGGAAGGGTGAGCTTTACATACCTCGTCTGTCCTCGAAGCTAATCAAAATCTCAAGTCTCGGGCACTCCAAGATCTATATAACGCCAATATATCAAACATTAGCTATGAACATTTAGGCGTTCCATTCCAAACGAACATCAAATTCTACGGAAATTTGGGCAGCATTTCCCCTGTAAATACAACACCCCGAGAATTCAACTCGGCCAAATTCATCAACAACAACACCAACAACCAAACTACAACATCAATATTCAATTCAAAGTGCATTTTAACATTAGTAGCTCTTTTTACATAACTTCAACAACATTCATAATATTCCAATATACCCACTTCAACTACTTACATTCAAACCAATATTCATGTTCATACGTTCAATTTCTGTTCCAAAACCATTCAAACAATATTCAAGAACACTTTAAACAATTCACACAATATTTCCAACAATCCAACCAACACTCCAATTTACCCGAAATCCTCCCCAAACCCGAGAACATCACTAACATATTTCCTTCTTCCAAAACTCATAAACTACATCAACAATCTATATGTTAACAATGTCATCACCATAAATATAAAATCTACATAAGAATCACATGAACTTCTAATCAACCCACACAATTACAACTTCAACTTACACCATTAAATCTCATTATCAACATAGAATTCACAACGACAACAACTACAACACTAACTAACATTACTTCATTCCTTGCCATGCATAACACCCCCTATTCAGCCAACACACCCCCCATGCAAATTTTATGATTTCCATTCATTTTTTACACATTACAACAACACATAAACATGATAAATACACTTAATTCATTATTCCTACACATTACACACAACGCACGGCCAAACCTCAACATTCACGGCTCAACTTCAACTTGATTTTCATCATGAATTTCTTCCATTTTAGCATACAACAACACATATAAACCATTTACAACACATGAAAACAAGATTAAAACTCACCTTTCTTCACAACTTCTCAACTTGCCTAAAGTTGGCCAAGGATGAAAACGAGTAGGCTATTGCTTGAAACAACAACTCCACGTTACTAAGCACCCTCCAATTAGTAAGTTTGCTTGAAGAAATAATTTTTTTGATGATCAATTCTTGGTCTTGATTTCTCTTGTTCTTGGCCGAATATGGCCTTCTTTTTCTCTCCAAATTTTTCTTGATTTTTCTAGAAATGTTGAAGTGTGGAAGATGACTTATTAGTCATCTTTTATTTTATCACATGACCATCCATGTGGCCCTTGGTCCACACCTAGGTGGCCGGCCACATGGTCCTCCATTTTTCTTTTTGTTGAATTTTCAACTTTCCAAAAATAGAATACTTCCCAAAAATGGAACTTGACCCCAAATGTTTCCTTAATACTTCCATGCCAATAAAATCATACACAACTTAAGCCTTTAAAACATACAAAAGTCTCTACTTTGTATTTCGGGATAGTCTTGTCCCCAATTTATCGTAATTCACCCATATTGTCCCGTTGTTCAAAATACGGGATATAACACCTGGGATAATCTCTTATAAAGTGATCGAGGTCGCCACACACATAGCATGCTCTAGGAGCTGGAGGTCGATGCATTTAAGCTGATAAACTGGAGGGACCGGCATGGTCCACTGTACGGGAGTAAGATCCACCATAAGACTGCCCAGCTCCATAGCCACTGGGTCTAGTAGGACCACTCGAAGAAGCCTGTAGTGCTGACTGGACAGGGTGGCTGGGGGCTGACTGATAGGGCCTGGATGACTGTCCCCCACCCCTATAACTGGATCCACTAAAACTACCATAATGACGTGGCTTCTTCTCACTAACCTCTCCAGAAGATAGAGCCTTAGCAGACTCGACACCAATGGCATGATCAACAATAGCCTGGAAAGAAGAACCCATGGTCACCAACTGAATACAAGCAATATGTGTTACGGTTCGCATTTTTGCGGGCTGGGTTAGCGCTTGGAAACTCTATTTCGAACTCGTTGGTGCTTTTTCGGACTTTGTTTTAAAAGAGTCTCCACCTAATTTTTAGGAAATTAGGAAAATCAATTTTGAAGGGTATATTCATACGCCGTGAAAAATCCTTCTTAATCCAAAGCTCTAGGTAAGGGTTCTGGTGATCCCCTAGGGAAGGTGTTAGGTACCCTAGTATTAAGGATCCGTACTATACGGTTGACCTTCGAATTCTAATGTATGAGTATTTGCATGAACTGTTTATTTAGTGTTTATCTCCCGCAAAAGATTTTTCATGTTGCATATCATTTTTGAAAAGAGTTGAATATATTCCCTTTATATACAGGGTATTTAGGTTCGAATTTATGATATCCGTGTATAATTAGTTCATTTTATATATAAGGATAGTAGTTTTTTCCTATAGGAAAAGATAGAAAGTTCATTTATTTTTGGATTTGGATGACCAAGTTTTATCCATGCTTTACTCGTACGTGGACCGGTTAATCCGTTTAATACACTTTTAGAATATCCTTACCTAAGTTTTTATAATTAGGCGTAATTTGGCCTATTTTGATTTTTAAAGAAAGAACTCTTTGTATGTTTTGCACGATTGGTTTTTAGGAGAAAAATGAATTGTACTCATGGTCTAAAATCTTGCACATGCTCCCTTAAAATGTACTTGCAAAAAGATATATCCATTTTATAACAAAGTCCCAATTTATTTAAGAAATAAGAGCTTCATTTCAAAATCAGTTCTGTTTTAGCAAATGCTTTTCTTATTTATTGAAATCACGGGCCTTGGCCTAGAAAAATATTGACCGTGATTTTTTAGGAAAGGCCAAGTAGGTCTTAACCCAAAGAAGCAATTTTATTTGGGTTTTCTGGGAAAAAAAAAAAACTATATGGGCTCTGGCCCAAACGCCCTATTTCTAACCATTAAAAAACATATAGGCCTTAGCCACGTTCTTTTGACCACAGATTTATGTAAAATCAAACGGGATTATAGTCCAAAAGAGACCTTCATCATTTGTTTTTTTTTAAATACCAGACCGAATGAGCTCTAGCCCAAAAACATTTCAATGCATTTGTTTTCTTGAGAAGAAGACAAGTGGGCTATCACCCAAAAATATCAAAACTTTTTACCAAACCTAAAAAACCGGAAAAGACATGCTTTCAATAGTTTTTAAGAAAGAAGCCTTTTGCCTAATCTATTTATCCTCTAAATTTTATGCAAGATGTCATACCATTTTTGCATTCCCAAAATCTTTTCAGTTTACTACTTATTAAAGCCATAGCAGTTGCCTCCCATTTTTAAATCTTCAAAATCAGTACGTGTTCTCAAGGTTTTTGAAAAAAAAAAAAAATTCAGGTGCTAAAGTCAATCTACACGGCATATGCACCATTTGCCTAAGACGCCTAATTCATAATAAAGTTTCCAATAATATTTGTGGGTTTACAAATAACAAGCACAATACAATCAAGACAAATATAGCAGAAATACGATGGAATATAATAAAACTAAAATGGGGTGTACCAAACCCCAGCCATTTTCACCCATGGCTGGGCCTTCATATCAGTTTTACCCATGATTGGGCCTTCAATATATTAGCTTCCCTTTCTTCTTTTGGACCCGAAGACGTTTGAAGGAAATTTTCCCTAGTGGGCTTTTAGCCCAATAAGGTGGCTGGACCTCGGCCCGAGTAGCCATGCAGTAGAGAAGGAAAAAACAAAAGACCCCGATTAGTTTATATTTTATGTTCCTACCATACATATGATATGCACACATAATATACAAAGTATACTACTATTTTATAAATCCCACTCTATACATACAACATATATAAACAGTACACCATATTCATTCAAGAGACCATGTGAGGCATATGTGTTTTCATGTCCTCAAACTCAACATCTCAAACTAGGTGGTGGGAGGCCAAGTCATCACCCCCCCCCCCCACCCTTTCAATCTTGATGCCGCACAAGTTTCAAGAGGTTTCATGAACCTCCGGCATGGCTGGTCACCAGGGAAGGGTTCAAACTAGACCCTCCGCTTTACCTAAACTGCCTCTCAACCCACAAACAAGGAAGACACAGATTCACATACACCCACACATGGTTCAAAGTAAATAAGATATGCCTAATATATATGTGTATGGAACAACTATCAGTCAACAAGAATAAATAAGATTAGTAGAGAAAAACATGACTTAAGCATAAAAAATAAAAGTAATCTACATGGGCACAAAGATAGCCTAAACTAAACTTAAACCAAACAAACCATAGCAGATCGAAAGTAGTTCTAAGCAACATGGAATCAGGCAGATGTGAAAGTATAAGAACGCAAGGGGGAAAATCATTCTCTAAGCACAGTGTCATCACAACAGGTTTAGTATACATGAGGTATACCTGTAGCTATCTAAGCATAACTCTCAAATGGTTCTAGATATTTTATGGAAAATTCAAGTGAATACTTTGTTATCTTCAAGACATTTGATTCCAAGTGTCACGACCCAACCCCGTAGGCCGTGACTAGTGCCTGAACTGGACACTCGTATACACACCTGTTAGCTATAATCAGTCCACAACTAGCATGATAAGGAACTCATATACAAACAGGCAAGACGTCGTCTCTAAACTGCCGCATATATAAATATCAAGACGACCTGTCTCCTGTGGAGTCACAACCATCAACAGATAACATCGTACATAAGCCGGCAAGGCTATCATAACATGTGGGAACATCCCAACTATATATATACGCAAGCCGACAAGGCTGCCACTACGAATGGGAACGCCCCAAAACATAAGTCATACAGACACAACTGAACAGTAGCTATATACAACCCACACATATGTCTACAGACCTCTAAGAGTGACAACAGTAACATATGACGGGACAGGGCCCCGTCATACCCCTGGATAAACACATATATACAATAAGAGGATTTGTACCAAAATCTAGGCTCCGGGACAATGGAGCACTCCAAAATAGCCGAATAGAAATCCTAGGTCAAGCGGATCACCGAAGCGAGTATCCGTACATGGGCATGAAACGCAAATTTCCCCGAAGAAAGGGCGTCAGTATGAAATATGTACTGAGTATATAAAGCATGAAATACAGTAGATAGGATTATAACCAAAATAAGAAGTACAGAAAACGAGTACAATAACCAGAATACCAAAATACTTGCTTTTGAAACACAAATCATGCATGTCAATATCATATATCAAATCCGGCCCATTATAGGACTCGGTGAACATGGTCGCCACCCCGTCTTTGGCGCCATAACACAAAGATACTCCGAACACATCATAACTCGGTATCACGATAACTCCGTATCACAAAGATAGCTCCGTATCACAAAGATAGCACCATAACATAGCATAACACCATAACACAGCATAACACCATAACACAAAGATAACACCATAATATATATATATACCGTACCCGGCCCTCTAGTAAGGGACTCGGTTAAAGATATAATAACAGTATGCACGAGCAGAGTAGTGAATAACCATATGCATATAAATCATCTTTTGAAACTTAATAGATAAGTAGACTAACCAACGCTCGAGTATCAAGACGGTAGTCATACTCAGTACTCTTTGAATATCATTATGAACTATATCAAAATAAAGCCTCAGGGATCATAGACATGTATCAAATTAATACGAAACGAACATGAAAGTTACGGTCATTAGTCATTATGAAGTTTTTCAAGAATAGGAACTTTTACGCATTGTTTACTATCCGGTCATATAGAAAGCTCGAGGGCAGTAGCTCAACTATATTAAGAATTCTAATATCAAGAAGTGAATAAGAATCATAAACATGCTCGGAACTTATGAATAGAGTTACCCCAAGCTCATACCGTATCTTACTTACATCTAGGACATGCCAAAAGAAAGAAGGGATAGGCTTTACATACCTTTAGCGTTTACTCGCAACACAACACGTATACGCTGCCCAATAGTATCTCAACCTATATTAGGACGTCAAGAACTACGGTTAAGCTACGGGGGAATTCAAAAAGTATTCTAACGTTAGTAACTCCTTTCTAGGTAATTAGACGACGTTTCGCTTCCATCCAAATCAACTACATACAACCAAGCCAACATCACTAATCATGCATTTAAGTATCAACCCGAGACTATTCAAACATGACTCGAGGACACTCCGGACCGCCCGTACAACCCTCCAAAACAGCCCAACCAACATACAACACAACATATAACTTTCCAAGTTCAACAAGAATAACAACAACACATTCTTTTCTTCCAACTTCATGAACTATACCAACAACCACACGTTAACAACATCATTTACATAAATGCAACAAACTATATTAACATCATATTAACTTCTACAACAGCCCACAAACAATTACAACTCCAACTTGAACCATTAAACCCTTCATTCTCATCATAAAATCCATATCAACAACAATCAAAATATCAAGTAAAATCAATTCATCATTCCTACACAAAATAGCCCCTACACGGCCTTAACACCAACATACATAATTCCATGAATCTCATCCATAACTACATATTACAACACGCTCAAACCATCCTCAATACATGTAAAAGAAGATTAAACCTTACTTTTAACACTTGACTTCTCAACTTGGCTAGAATTTGCGACTTGAATTAATACTTGTTCTTGTTGCCCTAGGATCAATCCCACGTTGCTATGCACCTTCCAAAGGGGTGAAATACCTTGAAGAAAATTAATTCTTGATCAACAAACAAAAGCTCAAACTCGGCCAGCCATGGCCGAGAGCTTCTCCTCTCTATCTCTTAAGCTTTTCTTTTGTTTGTAAAGATGATAAATGATTCATTAGTCATCAATTTCCCTTTTTATATGCCACACATGATGGTGACACATGTCCAACCTTGGCATGTGTCCCATTATCCTCCATGAACCAATCATATTCATCCATATGTTGTAGGGCCCACTTAGTGGTCTAATTAGGCTAATTAATCATAATTAATCACTAATCCCCACTTAATAATTTAATCATGGTTAATTAACCCCTAATCTTCATTAATATTTCCATGCCAATTAAAATTTATAAGCAACTTGTGCATTAAAACAAAATCGAAGGTTAAAAGTCTCTACCTCGTATCCCAAAATAGTCTTGTCCTTAACTTATCGCGATTAGCTTAAAATATCCGAATGTACGAAAATACGGGATATAACACCAAGTCTAAATGATTCCTCTTGTAAAGGCAAGAATAAACAGGTAGATACAAATTATAAATTTAACAACTATAGCACAGCCAAAGCCAAGCAGGCACAAACCAGGGTCCTTTATTAGTGTGATATCATGTTATTTTTTCACAGAACCCAATTCAAGACATAAGCAATAATGGAAACCAAGTTAGGGTTGTTATATATCCAACTGCCCAAGATCCTTTAAGCTATTATATTCCCATATGGGATATATGAATCTTGGACACAATCAGTTTCACCCCTATACATGACTTAAGCAAGTGGGAAGGTCAAAGTTTCAAAATGCACAAGGATCCTACATTCTTTTTATTCTAGGTGTCCTAACCTTTACTCTTGATTCTATCTCATTTGCAAGAAAATTTTAATTAACTTAAGGAATGCACTTAATCTCAGCTATGACCTTATTCCTAATCTTCATCTTTTCTTTAAAACTTGAATAATTATCACATATTTCTATCTTTATATGTTGCATGGGAGGAAAACAGCTTCCTTTAAACATGACTAGAGTAAGGCCAACTTTATCTATTGCTGGGGTTCTGTATTAATGGACTCATGACTTAGTTCAAAGAAAGGAATGGAAAGAAAACATGAGTTATTGTTTAAAGAAACAAAGAGAAAAAGGGTCAAATATACCCCCCCCTCCCCCCCCCCCAATCAACCTACATTGCTATCCTGACTAAACACAGGACCATCGACTTTCTTTCCTTTTGAAAGAGGCGTTTATTAGGACTTAAGATGAAAGGGAGACACAGACCACTTTTCAAAACACAGGTTGAAATCACAATAATACACACAGAATCTACATAGGGTCCAAATCATAAACCTAGCTTAACTAGTTGCTAAAGGCTCTATCATATACCATCATGTCCTTTTCACAAAGGGGAAAGGACTCTTCCATTTCATTTACCAAAACAAACAGTGTCCCTTTTTAATTAAAAAAATCTTTTACCTTTCTAATTTAATCACAGTCTTCAACTAATCCAAACATCTCCTTAAGGCATATTAAGATAGACACAACAAACCAAGCTAAATCAGTTCCAGCAGTCCATTACAAGTGTATAACAATTCCATCTTTTAAGACTCAACAACCTTAACAGAATGACAAGATAATCCCAAAGTGCAAAGGGTGAGAGGCTATACCCCATAGACTTGACAGGGATGCCATGACAACCTTTCATTTGGGAGAAAAGATACTATGGGTCAAGCAATGCTTGACCCTTTCTCAATCCCCTCCTAAGGTGTCTTTAAAAGACCTTCTCCATCTAGCCAAGTGGTTTTCAACCTCAACCCATACAATTATGACCTTTTATTACCCCCTTTTTCAATCACACACCAAAGGACACTAGGCATTTTACAAATCAACAGACAAGTTGTTTTTCCTTTTATAGTTCCCAAATACTGCTTTCTTCTGTTCCATTCCTTACTACTCCTTTTTTACTTAGATTATTATCATGAGGCTTTTCTTTCTATCTGTGCCTATCTTTAAGTCTAGGCAGTTTGTAAACAAAGGGATTATAATTACTATATCAGTTCAGGACTTGAACAAATCAAAGTCAAGTTTCTTCTTTTCATTCTTCTTTCAATACTTAGACTCATAAACATGAACATTCATAACCCCTTACCAAATTAAGACTCATATATAGGTGAAGACAATATAGATACAAGAGCACAACATATCAGTCCATTACTTTTCATAATAGATTACCTCACCTTTAAAGTAAGACCAACTAATAAGGGCAGTGTCAGCAAAAGGAATCACAAACAAGAGAACAAACCTCTCCCTGAGACATCACTTTTTGTAACGACCCTTCTGGTCGTTATGAAAATTTAGGACTCCATTGGGAATTCCGAGGCCGCGATTGAATTCGTAGGGTGTCCTTTTGTGTGTATGCATGTTTCGTTTTGTGTTTTAAGACCTTGGATGAAATGTGGGGTGGTAGGGGGAAAAACTGGACAGAAAACGACCATACTACCCAAAATGGACCGCTACAGTGGTGGGCTTATTGCTGCGGCAGTATCGCGGTAGCGATGACTCGACCACTTCCAGTGGCCAACTATTTCCTTGGTGGCCGCTGTGGCGGAAGGTTGACCGCTATAGAGGTACCATTATAGCGGTGAACCGAACGCCATAGCGGTCAGTCGATAAAGTGGGGGACCGCTATAGCAGTCACTTGACAGCAATAGCGGGACCGCCGCAGCTGCGTAGTGACCGCCGCAGCGGTTGACGGGAGGCAAAATGCGGATTTTAAATGCCTTAGTTTTATTTTATCATTCATAACACCCCAACACACTTCCCAACAAACACTTAGAGAGAAATTCCAAGCTAGGGCAAGACAATCTCTTGAGGTAAGTTCCATTGCTTCCATTCTATCATTTCTTTCCCCTCCATGATTATAATTATCCTCATAGGTCTTTAATGGTGAAATTGAATTAGAAACCCAAGAATATTAATGGAACTTCTAAACTTGTTGGGTTATGATTATTATCTCTTAGTTAGCATATAAATGCGTTGGTTAGTTGTTCTTGATCGTAAATTGAACATTTAGAGACATAAACTAAGTGATTGGAGACCTAGGGTTCTATAAAAATGGTGTCTTGCCATAGAAAACTGCTTGTAATGGGAATATTGATGAATGTTGTTGTAAATTGATGATTAATGATTTCTAAGGGTCTAAATAGGTTTTTTGTCACCTAGAAAATCATCCAGCCCTTGGAATGGGGTAAGGGAAGGGTATTCTTGCATTGGAACTTGTGATTGAGTATTATAACTCATTAGGTCCTCTATTTCTAGACTTTGAGCATTCTGAAGCTTTGAGGAAAGGAAAAGCTTAGCAGAGTGACTTGCATTATTCCAGCTCTGCTTTGAGGTAGGTTACGGTTTACTTGAGTTAGACCTTGGTTAGTCGAATGTATGTTTGTGATTTCATTAGGAGAAGCATGTCTAGCATTCATTACATGATATTGTGTGGTTAAGCTCCTATGAGTTTGTGATTGAATGTTGTGTAGGCTTCATGCCAGTATTTCTGTGTGATTACTCTGTAGTGGTTGTATTGTGATGAGAAGTTAATATAGTCTTCTCGAAAGTATTGTGACATGAAAGACGAGGTGAATATGGATATTGAGAAGGCATGACACGGCACTTATGTGGCCTATATTATTGGCTCGTGGTCCGAGGTTAGTTCCGAAAATGAGAGGTTTATTGTTATATCCCGTGTCCAAGGTTCGTTCCGGAGCGGAGGTTGTGCTCGGGTCCGAGGAGTGTTCCGGAACGAGTGGTACATGGACACCATGAGTCCCCTGCAGGTCATGACTACTGAGCTATGACATCATATAGCATGTGTGTACAGTGAGTGGGGGTATAGTGTACTTTTATTCCCGCGGTGTTTACGTGTTTGTGATCCTTGTCAATCCGTTGATTTGTTATGTTTGTCTGTGTTTGACTTGTTGTGATGTATTGATATTCGTGTATGACTGACTGGCTTGTTTATTTTATTGATTTCATAAGATATGCATGATACTAATCTTAGTCGGCCTATGATGCTTACCGGTACATAGTGTTTGTACTGATACTACCTTGCTGCATTCTTTGAGTGCAGATTTTGATATAGAGACCGCTACTCGTCCTCATATCTAGCGTGGAGGATAATTGCTGACAGATTTTGGGGTGAGCTCCTTCCCATGCCAGGCAACCCGAAGATCTTCTACTTATGATGTATTTTCTTATTTTGGACATTATAGTTATTTATTAGATAGATTTCAGTTTCTTAGACGTGTTTTGGCTTAGAGTCCTGTACGATGACTTTCGAATTTTGGGGAATTTGTAATAGTTAGACTTCCGCACTTGTTTAGTATTTTATGGCATGACTTACCCAGTTTATATGATGCGTGAATGAGTATAATTGTTGACTTATTTAATATAAAATCAGACTTGAATGAACAGAGATCTTGTATGTTGGTTTGCCCATTAGGATTTAGATGGGTGCCGGTCATGGCGGGTTGGGTCGTGACAAAGTTGGTATCAGAGGCCTAGGTTCGTCGATCTCATCGTACCCCGACATGTCTAGCAGAGCCTTGTAGATCGGTATGGAGACGTCTATACTTATCTGCGAGAGGCTGCCGGACACTAGGGAAACTCCCTTTTCTTTCTTCTATCATGCTACTTGATTCCAATTGGTATCTGCTGATTCAAATTGGTATCTGACTATCCTTCATTCTCTCGCAGATGGCAAGAACACACGCGGCAGCAGCTAGAAAAATTGGTGGGGGCAGAGGAGCTAGCAGAGGGGCGGCCCCAGCTGGGGGTGGCATCCCAGTGGTTGACCCCGTATCTCCAATGGTCCCTAACGAGGCAGCGGGAGTTGCAGCCACACCAGCCCAGCCAGCAACAATACCAGTCCCACCAGGAGCTACAACTGCTCAGGGTGTACCAGACGCAATGGCACAAGTGTTGAATCTGTTGCATGGGTTAGCACATGTCGGAGCTATACCAATGGTCCGGGTAGGGAGCAGGGCGGCGGCTCCGGATCCGACGAGCACGGCTCGGGGGTACAAGACGCGATGAGCGTGGCGCCTCGCTTGGATGAGGTTCCGGTTTTGAGGCCTTCCCGAGGCTGTTACGGGGCTGGATGACCGGTGAGGAACACGATCTGTTTTGGAGGTTCACAAAAATGAAGCCTCCAGTGTTTTATGGTACTGAATCAGAGGACACATATGAGGTCATCATCGACTATCATGAGCGGCTCTATAAGATGGGGGTCGTAGATAAGTACGGGGTAGAAAATTTTTTAAGGTTCAGCTCTTAGGTGATACCAAACTTTGGTGGGGGGCTTATGTGGAGTGTAGGCCAGTTGGGTCTCCTCCGTTGACTTGGGTCCAGTTTTACTCTGTGTTTTTGGACAAGTACGTCCCGCGTACTCTGAGGGACCGAAGGAAAGATGAGCTTGCTACTATTGATCAGGGGAACTCGTCGGTTGCTTTGTATGAGTCCCGTTTCCACTCCCTATCTCGATATGCTATTCAGTTGCTACTCACTGAGGGGGAGAGGATACGACGGTTCGTGAAGGGGTTGAACCCTGAGCTTCAGTTATCAGCTCTTCAGCTTGTAGCCGCTGGGGTTTCATTTTAGGAGGTAGTGGAGCACATCCGTACCGTTGAGAGTATTAAACAGGAGAGTCAGGCGAAGCATGTTGAGAAGAAGGCCCGTAAGGGTGGGATGTTCAGCAACACTTTCTCGAGGGTTCAGAGTTCACAAGTTTATTCAGGGCGTCCGATTCAGTTCGCGATGCAGGTGTCAGTTGGGGGCCCATCAGGGTTAAATTATCAGGCTTCCGGTCAGTAGGGAGGCTATACTGCTTCATCATCTTCTGTTCAGCGGCCAACGTCGGACCGTGCTTGCTTCGAGTATGGTGATCTAGGGCATATTAAACGATATTGCCCCAGATTTAGACAGAGTGGGCAGTGGACTCAGTATCAAGCTCCCCGAGCTCCATATGCACCAGATCGAAGGGGTAAGGATCGTGCACCGACAAGGCGAGGTGGTCACACCGCGGGTAGGGGTGGTGCCCCCCCGAGGCGGTCCTCGAGCATGAAGAAAGGACAAAGCAGGCCGGCGAGAGCGGGGCTCGGGGACCGGTAATGGTAACCGTAGTGGTACGCAGGCAACAGGGGACGCGATCATTTGTACGCCTTCCTAGGTAGACCCGAGACTGAGGCCTCTGATGCAGTTATCACAGGTACTATCTCTGTTTACGACCGTATGGCTTCTGTTTTGTTTGATCCGGGTCCTACTTTTTTCTATGTATCTACCTATTTTGCTGTGGGTCTGGATATGATGTGTGATACGCTTGATACCCCTATTTTTGTTTCAACTCCTGTTGGGGATTCTGTGATAGTGGATAGAGTCTACCCTGCATGTGCAATTTCTTTTATGGGATATAGTAGCTGGGCGGATTTGATGATTTTAGACATGGTAGATTTCGATGTTATTTTGGGTATGAGTTGGTTTTTCCCGCATTATTCTATACTTGATTGCCACTCTAAGACTGTTACACTAGCCATGCCCGGGGCACCTAGACTCGAGTGGAAGGGTAACCTTAGTCCCCTCCTCAAGAAAGTGATATCCTTTGTCCGTGCTAGGAAGCTGGTAGAGAAGGGGTGTTTAGCTTATCTGGCACATATCTGTGATACCAGTGCAGATACTCCATCCCTTGATTCGATTCCAGTGGTACGCGAGTTTGCGAATGTGTTCCCCGCGGACTTGCCCGGTATGCCACCAGATCGTGATATTGACTTCAGAATTGACTTAGACCCAGGGACTCGTCCTATCTCTATTCCACCTTATAGGATGGCACCAGCAGAACTCAAGGAACTGAAAGAGCAGTTGCAAGATCTTCTGAGTAAGGGGTTTATTCGCCCGAGTGCCTCTCCGTGGGGTGCTCCTGTATTATTTGTTAAGAAGAATGATGGGTCTATGCGTATGTGTATCGATTATAGACAGCTAAATGAGGTAACTTTTCAAAACAAGTATCCCATTCCCCGTATTGATGACTTGTTTGATCAGTTACAGGGAGCTTCGGTGTTCTCTAAGATCGATTTGAGGTCAGGGTACCATCAGTTGAAGATTCGGGCGGAGGACGTTCCAAAAATTTCTTTTCGGACCAGATATGGGTACTATGAATTCTTAGTTATGTCTTTTGGGCTTACAAATGCCCCAACTGCGTTCATGGATTTGATGAACAGTGTGTTCAAGCCCTACCTAGACTCATTCGTAATAGTGTTCATTGATGATATCCCGGTGTACTCTAGGAGTAAGGAAGAGCATGAGAAGCATTTGAGAATTGCTCTTGGAGTATTGCAGGAGGAGGAATTGTATGCTAAATTCTCCAAGTGTGAATTTTGGTTGTCTTCAGTGTTGTTCTTAGGGCATGTGATTTCGAAGGAAGGTATTATGGTGGATCCTCAGAAAATTCAGGCAGTCAAGGAATGGACTAGGCCCACATCAGTGACTGAGATTTGTAGCTTTGTAGGTCTAGCTAGCTGCTATCGACGGTTTGTGAAAGGGTTTGCTTCTATTGCTACACATATGACTCGTTTGACTCAGAAGGAGGTACCGTTTCGGTGGTCCAACGAGTGTGAGGAGAGCTTCCAAAAACTCAAAACATTGTTGACTACGCACTGATTCTGGCATTGCCCGTTGAGGGCAAGGATTTTGTTATTTATTATGATGCTTCACGTTCTGGTTTGGGTGCTGTTTTGATGCAGGAAAAGAAGGTGATTGCTTATGCTTCTCGACAGTTGAAGGTGCATGAAAAGAACTATCCTACTCATGTTCTAGAGTTGGCAACAGTGGTGTTTGCATTAAAAATCCGGAGGCACTACTTATATGGTGTCCATTGCGAAGTGTACACAGACCATCGCAGTTTGCAGCATGTGTTCACTCAGAAAGATCTAAACTCTAGACAGCGGAGGTGGATGGAACTGCTGAAGGATTATGACATCACCATTTTGTATCACCCTAGTAAGGCAAATGTGGTAGCTGATGCACTGAGCTGGAAGTCGGCTAGTATGGGGAGTCTGGCTCGTTTAATTTCTTTTGAGCGTCCATTGGCTAGAGAGGTGCAGACTCTGGCTAACAGTTTTATGAGACTAGATATCTCTAACACAGGCAAGGTATTAGCGTGTGTTGAGGCTCGGTCATTATTTTTAGAGCAGATTAAGGCTAAGCAGTTCGAAGATGCTAAGCTATGTAAAATACGAGATAAGGTGTTACACGGTGAGGCCAAGGAGGCCGTGATTGATGAGGAGTGCGTGCTGCGAATCAAAGGGCGAGTATGTGTGCCACATGTGGATGACTTAATTAAGACCATTCTAGCAGAGGCTCATAGTTCAAGGTATTCTATCCACCCTGGTGTCACTAAAATGTATCGTGATTTGAGGCAATATTACTGGTGGACTAGGATGAAGCGGGATATTGTAGAGTTCGTTGCACAGTGCCTAAATTACCAATAGGTGAAGTATGAACATCAGAAACCTGGGGGTACATTGCAGAGAATGCTCATTCCTGAATGAAAGTGGGAAAGAATGTCCATGGATTTCGTAGTGGGTCTTCCAAATACACTAAGGAAGTTTGACTCTATCTGGGTTATTGTTGACAGGTTGACTAAGTCTGCTCACTTTATTCCAGTACAGATAACCTATGATGCAGAGAAGTAGGCTAAAGTTTACATTCGGGAGGTACTTAGACTCTACGGGGTTCCTATCTCTATCATGTCCGACAGGGGTACCACGTTCACATCCAGGTTTTGGAAGTGTTTGCGTGAGGAGTTGGGTACGAGGTTATATCTTAGCACCGCCTTCCATCCTCAGACTGACGGGCAGTCTGAGCGGACTATTTAAGTTCTGGAGGATATGCTGCGTGCATGCGTGATAGATTTCGGTGGGCATTGGGATCAGTTCTTACCCTTAGCCGAGTTTGCCTACAATAATAGCTATCACTCGAGTATTGATATGGCTCCGGTTAAGGCATTTTATGGGAGGAGGTGTAGGTCTTCTATTGGGTGGTTTGATACGTTTGAGGTGAGGCCTTGGGGCACTAATCTTCTGAAAGAGTCCCCAGAAAGGTAAAGGTGATTCAAGCCAAGCTATTGGCAGCACAGAATAGGCAGAAAGAGTATGCGGACCGCAAGGTCCGAGATCTTGAGTTTGAGGAAGGGGAGCAAGTGCTATTGAAGGTTTCACCCATGAAGGGTGTGATGAGGTTTGGGAAAAAGGGAAAGCTTAGCCCGAGGTTCATTGGTCTATTTGTGATTCTCAAACGTGTGGGGGAGGTGGCTTACAAGTTGGCTTTACCTCTGGGGCTATCGGGCGTTCATCTGGTGTTCCATGTGTCTATATTAAAGAGGTACCACGGTGATGGTTCCTATATCATTCGTTGGGACTCGGTGTTGTTAGATGAAAATCTGTCGTATGAGGAAGAGCCCATTGCTATCTTAGACAGAGATGTCCGCAAGCTGAGGGCCAAGGAAATAGCCTCTGTAAAAGTTCAGTGGAAGAAGCCACTTGGGAAACAGAGGCGGATATGCGTAGTAAATACCCTCAGCTTTTCACCGAATCAGGTAACTCCTCCCTAGATTCTCATTCTTGTCCGTTCGGGGATGAATGGTGTTTTAATTGGTATCTGGTGTAACGACCCTTCTGGTCGTTATGGAAATTTAGGACTCCATTGGGAATTCCAAGGCCGCGGTTGGATTCGTAAGGCGTCCTTTTGTGTATATGCATGTTTCGTTTTGTGTTTTAAGACCTTGGATGAAATGTGGGGTGGTAGGGGGAAAAACTGGACAGAAAATGACCACACTGCCCAAAATGGACCGCTACAGCGGTGGGTTTACCGCTGCGGCGGTACCGCTGTAGCGGTGACTCGACCGCTTCCAGCGGCCAACCATTTCCTTGGTGGCCGCTGTGGCGGAAGGTTGACCGCTATGGCGGTACCGCTATAGCGGTGAACCGACCGCCATAGCGGTCAGTCGATAAAGTAGGGGACCGCTGTAGCGGTCACTTGACCGCTATAGCGGGACCGCTGCAACAGCGTAGTAACCGCCGCAGCGGTCGACTAGAGGCAGAATACGGATTTTAAATGCCTTAGTTTTATTTTATCATTCGTAACACCCCAACACACTTCCCAACAAACACTTAGAGAGAAATTCCAAACTAGGGCAAGACAATCTCTTGAGGTAAGTTCTATTGCTTCCATTCTATCATTCCTTTCCCCTCCATGATTATAATTATCCTCATGGGTCTTTAGTGGTGAAATTGAATTAGAAATCCTAGAATATTAATGGAACTTCTAAACTTATTGGGTTATGATTATTATCGCTTAAGTAGCATATAAATGCGTTGGTTAGTTGTTCTTGATCATAAATTTAACATTTAGAGACATAAACTAAGTGATTGGAGACCTAGGGTTCTATAGAAATGGTGTCTTGCCATAGAAAACTGCTCATAATGGGAATATTGATGAATGTTGTTGTAAATTGATGATTAATGATTTCTAAGGGTCTAAATAGGTTGTTTATCACCTAGAAAATCATCCAACCCTTGGAATGGGGTAAGGGAAGGGTATTCTTGCATTGGAACTTGTGATTGAATTATAATTCATTGGGTCCTCTATTTCTAGACTTTGAGTGTTATGAAGCTTTGAGGAAAGAAAAAGTCAGCAGAGTGACTTGCATTGTTCCAGCTCTGCTTTGAGGTAGGTTACGGTTTACTTGAGTTAGACCTTAGTTAGTCGAATGTATGTTTGTGATTTCATTAATAGAAGCATGTTTATTCATTACATGATATTGTGTGGTTAAGCTCCTACGAGTTTGTGATTGAATGTTGTGTAGGTTTCACCGCATTTCGTGTGATTACTTCCGCAAGCTGTTGTATTGTGATGAGAAGTTAATAGTCTTCTCGAAAGTATTGTGACATGAAAGACGAGGTGAATATGGATATTGAGAAGGTATGACACGGCACTTATGTGGCCTATATTATTAGCTCGTGGTCCGAGGTTAGTTCCGAAAATGAGAGGTTTATTGTTATATCCCGTGTCCAAGGTCTGTTCCGGAGCGGAGGTTGTGCTCGGGTCCGAGGAGTGTTCCGGAACGAGTGGTACATGGACACCATGAGTCCCCTGCAGGTCATGACTACTGAGCTATGACATCAGATAGCATGTGTGTACAGTGAGTGGGGGTATAGTATACTTTTATTCCCGCGGTAGTTACGTGTTTGTGATCCTTGTCAATCCGTTGATTTGTTATGTTTGTCTGTGGTTGACTTGTTGTGATGCATTGATATTCGTGTATGACTGACTGGCTTGTTTATTTTATTGATTTCATAAGATATGCATGATACTAATCTTAGTCGGCCTATGATGCTTACCGGTACATAGTGTTTGTACTGATACTACCTTTTCGCATTCTTTGAGTGCAGATTTTGATATAGAGACCGCTACTCGTCCTCATATCTAGCGTGGAGGATAATTGCTGACAAATTTTGGGGTGAGCTCCTTCCCATGCCAGGCCGCCCGAAGATCTTCCACTTATGATGTCTTTTCTTATTCTGGACATTATAGTTATTTATTAGACAGATTTCAGTTTCTTAGACGTGTTTTGGCTTAGAGTCTTGTACAATGACTTTCGAATTTTGGGGAATTTGTAATAGTTAGACTTCCGCACTTGTTTAGTATGGTATGGCATGACTTACCCAGTTTATTTGATGCGTGAATGAGATAATTGTTGACTTGTTTAATATAAAATCAAACTTGAATGAATAGAGATCTTGTATGTTGGTTCGCCCATTAGGATTTAGATGGGTTCCGGTCATGGCGGGTTAGGTCGTGACACTTTCATTTCATTCTTTATTCTATACCCTTTCAGTTTCAATATGACTAGGTGGCAAGGTTGACAGTTAGTCCATCAACCATTTAGCAAATAAAACAACTCTAGTTAGCCTTAAATGAAGGCCTGATCTTGTGGTTTCTATTACTTCTATTATTATTTTTTTACTTTTCCTTTCCCATCAAATTCTACACCTTTAGGGAGCTAAACTACCACTAGGTGAAAGGATTATGGTATAGACTATCAAGACAAGTTGTGAACACCATGTGCACAAGCAAACAAATTTCATCAAGATAAAACAGCCTTAAGCAGATAAAAAGGAGACGGGGTTCACATTTAGGTGTCATGAACAGGATGGTTCTAAGATTCTGCTATGAGTCATGGAAAATTATCATACACTTGTCACAAGTCATAGGTGGTTATGCTTAATCTACATTAGGTGATGACACAAGCATAGTCACAGCCATGAACAAACAATCAAGCTGTAGACTTAAGGCATGAACCTGCTACACCTTTCTTCTAGTCTTGGACAACAAACAAACAATTAGCTTATCTTGTCTTACTTTACTCTAAGTGTAAGATTATTTAAGAGGAAATAAGCAATGAGACATCTCACTATTGTATTCAAAGGTTCAGCACAACAGATTCATATTTTTCATATAAATTTTCCTGTATTTGGTCATTTTTCAGAAGAAAAGGGAGCATATCAGGAGCTATATCCAAAAATAACTTATCAAATTCAAACAACCTAGTTAAGACTTTGACAACAAACCTCACTTTACAAATAGGCAATTCATAACTGACTAGCAAAACAGGGATATATAACTGTAATCACAAGCACACACTACCAACAAATCAACCATGTTCAGTTGTATTACACATAGACAGTCTTACCTTCCTTCTCTTTTATTTAAGTTGAACTCATTATACCTTACTCTACTTAAGATCATGCTTAGTAAACTAACAACAATATTCAAGAAAAAGTCAAGGGAAAGGGAAAAGGACCTTCACAACACCTCACACACACCTCTTTATGATTAACACAGAACCTCAAGACCACATGAACATATGAGCATAACTAACCTACAAATATATTCAAACTAGGTAGAATATTAAGTACTAAATACAAAAATGAAACAAACTAAACCAAGATTTAAATTTTAAATGCGCAGCCAAGAAAAGAATGGATTTGGGAGCCTCTGTTCTTCCAAATCTCAGCAAACCCAGCCACACACGAAGAAAGAAAAAGTAAGAACCAAATATTTTGACTAAAACCCCAACTACTTAGTTTAGGTTTTCAAAATTCTTTTTACTGGGAAGTTTTCTGAAAAAAACTGAGTTTTCCACTTCCTTTTTTTTCTAAAATTTTCTCTATATCTATTTTTCCTTGCTATGTTTCTCAGTTTTGGAACTTATTCTCTCCCCCAAAAAGACTTTTTTTTTGTGCAAAGGCTGGGGTTCTATTTATAGAACCCCAAAGTTCAAATGAAAATAACAATAATCGATGTGAGACAAAACCCTTTTCCTTACAATCTAACCAAATAGCCAACAAATCAGCGATCTAGATCAGAAACGATCCAACATACGGTCGATTTGACCCAACGAATATGGACCAATAACAAAATACCAGTGAAAACAAACTTAAAAGCAAAAAATAAAGACAATTTTGACTAAAAATTTGAAAGCAACAGAGTAAAGTAAAGATTTTACCATATTCGGGTAGAATGGATATGAAAAATGAGTGAAATTTTAGCACTTTCACCACAATAAGCATGCACATGTTGTGCATGTCAGCCCGGGTCCGTAAATATACCATTTTTGGAAGCTAAGGCGGCTACTAGGGTTTCATGGAAGTAGAAGAAAGAGAGAAAGCGGGTAAGGGGGTGGGGTTAATTTGAAAAGGAAAATGAAATCAAAATTGGGAGTGGGGGTATACCTATTATCCGTTTCTCAGCCTGGTCTTGGGATGGACTCGGTCCAAAATGCTGAGTGTGTATATATATATACTTGGTGTATACATATGTATATCTAGTACATAAAAACAAGTAATTAGAAAAAAAATATTAGAGTTGAAGAAATTTTAATTATGGGAAAAATTAGGCCGTAATTATTTTATTAAAATAATTTTAAAAAAAAGGTCAGTCAAATTGTTAATGGGCCTGAAATGGCCTTAATTAATTAACCCAGCATAACTATTTCAATTATGGTCATGCTTGGCCTAATTAGCAATTTTGAAATTAAATTAAACTAGTTAAAACATTAACAGGCTGATTTTGCAAAATAACTCTAATTTCTGTAAATTATGAGTCAAGCAATTTAATTATGGCAAGACAAAATATATTTATATAAAAAGGATCAATTTTGCAGTAATTATCACTCAATTAATTAATTAACCTAATTAAAATATTTATGGGCAATTGTGCCTATTTTTGACAAATCATGTAGATTATATAAAAATCAGAAGTTTAAAGGGTTAAATAGTTAATTACTTAAATTATTTAAATTACTCAAACTTTCAAATATTAAAAAGAGAATGAAGTATTTACACAATTTTGATAATTTTAAATAATTAAATAAATGAAAACCCTTCTTCTCCTTTTTTTTTTTTTAAATTAAATTTAACGAAATCTCATAAAATATTATGAAAATACTCATTAATATATAAATAAATTTATGATGCATGAAGATCCCTTTTATTAATTTAAGGAAAAGAAATATTGACCTGGATAATTTATAAAAATCATTTAAGGCTTTCAAAATGCTCAGCTCATTTATTTATTATCCGGGGACTCTGAGTGATTAAAATAAATTACGGGAGGTCAAAAATTAGGTGTCAACAATATGAATCGGGTACACAAGTCCATTACAATTCTACGGACTCTCTCCTCTTCTGAAGGAATCATCTAGGCAGCACATTGGGCCAAAAACAAAAATTTAGCCTCATATTCAGAAACAGACAACCCACGCTGTCGCAAATGGAGAAACCCATCCCTGCGTGCATCTCTTAAAGTACGCGACACGTACTTCTACAAGAAGGCCTGATGGAACTATGTACAAATGGGAGAGGGGGTGCACCCACTGGACTGCTATCAATAAATGCTCTCCACCAAGTCTTCGTGTCGCCGTGAAACTAGAATGACAGGTAGTCCACACCATGAGTCTCAACTATACCCATCTTGTAGAGACGTTCGTGAATCTCCACAAGGAACTCATAAGTATCCTCGGTGTGTAAGCCAAAGAACTTGGGCGGCTTCATCTTCAGAAACCTCCCAACTAGATCCTGATGATCATCAGTCATAGTTTTGTGTGGGCACCCGGCCTAGGAGCACCCCGGTGAATCCGAACAAAGAGCTTGACGCGCGGGGCCACCCCCAGGATGTATACTCCGTGGTCTATTACGTTTGGGGGAGTCCGTAGCCCCACTCGAGTCTGAGAACCGCCACCTAGAGTAGTGGCTCCCCCTACAGCATACTAGCCATCCAGATAAAGAAGTACTCGGGACATGATATCCTTAAACATGAGGTCAGACACCGTATAGGGAGGAATCTGAGCTGGTTCTGTACCACCTCCGACTGCCGGTGCAACCTCCCGCTGCTGCTCTGGAGAGGCTGAACGTGCTCGGCTTTGTTCGGCTACAGGAGCTCCACCCTTAGCTGGTGCGGCTCCCCGGCCTCTGGCTTGATCGCGGCCTCTCGTTGCTTCTCGCCCTCTAGTGCCTTCGCAGGAGCGGGCTGCGCATGACATCCCTCGCTATTGTAGCTCGAGTCCTCAACATTTGTGAGAGAATAGAATTGAATCAGATACCAATTAGAATAAAGTAGCACAAAATAATGAAAGAAGGGAATTTTCCTAAAGTCCTATAGTCTCTCGCAGATAAGTACGGAGCTCTTCAAACCGATCCGCAAGACTCTGCTAGACTTGCTCTTGTACTTATAGATCGGGTAACCTAGGGCTCTGATGCCAACTTGTCATGCCCCATCTCGGGAAACGTGGGGGCACCTACCATTCTTCTACCTCGGTAGGAGAACCCGTCCCTTAAGCAACCAACAAACAATAAATAAATAAAAGAAAAACCCAAGAATAATACGGTAAGTCATACATGGTATATAAATACTAAGTGCGGAAGATAAACAAATCCCAAAAATCTGGTCTGGTCAGTACAAGAGCTACTAAATACTACTACAAGTCTGAATAGTCAATACATCATCTGAAATAAATATTGTCTCGAAATGGAAATGGGACAATAAAGAAGATAGAGTCTCAGGCTGCATGGATCATCAGTATCTCACCCTCAAAACTCTATGAGCGTCGCCTCGGGATCAGTCGCGAGGTGTGAAAGTCTCTCCAACAGCAGACTCTACATTCATAAAAAGAGTACATCAAGGTAGCATCAGTACAAAACACGGTACTGAGTCAGCATCATAAGCCGACAAAAGTTGTATCAAGCATGAAAATAAGGAAATGGAAAGATAATCATGCTCACAGACAGATACAAGTCAATAAGTCCAAGTAGTGCAATCAATTACCAAACGATGTCTCAAGTAATTCACAATCCAAACACAACTACTAATCAACCAATAACTCAAATATCACTGAAGAACAATATCAATCCAAATGACAATAAGAATGATAATATGAATGCAAATTGGAATGCAACGTAATCATACACACATGCTCCGGGGGACGATGTTCACCTCTCGATAGTCATGACCCATGGAGGACTACTAAGTCCATGTACCGTCATTCCGTATCACACAGCCTAATATGACTCCTCCATCCAATATCTTTGCTAACCACTCTGTATCACACAGCATAGAGATAGCTACGCAAATATAGTAATGTCGCATGAATCATACTTACCTCCGTCATCACCATCTTCCAATATCAAGACCAAGACAGATATATTATGGATATGAGAACGTATGTCATGCAATGAGAATATCATAAATAACATATGGATTCCAGTCAATTCATATAAGGACAGTCATCATAGTACAAGTATTACATGAATCCGTTCTTTCCAACCTGTCTCCCATAATATATATAAACCACCAATTCACATGAGAAAAGCCAAGCATAAACCTATGGATTCTACAGGCCATGTACCCGAACACACAAGTCACACAACAGTACCAACCTAAGAATTCCATCCCAAACATCATACCTGAAGTTTCACATGATGTATCTAACAATTCCCTAATACTACATACGAGTCGCTAAACGAAGTCTAACAAAAAAGGTAAGCCATAACCTACCTGGAGTGTCGAACAGGAATCCCAAACAAATCATGCGAGCGCCTTGCCCTTCCTCAATTCCTCCAAATACTCAGGGTCTATTTATAACGTAATCTTGATTAGAAATTATGAAAAACAATACCCATATTGCTAGGCTTCTAATTTGGTCAACTTAAGCATATGGAATTTGGGAAAATAGGCCCACAAGGACAAAACGGGAACTTCGAAAGTGAAACATGCTATTCAAGTCTAAGTGATCAAAAACCATCAATCAAATTCTAAGCCAACTCAATATGAAGCGAAAATCATATTTAAAGAGAAACCCCCAATTTTGGGTATGAGCCCTAACTCTCAAATTCATAAATTGGTTACTAATAATGAAGGATTCATGATTAAATAGCCATTACTCATCAATTCCATACTAATATAAGCTTATTCCATCAAAAAATCAAGGTTTGATAATCAAAAGTTTATTCAAGAAAGAAACCCCAAAAACTCTCTTTAATCCTTAAGTTATTGGAAGGCTTTAGCATGAATTAAAGAGTTTCTAAGGTGGATTATGAATCATAAATCAAGAATAGGGTTAGATGAACATACCCCCATGAAGAATTGCCTCATAATATCTTGTTTTGCTCTCAAAATAGCTCTAGAACCGAGAGTAATGAATGAGGAGTGATAGAGTTTTAAAAAGGATTTAAGGCATTTAAGTCCCCGTCTACCGCTACAGCGGTCTGCAGTCCGCTACCGCAGTGACATGATCGTTACGGTGGTCACTTACAATTTCTCTAAGAGACTTTGGCGGCAGGGCCATCGCCACAGTGATACCGCTGCGGCGGACATTAGTCACTAGAACAGTATTGGTTTTTAACCATTCTCAACCTGAAATTTGACTATCACCCGAGGCCCCATAGATATAACACAAACATGTAAGCACACATAAAAATGGACTACGAACTCACCCGTGGCGTCAGATTTCCCAATGGGGGTCTCATTGACCAAGTCAACCCCCAATACCAAAAAACTAACTTTCCAACCCAAGTCCCAAAACGCACTCTAATGCGTTGGGAAACAAACTGAACATACCCGCAAGTCACAAAGGACCATCTGGACCTCTCAAATTAACGAATTTTCAAAAAAGGTCCGTTTACCTAAAAGTCAACTTTGGGTCAAATATTTTTTGCTCTAAGGCTTATTATCACAAAAATAATCTAGTATTCAGCCGATGACCTTAGAAATCGTACCACTTGTCCCCACAAGTCTAATATAAGCTAATGAAGCTCGAAAAAAAAACTCAACAAGCTCAAAATTACCGTAGCGTCCAAACAGGTCATTACACACCTTATCCCGGATGTCTTCATTCCTAATCCTTTCTCTCCTAATGTGCCCACACATCCACCGCAAAGATTCTCATTTTCGCGACTTTCATCTTTCCATGAGAGTTCTTGACTGGCCAACAATCTGCCCTGTACAACAAAGTCAGTCAAATTATCACTTTGTAGAACTTTCCCTTAAGTTTTGGTGGCACTTTTTTGTCACACGGCACTCCGGGACCGAGCCTCCATTTCATCCACCCTGCGCCAATACGATGTGTGACGTCATCGTCGATATCCCATTTTCTTGTATAATAGACCCAAAATACTTGAAACTTTCTTTCTTTTGGATGACCTGGGTACCAAGCCTCACTTCCACGTCAGCCTCATGAGGTACGCCACTGAACCTGCACTCGAAGTACTCTGTCTTCGTCCTACTCAACTTGAATCCTTTAGCCTCACTCAACTTGAATCCTTTAGCCTCCAACGTCTGTCTCTAACCCTCTAGCTTAGAGTTAACTCCGCTACGAGTCTCATCAATCAAGACTATGTCATCCTCGAACAACATACACTATGACACCTCACCTTGAATTTGTCGCATCAATCCATCCATCACCAAGACAAATAAAAACGGGCAAAGAGTTGATCCCTGATGCAAACCCATCAGAATTGAGAAGTGCTCCGAGTCTCCTCCTATTGTCCTTACCCTGGTCTTGGCTCCATCATACATGTCCTTGATCGCTCTAATGTACTCCATAGGTACACCTTTAGCCTCCAAGCATCTCCATAGAACCTCTTTCGACACTTTGTCCTAAGCCTTTTCTAGGTTGATGAATACCATGTGCAAGTCCCTCTTCCACTCCCTATACTGCTACACCAATCTCCTAACATATGAATGACTTTTGTAGTAGAACGCCCCAGCATGAATCCGAATTGGTTCTCTGAAATAGACACGCCTCTCTTCACCCTCATCTCTACCATTCTTTCCCACACTTTCATAGTGTGGTTAGCAGCTTTATATTACATAAAATTGACATGAATAAAAATTCTCATTTAATCTAGTCAAAGTAATCTCTTAATCCCCAAAATTTATGCTCAGATATTTAAAATTAAGAGCACTTGTCTCAAACTTTAAATGGAGGGCAAAATTGCACCATTTCAAATAGTTCAAGAGCAAATTTGGTCTATTTTCTCTTGTTTTGGAGCAGTATGAAGGGCACTCTTGAGCCAAAAACATAACAAGAAGGGCATTTTGAGCCAAAAACATAATGAAAGGTAAATTTAACCTATCTCAACTAGTTCAGAGTTATTTCGGGCCCTTTTCCTTTAATTGAATCCTATTATATTTTAGGGTGAATTGAAAATAGGTGAGGTCCCAAAGTCAATTTAGTATTACATGAACGAAAAGGCTATTTCCAAAGAAGAGGAAAGAGAATACATAAAACCTTCGATAAAGGAGATCTGGATGGACACAACTTAGAGGGGAAAATTTTCTATTTTCCGAAACATTTGTTGGAATAGCAAAAGAAATTGCAAGAACAACAAGGTACATATATCTGCATGGTGATAGGCCATGGAATTCACAATACCAATGTTAAAAATACATCTCCAGAATACTTTTTGAGCCTAACAATATCCCTAATATAGCATCGGTTTTCAAATAACTTTATACCTAAAAATTTACCTCATTATTTTGGTTTTACGTATATACTAACTCCACGAGATAGTCTTCGTCTCATTAGATTTTATGGAAGTATTCTATCTATGATTGGATTTTAGATTCATTTGTGGTTGTATCAATCCAATAGTTAAATTAAAAATTTCGACCATTATTTTTTTCTTTAATCCGAATGATGAAGATTAACGTGTTTGTAGGTCTCTAATTGCGGTTATTGAGCCATAAAAAGTAGCATGCGCACGTATATCAATTGCTTCAAATTTTAACATTCAATTAATGAATTTCAGCAATAAAATGTGATTAGGCATGTTAAAATTTTCAAGAAATCAGCAGCATCGGGTTAGTGTGAGAATGTGGAAATAATTTCAATGTGGTTGAGTTATAAAGTTGAAAGTAAAGTATGCAAAATGTCTGTGTTGTCTTTGTTGTTTTTGTAGTTGTAGATTATAGTTGTAGAGTTCTTACGTTATATTCTAACAATAAGCACCTGTTAGTGAAAGTGCTTATTTTCTTTAAAACAAATACTTATTTTAGCTAGTTGAATGTGATTTAATTTGATATCGGTTAACGAAGGTAATTTTTAACCAAATCCAATAGATCAAAGGCAGTTTCAGCCCTTTTTTGTTTTATTTTAAATCGCCCATTAGTTTTTAAGGCACTTTTGGGCTAACAACCAAATACCAAGGGCTTTTTTGATTTAATAGGTGGATGGAGGACATTTTGTACCAACTCTAATAAATCAACGGCATTTTTGACCCTTTTTAATAAGCTTAATGGGTAATCAAAATAATTAGTCAAATCTAAATTAGAATCACTTGCGCATATCATCCTTTGAATCTCCCAAAACTGAGTCCCCAATATTCAAAAGTAATGCAATAAACATAAATTCCTGATTTGTCACCTTTCATACTGCCTGACACTAGTGCCTTACGATCACGAAAGGGTACCTAGCAATCACGAAGAGCAACTAGGCGGAGACCCTACGCGATCACGAGAAGCACCACTCGACCGCGATGCACCAAATCATAACCCTTCATGATCACAACTCTAGGCCTCGAGATTGCGAAGGCTTGCAAGTTTACCAGGAAAAAAATTGATGCGATCCATTGGAGGTTTTGGGTTCCAAAACTCACTTGAATCCCTCGGGTCCCAACCTTAACCCCTCAAACAAGTTCCAAATAATTATTATGACATGTTCAATGTCTTCAATGTAAGGATTTTCACAATTATATATTGTAAACATAAACAATCTAGTATGAATCCTAACAATAATTTCAGGATCACGGAACTATATGATTTTCACAGGATGTACAATAACAATGCTTTAATCAAGAAAACTTACTTGAATCCATGATGTGTTTTCTTGGTAATCTTGAACGGAAGCCTTCATTGTTTGTTCTTCTTCATAAAGTATTTTCCCCTATATTTCTCTCCATTTCCTTTACTGAATTTGTTCAGAATAGAGTGGATGGAAATATGTTATTCTTCAGTTAAAAAGACAAAGAGAGGACCAGTTACTTTAGTCCCACTCTCCATCAAAGTGGATAGTGGGGAGTTATAACCAAAATTAACTTCCCCTATTTATCCAATTAGAATTTAGCTGATTAATAATTTATTAAACCAACTATTAGTATGGGCACGTGAGTCAAATCTTACATTCTCCCACTTGGCGCGTGTGACCTTAAACACTTAATGGTTTAATAAATATACAACTCATTATGTGCACAATTATATGCTAAATTCTTCTTTGATTGGAAACATCACTCATTGCTATTGAATAAATCAACTAACATGAGTCATGGCAGTCATACATCCTTTTATTCGACATAGCCCCTTCCATGTACTACTATATTAGTAGTCAATTACCCAACAAAACGTTTAGAAATACATAATGGTCCACCAATAATGCTTAGAATACTTAATCAAAGCCAGAACCTGTCATCGTCATTCTCAGCATTATGTATAAAAGAGAAAACACGTAACAACAGAAACATATATATGAATGAGCTCAGAGTGTCAATTACGTAAACACAAGTCTTTTCATAAAGTCGTTCATTGCAATCGATAATGCTCATTCTTTCAACATGTTTGATAAATGTTTTGAACAATCATCCTTTCGTCAAAGAATTTGCAATCATAAGATTGGTGCTAAAATGTTCAATTGACACTCAATGTTTCTGGATGTCTTCTTTAATGACAAAGTAGTCTAATTTTATATGCTTAGCACCTTTCATAAACTTGTCGTTTATAGAAGAAGACTACTGTAGAATTATCACAATAAAGTTTCAACGGTCTACATTAATGTCGGCTAGTCTAGGTCCTGAAATAAAGCTCTGCAGCCAATTAGCCTGAACTGTGGCCTCAAAGCATGCCAAAAATTCATCTTTCAAAAATTGCTCCTCCAACTAACAGGAACAAATAACAAAATGTGAATTTTCTTGTATCCACACAACCAAAGATATCTGAACCTGAATTTCTGACTGCATCATAATGCCCATATTTTCTATAAGTGAGCATATAATCTTTCAATGGTTTAGATATTTTAAACACTTTCTTTGCAGCTTTTCAAAAATTCATTCCTAGATTAATTTGATATGCCCGACATCACAAACATCTAAACTGATGTCTGGTCCCGTACATGTCTGGGCATACATTAGGCTCCCAAATATTGATGCATAAGGAATATCTTTCATTTGCTTACGTTCCAATTCATTTTTTGGACATTGATTCAGACTAAATTTATCTCCTTTTTGAATTGGAACGGGACTTGATGAGCATTTTTCCATTCTAAATCTTCCTAACACTTTATTAATATAGGCTTTCTGAGACAACCCCAACAATCCTTGTAATCTATCCCGGAATATTTCTATCCTAATCACATAGGATGCCTCTCCGATATCTTTCATCTCAAAATTGTTAGAGAAATTTCTTGGTGTCATGTAACAAACCAAGATCATTAGTAGCAAGCAAGATGTCATCAACATACAGGACTAACATAATAAACTTACTCCCACTGACCTTTAGATATATACACCGATCAACAATGTTTTCCTTAAATCCAAAGGTGACAATAGTTTCGTTAACCTTAAGATACCATTGTCGAGAAGCTTGTTTAAGTCCGCATATTGATTTCTTAAGTTTGCATACCATGTGTTCCTTGCTTTAATGGAAAACCCCTCAAGTTGATCCATATAAACTTCCTCCTTTAAATTCCCATTTAGAAAAGCGATTTTCACATTCATTTGATATAGCTCTAAGTCATAATGAACTACTAAAGCCATTATAATTCTGAGTGAATCTTTTCTAGAGACTGGTGAAAATGTCTCCTTATAGTCAATGTCATCTTTTTGAGTGAAACCTTTGGCAACAAGTCTGGCCTTGTGGCGTTCGATGTTGTCATTTGAGTCGTGTTTGGTCTTAAAGATCCATTTACACCCGACTCTTTTGCAACCTTCTGGTAATTCAACAAGGTCCCAAACATCATTCTGTTCCATAGATTTCAACTCATCTTTCATAGCATCTATCCATTTATCAGAATTATTACTTTCAATGGCTTGTCAAAAAGAAACTATATCATGATCAATTCCCAAATCAATTTCTGACTTGTGTAGAAATACCAAATAATCATTCGAAATAGCAAGTCTCCTTTGTCTTTGAGATTTTCTTAATGCTACTTCTTATGGTTCATCTACTGAAGGTTCATTAATTATGGCTTCATTCGAAATAGCAGGATCATTTATTTGTTGTTCTTGTTGATTGTTAGACGGTACAAAGAACTTCAGGAACAACAAGTTTAGAAGAAGTGCAGGGTAGATGAATTTGCACCCTAATTTCTTTAATTTCCAGATTATGTGGTTCATCACTCCCACTAACTTTACCATTCTCAATGAACTTAGCATTCTAGTTTCAACTATTCTTGTACTGTGATTAGGATAGTATAATTTTTACCCTTTTGATTTTTTCTGAATAACCAATGAAGATATCACTGATTGCTCTTGAATCTAGTTTCTTTTCTTGTGGATTATAAACTTTAACTTTTGTCAGACAACCTCAAATAAGAAGATCCCTTAAACTAGGTTTCCTTCCAGTTCACAGCTCAAAAGGTGTCTTCAGAACGGCTATATTAGGAACCCTATTTAGCAAATAAACGGCAGTCCACAAAGAATACATCCACAACGAGACGGGTAAAGATGAATTACTTAACATACTCCCGACAATACACATTAATGTACTATTACGCCTTTTTTCTACACCATTTTGTTGTGGTGTGGCAGGCATTGTGTATTGAGCACATATGCCACTCTTTTCAAGGAATTGAGCAAAGGGATGAGGGTGTTGTCCAGTTTCATCATATCTTCCATAATATTCCCCACTTCTATCTGACTTGATTATTTTCACCTTTCTTTCTAGTTGTCTTTCAACCTCATTAATAAATACCTCAACAGCATTTACTGCTTAGATTTTTCATGCAACAAATAGACATATCCATAACTTGAAAAATCATCAATAAAGGTGATAAAGTATTTTTTCTTACTAAAAGATGCGACATCAAAAGGACCACATATATCAGTGTGTATAATTTCAAGAAGTTCTGTGCTTCTTATGGCTCCTTTCTTTGTGTGTCTTGTTTGTTTTCCTTTAATACAATAAACACAAATATTAAGGTCTATAAAATTGAAATCTAGAAGGATTTTATTCTTAACTAATCTTTCCAGTCTTTCTTTGGATATGTGACCTAAATGTTTATGCCACAAGTAAGCAGATTGTTCATCCACCAAACTTTTTTTGGTTCCAGATTCAGATTCAGAAATGGTTTCTTATAGACTTAAGTATACTTCAATCAATCCTTAGATCATAAATATAGCCATTGTCATATAAAATAACGATGAGTTTGAATCCCTAAAATTCATAATTAGGGTTCACAAAATTAATAGAAAACTTTAATTCCATTGGGAAACTATTAGTTCCAAAACCTGGCACTGATACCACATGTAAGGATTCTCACAATTATAGATTGTAAACATAAACAATCTAGTATAAATCCTAACAATAATTTTAGGATTGTGGAACTATATGATTTTCACAGGATATACAATAACAATGCTTTAACCAAGAAAACTTATTTGAATCCATGATGTGTTTTCTTGGTAATCTTGAGCGGAAGTGTTACACCTCAAAAAAAAAATTATGCGTCGTTTGCGTTGTAAGTAATCTAACGTAAGCCCGGAGAGGTTATGGAACTCTTATAAGGTTAAGTAAGACTTCAGAAAAGTGATAAGCAAGTGTTCGGGATCAAGTGAATCGAAGAAATTAAGTTTATCAAAATTTTGGAAAAAACTTGGCAGAATTTTGGACTAGAAATTCTGGTCCAAATTGAGAGAGGTGTATCTCCTATAATATGAGGAGTTATGGAATGTCTAACATATATAAATTGAATTTCATTAAGTCTAGTTTTCAACGCAACAAACCGTTCGCCGATACGGCATCGGAATAGGAAGTTATGGGCGTTTCAAGACACACTGCCAGAGGCTTAAAGACCTTCACGTTCGCGAGCCAAAGGCCTCGCGATCGCGAAGGCCAATTGTGAGGCTGTGGAACCGACTATCAAGGGGTATAAATACCCTCATTCTCCCCATGTTATCATCATTTACACTTCCCTTGAGCTCTAGAAATCTCCATATACATCTCCTAAACACTTATAGCCCCTTAGATCAAGAATTCAACAAGATTTACACTAAACTAGTTCATAGAAAGTGTTGGTTCTTGCTTCTAGATAAAGTTGTGGTGAATAAGCTTTGGAGTAAGTTGGTGTGGCTAAAGTTCTTCAAGTATAAGGTATGTTATTCATCTTGACTTTGATATTGAGTTGTTTTTAGAGGATTTTAACGGTTTAAAGTGAAGAAAAACATAGTATAAAGGTCGTAGTTTGATATCTTGATGTTGTTGGCTGATGGATTGATTTTTGAAGGAAGTCTCAGACGGATTTGTATATGTTTGTCATGTAGTATCCTAATTATGTTACTGTTGATGTTGTTATTGGTGTTTGGTAGCTGTTTTGGAATTGGTTCAAAGTAGATAATATTGGGGAAATGTTGTCCGAATTCTGTTAACTTATTAACTAGCTAAGTTTGAGTGTGTAAGTGTTTCTATGGCCTGATTGTTGTATGAATCATCTTGGATGTAGATTTGCAGTCTCGAAAGGTAGACTTTGAGTGGCTAAGTAAGCAACAAGGTATGTAAGGCTGTCCCTTTCTTTCTTATGACATGATATTATTGATACACACCCATTCGCATGATATCCATAATGACCATATTCCTAGAAATACTAGAAGCCTATGGTTCTTGATGTTCTTACGATATTATTGATGTTGGTCTCATCTTATGATTATTGTTCCCTCAAGGTGAGATATGCCAATGATTTTAGCTCCATAATGGAAATCGGAGGTATAACGACCTTACGTCACTCCAATGAATTCAGAAATGTCTTCTCAAGGAATGTTTTGTAAGACATGAATAGTATGCTAGTTATAAGATTCCTAATGAGGTATTTAATGCTAGAAGATAGGCTTATGATGCATCCAGGAATTGACTAAAGTTTAGTTAATTCGGGAAGAAGTCTTAATGCCCTAGAAATGTGCTATTGAGTCTTATGTAATCATGTGGGCATTAACGGATAGCTAATGACCATGAGAAGTGCAGAGGAATTACCCATAGAGGTCTGGTTATGATGTTGATTATAGTTACCACTGGTCTACGGCCAGTTGAACAGTTATGTATTTACCACCGAGCTACAGCCGGTCAGGCAGTTACCACTGACCGATTGGGTAGATAGCACCAGGATGATAAGTAGGTCAGAGACACAGTATTGTACATAGATGTAGTTAAGCACATGAGAGTATAAAGAGACACACTTGCATTCATATTTGGATCGGGTTGCACGTTCCGCAACACATGTATTCATATTTGGATTGAGTTGTATGTTTCGCAACACACGTATTCATATTTGGATCGAGTTGCACGTTCCGCAACACATGAATTCATATTTGGATCGGTTTGCACGTTTCGCAACACACGCATTCATATTTGGATCAGGTTGCACGTTCCGCAACACATGCATGCATATTTGGATCGGGTTGCACGTTCTACAACACATGTATTTCTGTTTGGATCGGGTTGCAAATTCCGTAGCACATGCATTCATATTTGGATCGGGTTGCACATTCCGCAACACATGCATTCATATTTGGATTGGGTTGCATGTTCCGCAACACATGCATTTATATTTGGATTGGGTTGCATGTTCCGCAACACATGTATTCATATTTGGATCGGGTTGCACATTCCGCAACACATGCATTCATATTTGGATAGGGTTGCATGTTCCGCAACACATGCATTTATATTTGGATTGGGTTGCACGTTCCGCAACACATGCATTCATAGTTGGATCGGGTTGCAAGTTCCGCAACACATGCATTCATATTTGGACCAGGTTGCACGCCGCAACATATGTTTGGATAATGTTATGATAATAAGCTAACCAGGGCCATGGTAGGGTATAAAGACATAGTGGAGATTGCAAAAATTTGAAGAGGTATATATATATATATATATGTAGGCTAGATTTACATCGGTAGCTCGGAAGTGTCAGGTTGATTCTTAATCTCCTTCTTTGCAGTATATGTTTATTATGTTACATTTTCGCCTTACATACTCGATAAATTGTTCGTACTTACATCCTTTTTCTTGTGGCTGCTGCGTTTATGCCCGCAGGTATAGACAGACGAGGTGAGGACCCTCCACAATAGGCTGCCTCCAGGTACCAATTTTGATTGGTGAGCTCCACTTCTTCCTGGAGCATTGCCGAGTCAGGGATTGAATATGTATTTTTGTGTTATTGGTATGTTGGGGGCCCTCTCCTGATGTATATACTTTGGTCATGTCCTTAGAGGCTTTTGCAAACAGATCATGTGTATAGTCTAGTCATGTTTTGTCAATAGTGATGTCGATCTAGTAGACCCTTATATTTATACATACATACATATATATATATATATGCGTATTTTGGGAATGATATTTACAGAGATATATGTTGACCTTGAGTTCACATGCTTAGTTTTTGTATGACATTATACTCATAGGTTGGCCTCGTTGGCCTAGCTTGTCTTTTCGGACATAGATGATGTGAGTTATAGCTTGGTTCGCTCAGCCCTAATCAGGTGTCAGGTGCCAATCATGCCTCACCAAGGTTGGGGTGTGACAGGAAGACTTCATTGTTTATTCTTCTTCAGAAAGCATTTTTCCATAAATTTCTCTCCATTTCCTTTACTAGTTTTGTTCTGAATAGAGTGGATAGAAATACGCTATTCTTCAGTTAAAAAGGCAGAGACAGGACCAGTTACTTTAGTCCCACTCTCCATCAAAATGGGTAGTGGGGATTTATAACCAAAATTAACTTCCTCTATTTATCCAATTAGAATTTAACTGATTAGTAATTTATTAAACCAAATATAAGTATGGGTACGTGGGCTAAATCTTACATTCAATCCCAAAATTAAGCGTTTAAATTAAAAATTAAGGGCCAGGTTATTGCAAATACCAATCCCCTAAACTTGCCACAAAATTTTAATGGTATATCTAAATTATTCATAATCATAATTATACTCTTGACTAGGCTATTTAATAACTTTTACCCCTAAGTATATTTCCATAAAACGGTTTAGTTGAATTTATAGACGTAGTCAGGGACAGGTAGATCAAAGTGAACGATACGATTATGATGTTTGTATCGAGATAACGTAAATATAAGTAAATAAAGTAAGTAGAATGGAAAAGCCTGGGTAGAAGGTGACGATTCAGGACTTAGATTTCTCTGTTTCGGTCAGGCCGTGCACCGGAGCTTAGGAAATATGACAATAAGATAAAGTTTATGCAAAGAATAAGTGTGAGAACTGAGTATATTAGCTTGTACCTCGTCTCTTTACAATAGGAATGACAATCTTTATTATACTAAGAGCTAGGGGCACATATTCCATGTATTACGCCCCTGCCCATAATGAACATTAATTGGATATTAATAATGAGCAATGAAGAGGTCCATTAAGCATAATCACACCATATCCGTAATGCTCGAATTGACTCATAACGGAAAACCGTTATGCTCTCGACCGGGGCTATTCTAATGCCCCGCCAGGCCTAGCGCTTTCTCTGGTACCATGATTCTACTACCGGTGATAATGGTGCTGACTCACCTTATGACTTGTCCTCTGTGCCATGTGTCCTAACCGCATTGGTACAGCTGTATTATCCGCATTTTGCCCAATACAAATAGTCCCCCCACTTCTCGATATTCAAAAAGATTTTCCCGGAAAATGGAAGGATTCAAATTTATCCAGAACACACCGGATCCCGAAATGTTCTAAGACCTCAATCATCGCGTCAATCAACCAAAGCTTTATAAGGCAATGAAGATGACCCTTGGCACTTCACCGTCCCTACTGACGGCTCGATTTCAGGTGTTTCAAAGATTTTCTTCCTTACACAAACCTCAAATCTTTTCCCAATCTTTCCACTCAAGAAGATTATTTCTTTCCTTGCATGAAGTTTAGATTCCCTCTACTTAGGACTCAGACCTTCATTTCTAGAATATTAAAGTCAATTTTAACCATGGCCTTGTTTCTATAAAGCCCGGTGAATTCAGTCCCTTCTTTCTCTTTTCCCTCTGATAATTCCCCAAAGCTGGGATAGAAGAAGAGCCATGAAGCATCCATTTCCAAAGAAATCGACCTAGGATCCCTTGCCACATAAATTCTGCCCTTTGACTGCGTGTACAGAGGAGACTTCTGCATAGACACTCGCCATAAATCTGTGGGTGAGATTAATTCCCTCGTAACCAATGAAGATCTGCCCCAAGTTTATGCCAACTGTAATTAGGGCCGGAGGTCTTAGCCCTCACTGTTGGTTCTGAGGACAGGATGACTCACCATGTCCAGAGGTAGTCCATGGTTCATACTTACCTCTTTACCATCAGGTTCACCTTACCAGTTACCTATTTAATTGAGACCTTCTGCCGTAGGTATAAAGTTTTCTTAGGCCAACTCACTCCTCAGCTATGGAGGACCGTTTACTACATCCAGGAACTCACTGACCGCGCCGGACTCGCTTCTCTATTGATCACCTGATGCAGCTCTACTCCCCGTGCTTGTTCCGGGGTGGAATGATCCATTTGTTACCCCGCGACTCTCGTGGGCTGATTACAGTGTCGAAGATGACTTTGACTGGGGCTGGTATGAATGGTTTGTGATAATAAGAACAGACCTTCTCCACCATGCCTCTCCGGATCCATTCCCAGAGACATGGAACAACACTCGTAAGTTTGTAAACCCTTCCTTCCAAATTTTCCTTTGTCACCGCATAACATTCCCTAACTTTGCGTACCCCCCCGTGGCTCACGGTTTCATCCGAGGTTGTTTGATGATCTTTGGACTTCTTGCCGAGAGCCACAGCAGGAGTAACCAGAACTTGGAAAAGCATGGCTAAAGAGTGGTAGAGAGGAAAGAACCACATTCCCCGTGCTTCTTCATCTTTCATGACGGAACTTCATGGCTACATGCAGGAATCCCCTCTCGAAGATCATCGACCCGGAGAATTCCCTCAAGTGGTACCACATTTTAAAATATAATTTTTGCCACTACTCGGCACTATGATTGCCGAAAACACAAAGTTGAGAGTCCCTTACAGGTTGCCAAAGCCTCGACTGATGGGATAGACTCCCGAGTACGGTCCCGATGCCGCCTTGTTGAGACTTGGAAGGAGGTGCAAGAAAACCAAGGCATGATCAACCTTGACGGTGGAGAGGAGACTCCCTCTACCCCGGGAATAGTAGGGCCGGATGTCCCATCTGAGCAAGAAGGACCGGCAGATCCTTTGGAGCATGCATGTCCTAACACCTTACCATTGCAATTCAACACTAACGAAGCTGGTGAGACCTCTACTCAATCAGGGCCACACAGTCGGTCCGAACACCGAGGTCATCTCGTATCGGCTTGCTGCATCCTCGCATGCCATACCTCCACCACCTCCACAATAGCCGCGGTGGGGAAAATGCAAGTGCTGGACTCCGTAACTACTAAAAATCGCCAACTGCACCGAAGGGTAAAACGCTCCGAATAAGATGCGGTGAATCAGAATCCTTGAAGCACTCCCTACAACTGAGTTATGATGAAGCCAAGAAACAGTTGGACGACGAAAACAGGTCATTGCAGGCCAAGAATTCTGATCTCCAAAACCTACAGGTGCGAGTCCGCCGTCTGACAAGCGAACTGGAGGCCACCCGGGGTCAGCTGAGATGTTCAGAAGCTTCTCGGGCCCGTCTCTAAGGAAGGTGAGAAAGTTTACAGTGGCGCCGAGCTGACTGGGAACATAAGCCCAGTCTGATACGCGACGTTACCTTTCTGAAGTCCTACCGGGATGCCTTCCAGAAGGCCTTGGATAAGAAAATGGACCAGTCAAAAGCCTTGCTATATGCCGACATAGATTTATGGCTGCTGAGTCTACAATGGCAAACCTATGATCATCCGAGGATAGCAGCTCTGAGAGTGAAGGCCCGGGGGCTCCTCTTCCTGCTGAGCATGGTCTGTCCTCCCCCTAACTTTTAGATTCTAGTAACTTTGACGAGCCTGTGCGCTCATACTTTGTTTATCTTAGGGCTTGCATGCCCTTATTTTAATCCGCTTTTGGACAATTGTGTTTGTTGTTTTTGTTTTATATTGAGGTCTCCGCGAAGTATGGTTTTTATAGCTTCTTTTGCGGGCCTTGAAATTGTCTCTTGACTCCGGGCCACAGAGAGATTTTACATAGATATAACTTTTGCATTAGCTCCGATATTCTCTTATCTTTTCAAAGAACATGAGGAATAAATTTATAAGCCCAAAACCTCGAAGGCTAGGCACGTACGTTGTTTCTACTCTTCGGGTACAGGTCACCTGATCATTTAAGGCTTATTGTTTTAAAGATACCCCTTACTAAATCAGAATAATCTTCGTCCGACTCGAACTTTATGCTGGACTTCCGGACGAGCTCTTATGATTTCCGAACTTCGCCTTCTTTATAAGAAGTTTTATCATTATAAGAGAGGGCCCTTATTTCTTGGTGCTTAGAAATGGACGTCTCCTATTCGCTTTGGCACAAAATTTTCGGTATGACGCTAGTCGCATCCGTTCTTGTATTTTGCTTAACATGGAAAAGATTGATCATAACAGGAAAATTTCATTTATTTCCTTAACTTTGACTTGAGTTATAGAACTTCGGCTGCCATCTAACGTGGTCAGTCGGGTTACATCCATGATATTATTTCGTCCGGGCAATCCCCGGTGATGATCTTTCAATTTCTGTTTGAGCCGAAGCCACAATTGCTTTCTTTTCAGTCTTCAGTATATCCATATGTGTAGCCCCCAGTGTTTGGAAGTAAAGAATGAGGTTCCAAACATTGTAGAATGCCTTACAGAAAAAAACCTAGTAACGACGCGAAGCTTTCCTCATTAAAAACCTTGCCGAAAAATCGATTGGGGTAAAAACGAGTCGAAAGGAAAAAAAGTACGTTTGACCCGCCACAATTTTCAGGCTAAGCATAATATCTTATTAGGAAACTGACATTCCAATTACTAGGGACCTGATTATCATCTCCTTCTTATAGTTTGTATGACCCTTTTTCCGAAAATGCCGATCACCTTGTACGGGTCTTTCAAATTTGGGCCTAGCTTTCCCGTATTTGCGTCTCGAGTACCTTGTGTTACCTTCCGTAGCACTAAGTCCCCGATTTTGAAATATCGGAGGTTGGTGCGACGATTTTAGTAGCGCTCCATCCGTTGTTTTACGTGCGACCATCCGGACGTATGTGAGGTCTCTATGTTCCGCCAACAAATCTAACTGCACCAACATCGCTTCATCGTTGGATTGTTCTTGCGCCCAGTCGTACCATGGACTGGGAGCTCCAACTTCTACCAGGATCAACGCCTCTGCCCCATATACAAGGGAGAAAGGAGATTCACCGGTACTAGATTTTACCGTGGTTCTGTAAGTCCCATAGTACCTCCGGTAATTTTAACTGCCACGCCCTTTGCATCTTTCGACTTAACTTTCTTCAAATTTTTAGAAAGGCAAATGTTTCGTTGATTTCACCTGGCCATTACCGTTGGGATGATAGCGAGAAGAAATGATTCTTTTGATGTTCAATTCTTTGAGAAAATTCATTGTCACGACCCAATCAGAGGGCCATGATGGGCACCCGGAGCTAACCTCTCGAGCACCTCTTCTCATACATCTCATAATCATATCTAGGTGGACCACAAAGATAACTCATAACTATCATAATCTGTAAAGGCATGAGTCAAAAAGATAAATGCACAACTATATAATCATCCTTAACTAAGCCCATATGCACAAGCCGACAAGGCTGCCAAAAATGATACACAAAAATATGAACCGATGAGGTTATAGAACATCTAACTATATACATCTGTCTACGAGTCTCTACATAGAGTGCATGAAATCATAAAGACGGGACAGGACCCCGCCGTGCCCAAATATGTACACACAAGAATAATACCACTAGACTGCAGCTCCGAAGCGAGTGGAGCACTCTACGAGAAATCGGGCGATGAAGCACCTATGGATCTGATCCGTCTCCCAAGCAAAAGGACGTCAGCACGAATAATATACTGAATACGTAAGGCATGAATAATAACATAATAAAGATATGGAAAGTATCATGAGATAAGAGAGATAACCGGTACATCTGATGCCTCTTAAGGCGGATGTCAAGCATGCTTATCTTTTTTTCAAAAAAACATTTTTCATACATATATATATATATTGTGGAACGTGTAGCCCGATCCATATATCATATCATCTTGTGTCCGGGGCATCCCGCCTTCGGGGTAAAATCATAATCTGCCCACTACAGTGGTGTGCACATCTACATGCCTACCCGGCTGACTATAGCACGGTGCGGTGTGAAAAAATACATACATATATATAAAGTATGCATGAGAGCTCAAATAAAAGCTATGACTCTATCGGAGTGACATAAGGTTTGTAAACCTCCGATTATCACTATGGAGCTATCATCATGAACATATCTCACCTTGAAGGAACAAAATCATAAGATGAGACCAACATCAATAATCATGAAACAAGATTAATAATATCACGAGAACATCAACTATAAGCTTTGGTATCTTTAGAAATGGAATCACCATCATCATAGGGAACTTTTATCAACAATACCATAGGAACCTTAAGAATTATGAGTTTATAGAAATTTTAGGAAATAGGACATTATAGATATCATGTATGGGTTCACAATAAGGGAATCATGCCTTTAGAAAGAAAGGGTTAGCCTTAACATACCTCGCCTTATTAACATACCTCCTTGTTTCCTTAACTACTCAATGCCTATCCTCCCAAGCTCGTAAATCTACATTCAAGATGATTCGCACTTCGGGTAAGTCATTAAAATGCTTATGTGGTCAAACTAAATTAATAAATGAGCTAACGAAAATTGGGCAGCATTTCCTCTTATATCTTCTATTTTCTCCAACTCAAAACAACTCCCAAAAACCACAATAAAACCATCAACAATTCCATAATCAAAATATTACATTCCAATCCCAAACTTCTTTTCATGAACAATCCATAACAACAACTTCAATACAACCCCTTATACACTTGTATACCACACTTCCTCAACATCATTATTACCCCTCATAAAAAAATTACACCCATAACATGCTCACAATTATATTTCAATTTAATTTGCAACTCAAAATATCATCAATTCATATTTGAACTTTTCCCCATACCTCTTTTCACTTTCTAAGACTTGCTAAACATTCAAATCAAGTTAACATAAGAGATAAGATGAAAAACATACCTTGAATTTAAAGAATTTCAACCATCGTCTCTACCATAAGCTCAACTCCTTCTTCTTGAAAATATACTGGAGAATCTTATAGTTTGTATAAATATCAACATGAATGCATACAGATAATGCCTCCACATCTTCAATGCATGAATCACCGCGGCTAACTCTAGATCATTTGTTGGATAGTTTTTCTCATGTTTCCGCAACTGCCTTGAAGCATAAGCTACAACCTTTCCATGTTGTATCAACAACCAACCTAGCTCAATGCCTGAGGCATCACAATAAATAACATAGCCCTCCAGTCCTTCTGGAAGTCTCAGAACCGGGGCTGAACTCAATCTATTCTTCAGCTCCTGAAAACTGCGCTCACAAGCATCCGTCCATTAAAATTTAGCTGATTTCTGAGTCAACTTCATCAGTGGTGCAGAAATAGAAGAAAACCCTTCTACAAATCTTCTGTAATAACCTGCCAAACCCAGAAAGCTATGAACTTCAGTAGGTGTTGTAGGCCTTGGCCAAGTCTTCACCACTTCAATCTTCTGGGTATCCACCCGAATACCCCCCCCCCCCCCCCCCCCCCCCCCCCCCCCCAAATAATGTGCCCCGTAAATGTCACGAGAATTCAACGAACTCACATTTTGAGAACTTTGCGTATAACTTTCCGATCTTTGAAGAACTCTAAGGACACCACGTAAATAGTCTGCATGCTCTGCCTCAGATCGTGAGTATACTAAAATATCATCGATAAACACAATCATGAACAATTCTAGGAAAGGCCTTAATGCACTGTTCATTAAGTCCATGAATACTGCCGGTGTATTAGGCAATCCGAACGACATTACCCGAAACTCAAAATGACCATATCTAGTTCTGAAGGCCGTCTTCGGAATGTCTTTCTCTCTGACTCTCACCTGGTGATACCCGGATCTTAAATCTATCTTTGAGAACCATTTGGCACCTTGTAACTGATCAAATAAATCATCAATTCTTGGAAGTGGATACTTGTTCTTTATTGTCACCTTATTCAGCTGCCTATAAACAATGTACATCCGTAACGAACTATCTTTCTTTCTTACAAACAACACAGGTGCTCCCCACGGTGATGAACTAGGCATAAAAAAGCCTTTCTCAAGAAAATTCTTCAGTTGCTTCTTCAACTCCCTCAATTCAGCAGGTGCCATTCTATAAGGAGGAATGGATATTGGCTTAGTATCCTGTAACACGTCAGTGGCAAAATCAATCTCCTATTCTGGTGGAAGGCCTGGAAGTTCGTTCGGGAATACATCTGGAAACTCATAAACTATTGGGACAGATTGAAGAGTCGGCAATTTGCTTCTGTATCCTGAACCCGAACCAAATGATAAATACAACCTTTAGCAATCATCTTCATTGCCTTGAGATTGAAAGTAAACCTACCTCTCGGAGATGCTGTATTACCCTTCCACTCTAGAACTGGTTGGCCCGGAAATTGGAAGCGAATCATTTTTGTTCTACAATCAACATTGGCATAACAGGAAGCTAACCAATCCATACCCATAATAACATCAAAGTCTACCATATTTAGCTCAATCAAATCATCCATGGTATGACGATCACAAACTACAACCACACAATATCTATATACCCGTCTAGCTATCACTGGGTCACCAACGGGTATAGATACCTCAAAAGATTTAATCGACTCAGGTTTCACCCCAAACTGACCGGCAACATAAGGAGTAACATATGACAATGTAGAACCTGGATCAATCAATGCATATACATTGCGAGAGGATACTGATAATATACCTGTAACTACATCAGGTGAAGACTCGAGATCCTATCACCCAGCTAGTGCATAGATAAGGTTCTGAGGACCGCTAGAACTGGATGCTCCCCCTCTGCCTCCACCACGGCCTGCCGGTGTCTGTGTACATTTCCCCAGAGGGTACATCGATGATGAAGAACCAGCTGCTAATCCCGTGGGCTGAATCATACCTCTATCATCTCTCGATAGATAGTCGCGTATCATATGGCCTGTCTGGCCGCAAACATAGCAAGAATTTGATCCCAAATGGCACTGCCCTGAATGTAGCTTACCACACTGAGTACATCGTGGTAAAGGTTGTCTCACCTGGCCAGAATCACCCCTATACTAAGAACACGAGGATTACGGAACTACGGCTAGTAAAAAATAAATAGGGCGATCAGTCTCTTGCCTACAAATCGAGAAGGTGCACTAGCCACTGACTGGCCCGAGTACCTAGAATACTACTGCCTCTAACCCTCCCTTCCCTGAAGTCACTAATAGCACCTGAGGATCTGGGTCTCTTACTATAACCCCTATCATAATCACGCTCACTCCTCCGCTGTTGCTATCGTTCTTCCAGATTCAGGGCATGGTCCTGAATATGAGAAATATCCATACCCTCCTGAAGTGAGGCCGTCAAACAATCATCAATCAAATGGGGTCCCAATCCATTCACAAATCGGTGAACTCTATCTCCCATATCAGCAACCATAGTTGGAGCATAGCGACCCAAGGAATTAAAATGAAAAGGGAATCCCGTTGAGTTCTTACCCTTTCATGTTAACAACTCAATTCATTCAATTACTACAGGGATGAACCCGCTATATGCCCGAGCAATCATATTCTCCTCTCTGAGGTTCAGGAACCTATCAGCTCTGGCCCCTCAAATCTCTGGCAATAAATAGTGTCGGAGAAAAACATCTACAAACTCCTGCCATACCGGTGGGGGTGCATTTACCCCTCTAGAAGATGAAGAACCAGTTGTTGATCCCGTGGGCTGAATAATACTTTTATCACCTCTCGATGGGCAGTCGCGTATCATATGGCCTATCTGGACGCAAGCATGGCAAGCATTTGATCCCAAACGGCACTGCCCTGAATGTAGTTTACCACACTGAGTACATCGTGGTAAAGGTTGTCTCACCTGGCCAGAATCACCCCTGTATTAAGAACCCGAAGCTCTGGAACTCTGTCCTAGTCAAAAATAAATAGGGCGATCAAGTCTCTTGCCTACAAATCGAGAAGGTGCACTAGCCACTGACTGACCCGAGTACCTAGAATAATACAGCCTCTAAACCCCCCTCCCCCCCGAAGTCACTAATAGCACCTGAGGATCTGGCTCTCTTACTATAACCCCTATCATAATCACGCTCACTCCTCCACTGTTGCTATCGTTCTTCCAGATTCAGGGCATAGTCCTGAATACGAGAAATATCCATATCCTCCTGAAGCGAGGCCGTCAAACAATCATCAATCAAATGGGGTCTCAATCTATTCACAAATCGGTGAACTCTAACTCCTATATCAGCAACCATATTTGGAGCATACTGAGCCAAGGAATTAAAACGAAAGCTATATTCCCGAGCACTCATATTCCCATGTCTGAGGTTCAGGAACCTATGAGCTCTGGCCCGTCAAACCTCTGGCGGTAAATAGTGTCGGAGAAAAATATCTACAAACTCCTGTCATACCGGTGGGGGTGCATTTACCCCTCTAGAAGATATCCAGGTGTTGTACTAATGAACAACCACATCTCGCAATCTATAAGAGGCCAACTCTATCGACTCAACATTCGAAGCATGCATGACCCGCAATGTCCTCAATATCTCATCTATGAAGTTCTGTGGGTCCTCATCTGGCTTTGACCTAAAGAATGCTGGAGGATTCGAACTAATAAAATCACGGACTCTAACACTGACAGTTATATCTCCATGGCCCGTACCTTGCCACTGAGCCTAAGCGGCGACTAACTGGGTTAATAACTGGACTGTGTCTCGTAAGTCCTGATCTGGAGCAATAGGGAGAGGGGCTAGAGGCTGAGGGGTCGGAGCGTTTGGAGCCCTTCCATGCTCTTCTACCGCTGGAGGAGTAGAGATAACATGCGAGGGAGTAGCACTCTGAGTCTTGCTATTTCCTAACTCGATCGGGGGTTCTCAGCTAGTACCTTCTCCAGCAGCGCCCAGTATTGTACTGACTTTCTTCTTTCTCAGAGGCATCACTGAAAATTAAACAGGAAAAACTTAGATAGTTGCATTCTTAACTGGGCTCTATCGCACGATCTAAGATGAGAAAGAAAGGTCAATAGTTCCTAAATACTCTGCAGCCTCATGTTTATAAGTGTGGCATGCTTCACCCCCATAAATAAGACTCTACTGGACATGACTTGTAGACACACCCTAGGAGGAACTGCTCTGATACCACTTCTGTCACGACCAAACCAGAGGGCCATGACGGGCACCTGGAGCTAACCTCTCGAGCACCTCTTCTCATACATCTCATAATCATATCTAGGTGGACCACAAAGATAACTCACAACTATCATAATCTGTAAGGGCATGAGTCTAAAAGATAAATACACAACTATATAATCATCCTCAACTAAGCCCATATGCACAAGCCGACAAGGCTGCCAAAAGTGATACACAAAAATATGAACCGATGAGGTTATAGAATATCTAACTATATACATCTGTCTACGAGCCTCTACATAGAGTGCATGAAATCATAAAGCCGGGACAGGACTCTGCCGTGCCCAAATATGTACACAAAATAATAATACCACTAGATTGGCCTCCGAAGCAAGTGGAGCGCTCCTGAGAAATCACTGATGAAACACCTATGGATCTGTTCCGTCTCCCTGCCTACCTGCGGGCATGAACGTAGCGTCTCCAAGTAAAAGGACGTCAATACGAATAATATACTGAGTATGTAAGACATGAATAATAAAATAATAAAGATATGGAAAGTATCATGAGATAATAGAGACAACGTGTACATCTGATGACTCTTAAGGCGGATGTCACGCATGCTTAGCTTTTAAAAAAAAACATTTTTCACACACACACACACACACACAAATATATATATATATATATATATATATATATGGAACGTGTAGCCCGATCCATGTATAATGTCATCCCGCGTCCGGGACATCCCGTATCTGGGGTAACATCATAACCTGCCCACTACAGTGTTTTGCATATCTAGGTGCCTGCCCGGGCGACTATAGCGCGGCGCGGTGTGAGAAAATACATACATATATATAAAGCATGCATGAGAGCCTAAATAAAAGCTATGACTCTATCGGAGTGACATAAGATCGGTAAACCTCCGATTATCATTGTGGAGCTATCATCATGAACATATCTCACCTTGAAGGAAAAAAATCATAAGATGAGACCAACATCAATGATTAACATCAATAATCATGAAACAAGCTTAATAATATCACGAGAACATCAAGAACTATAAGCTTGTGTATCTTTAGAAATGGAATCATCATCATCATTATCATCATCATAATAGGGAACTTATATAAACAATACCATAGGAACCTTGAGAATTATGATTTTATAGCAATTTTAGGAAATAGGACATTATAGATATCATGTATGGGTTCACAATAAGGGAATCATGCCTTTAGAAAGAAAGGGTTAGCCTTAACATACCTCGTTATCTCCTTAACTACTCAACGCCTATCCTCTCGAGCTCGTAAATCTACATTCAAAATGATTCGCACTTCGGGTAAGTCATTGAAATGCTTATGTGGTCAAACTACATTAATAAATGAGCTAACGAAAATTGGGCAGCATTTCCCCTTATATCTTCTATTTCCTCCAACTCAAAACAACTCCCAAAACCACAATAAAAACATCAACAATTCCATAATCAAAAGATTACATTCCAATCCCAAACTTCTTTTCATGAACAATCCATAACAACTTCAATACAACCCCTTATACAATTGTATACCACACTTCCTCAACATCATTATTACCCCTCATAACAAGATTATACTCATAACATGCTAACAATTATACTTCAAGTTAATTTGCAACTCAAAATATCATCAATTCATATTGGAACTTTTCCCCATAACTCTTTTCACTCTCTAAGGCTTGCTAAACCTTCAAATCAACTTAACATAAGACATAAGATGAAAAACATAACTTGAATCTGAAGAATTTCAACTCACACACTTTGCTCTAAGACTTAATCCCCACGACTCCAGGTGAAAGCAAGAATATCCAATTCCCATAAATTAACTTAGGTTTTCAAGGTTAATCTTCACTTGATTTGATTTGGAATGATTTGGAGTGTTTATGGATGTTAGGGGAAGCTTAGAGAGAGATTAGGGATTTATTTTTTGGGTCAAAATGAGGCCCAAGTTGTGGGAAATAATTTTATAGGAAGTCTCCACCGACTTCCAAGTTTCTGGAAAAATTCGAGAAAATTACGAGTTACGGTTCACCTCGTACTTCAAAGTATGGGTTACTATTCATCCCGTACATTGGAGGTAAATTTTTTTAAAAAATTTCAACTTTTACGGAAATTTCAGGTAAAGTACATCCAAAATGTATGAGACGTACATTTTTGTACGGGCTGTACGTCATCACGTACTTCACAGAAATGCGATCTGTCAGTTTCATTGAAAAGAAGAATCATCGAACTTCAATATACGTAGGTTATGGATTCCGTAACTCCTCATATCCTAGGAGATATGCCTCTTTGAAGTTGGACCAAAAATCCTGCCCAAAATTCTGCCAAGTTTTTTCCAAATTTTCAACAAACCTAATTTTTTCGATTCCCTTGATCCCGAAACCTTTAAATAATTGTCTAACACTTATTTAAAGTCTTCCTTAACTTTATAGGGGTATCATAGCCTCTCCGGACTCACGTTAGATTGCTTACAACGACACAGAAATTTACGAGGTGTAACATTCGTGATCTTGGCTCCAATAAACTACGGGTCGTTATCACAAGTGATCTCTTTCGGGATCCCGAACCGACAGATTATATGATTCCAGATGAAGTCAATTACTTCCTTCTCTTGGACCTTTTTATACGCTGCTGGCTCGACCCATTTAGAGAAATAATCGGTTACCATTAATACGAACCGTACCGGACCAGGTCCCGCCGGCAACGGCCTTACTATATCCATCCCCATTTCATGAATGGCCATGGTGACATAACCGGATGCAAATCTTCACCTGGTTGTGTAACATTTGTGCACACCGTTGACATTTATCATACTTCTGGACGAACGCCTTAGCATCCTCCTCCATTCGGGGCCAATAATACCTAGCCTAAAGCAACTTCTTGGTGGGGGATTCCACACTGGAATGATTACCACAAATGCCTTCGTGAACCTCCCGCATGATGTAATCCGACTCCTCAGGGCCTATGCATCTTGTAATCGGGCCAAAAAACCACCTGCAAAGGAAGTAGCCATCAACAACACAGTACAGAGCCGCCTTGGATCGCAAGGCCCGAGAAGCCTTCGCATCCTCTGGTAACTTCCTGTGATTGAGGTAGTCTAGGAATTCGTTCTGCCAGTCCCAAACCAGGCTTATGGAATTCACCTCATAATATCCTAATTGATCTAATGTTGAGTGCAGTAGTTGGACCACGAATTTTAAGTTCGTGCCCATCGATTCTGTGGACGAGCCTAAGTTGGCCAATGCATCAACTTCTACATTTTCTTCTCTGGGGACGTGCACCACCGTCCATTCTTGAAACCAGACAAGCAACCTTAGAACCTTTTCCAAGTACTTCAGCATGCACTCCTCTTTGGCTTTGAACACTTCGTGAACTTGATTTACCACCAGTAGGGAGTCACATTTTGCCTCAATGACTTCTGCACCGAGTCCCCAAGCTAGCTCGAGACCTGTAATCAAAGCTTCATACTTCACTTCATTATTATTTAGAGGCATACTATTAATTGCTTCCCTCAAAACATCTCCCGTGAGGGTACGGAGTACCACACCTAGCTCCGTACCTTTCACGTTGGACGCCCCATCCGTGTAGAGTGTCCAAACTCCGGATGTAGCCCCCAAAACTAAAGAAGCTTCCTTCTAAGCTTGGAGGGCCACACCCGGACTGAAATCCGGCATAAAGTCTGCCAGGACTTGGGACTTGATCGCAGTACGGGGCCTATATTTAATATTGAACTCGCTTAATTCAATCGCCCACTTTGTCAATCGCTTTGAGAGTTCGGACTTGTGGAGCACATTTCTTAAAGGAAAGGTGGTTACCACGGCAATCGGGTGGCATTGGAAATAAGTCTGGAGATTCCGCGATGCCATTACCAAGGCGAAGGCCAACCTTTCCAAGAGGGGGTACCGAGTTTTGGCCCCAAACATGACTCGACTCATGTAGTAAACAGGGAATTGCGTACCTTGATTCCTCTTGTATAAGAACGGTACTTACTGCTACCTCTGAGATGGCCAAACAGACCAACAAAAGCTCTCCGTCTTTAGGTTTGGACATGAGCGGAGGGGAGGACAAATATGCTTTGAGATCCCGATGCGCCTGTTGACACTCCGGTGTCCACTTTAAATCATTCTTCTTTTTTAGCAAAGAGAAGAATTTGTGGCACTTCTCAGAAGATCTTGATATGAACCCGCTAAGGGCGGCTATTCGGCCAGTTAGCCGCTGCACCGCCTTTATGTCCTCCAATGTGTCCGGAATATATTCGATAGCCTTTATCTTCTCCTGGTTTATCTCAATTACCCTTTGAGAGACAAGGAAACCCAAGAATTTTTCAGACCCGACTTCGAACGCACACTTCTCAGGGTTCAACTTCATGTTGTATTGTCTCAAGATAGCAAATGTTTCTTGCAAATGACTAATATGGTCCCCCAGTATGGATACTTTTAACTAACATATCATTTATATAGACTTCCATGATTTTACCTATTTGCTGCTCAAACATTTTATTTACGAGCCTCTGATAAGTGGCTCCGGCATTTTTTAATCCGTAAGGCATTACGTAATAACAATATGTACCAAAATTAGTTATGAAGAAATTTTTCTCTTGATCCTCCGGGTACATCCTTATCTGGTTATACCCAGAGTAGGCATCGAAAAAGCTTATTATTTCATGTCCGACCGTAGTATCGATCATCTGATAGATACTTGGTAGCGGAAATGAATCCTTCGGACACGTTTTATTTAGATCTTTGAAGTCTATGCACATCCTAAATTTATTACCCTTTTTCGGCACCCCTATTACATTTGCGAGCCAGTACGGATATTTGACTTCCCGTATGGACCTAATATTTAACAAGCGAGCTACCTCTTCTTTAACAAACCTGTTGCAGACTTCCGCTATGGGACGCTTTTTCTGGCATACCAGCGGAAAGCTGAGGTTCGATGGACTACCTGTCATATCCTTATGGGACCAAGAAAAGCAGTCATTGTTATCTCTTAAATAAGCAAGTATAGTTTCCCTGAGCTCCGGGGTTAACCTTGTGCCCAGGTATACCTTTCGCGTTGGAAGGTCCGGATGCAATGCAATCTACTCAAGCTCCTTAGTCATGGATTTAGTAGCATCTAAATCGTTCGGTGGCTGGAAGTACCTTGGGACCCCGTAGAAGTGATCTTCAACCTCCTCATGCCTCACATCGTTCTTGTTCTTTGTTGGTGCCTGTTTGATCTGCATCTGATGCGGGATCTGGGTCCTGTAATTGCTATAGGATGGGTTTGTTTGGACTTTCCATTGCTACGGGCTCTTCTATGGAAAACGTTTCCCTTGAAGCCGGTTGTTCCCCCTAATCTGCTTGATCCCATCCGGGGTAGGAAATTTGAGCCACAGATGAAGCGTTGAGGGGACAACTTTCATATCGTGGAGCCAGGGCCTTCTGAAAATAGTGTTGTACCGCATGTCGCCGCCAATCACATAGAACCTCGTCAATTTCGTGACTCCGCAGACTTCAACGGGCAGATCAATCTGTCCTTAGTGGTCTCGCTAGACATATTGAACCCGGAGAGCGTCCTTATAGCCGGTATCATTTTCTCAAGAAGTCCCATTTCTTCTACCACCTTCCAACGGAGAATATTAGCCGAACTCCCCTGATGCGCGTCATGACCCGTTGGGCTTGATAGTTACCAATAAGTACAGTGACGACCAGGGCGTCATTGTGCGGTAAGGTGATGCCTGCCGCATCTTCGTCGGAGAAAGTAATCACGTCCTCATCTGGAAGTTCCCGCATTCTCTTTTCTCGTGTTACCAAACTCTTCATTTTTCTTGACATAGTGAAGCTGGTTCCAGTGATCATAGATCCGCCAAAAATCATATTGATGACGTACGGGGGAGCATTGGGCGCATCCTTCTCTTCGGTGGGATTGGCTCTGCCATAATTATTCCTACCTCCTTCGCTCAGGTACTCCCGGAGATGCCCCTTGGAGAGCATATTAGCTACCTTCTCCCGGAGGTGTCTACAATCAGTGGTTTTGTGCCCGGGGGTTTCATAGAATTCGCACCAAACCGTCTAATCTCTCATGCTAGGGTCAGATCGCAACGGCCTAGGAGGGCGTGATGATGGATGGGTTTTCAACACATCCACCATTTGGGATTCGCTAATGGTAAAGCTAGAATCCGCGAGTTTGGGGGACTCCGTCCCCTTCGGAGGAAGCCCGGCCTAGTTCTTGTCCCCGAGTTGTATTTCTTGTTTCCATTGGATTTTTCCAAAGATTGATAGCCGGACCCACCACTGGTAATTTCTGGTAGTGGTTAGGGTTGAAAGCGATTCTTCAAAGAGTTTCGGTCTGGTCCGAAACCTCAGTCCACCTTTGCGAGGGGGATCTGTAAAGGGAGCCCCCAGCAAATCATTTTTCACTCGGATCTTGGACTCGTACCGGTTATGCACGTCCTCCCATGTTGTAGCTTGAAACTCCAGGATGATTTCCTTGAGCCTTCGGGAAGCATTTGAACTCAAAAGGTTCAAACCCTTGGTAAATTCCTCTGCTGCCCACTCGTCCGGTACGACAGGTAGCAGCATGCGTTCCTTTTGAAACCGGGTGATGAAATCCCAGAGACGCTCAGATTCTCCCGGAGCGATGCGGAAGATATCTGCCTTTTTGGTCTTTACCTTCCTTGCACCGGCATGAGCTTTGATGAAAGTATTGGCCAGCATGGCAAACGACGTGATCGAATGTTCCAGAAGCTAGGAGTACCACGTCAAGGACCCTCGGGCGAGAGTCTCGTCGAATTTTTTGATCAGTATCGACTCGATCTCTATCTCTTGCAAATCATTACCTTTGACCGCCATAGTGTAGGCCGTGATGTGCTCCTGCAGATATGTGGTCCAGTCATATTTGGAAATATCGAGCATTTTGAACCGCTTCGGGATCGGTTCTGGAGCTGATTCTGGTGTGTACGCCCGTTGGCTGCACTTCTTGGAGCCGGGCCCTACTATGACCAGGGGCGCCTCGGGAATTTGACTAAGGTGCCTTTGAAGCTCCTTCGCATTCTTCTCGGCCTTCTTGGCAGTTTGGTCCATCTTTCTAGTGATCTCCCTCATAAACCGCTTGACTTCAGCTTGGAAGGGATCGTCGGGCGCAGATTCACTTCCGGATGCGTCTCTATTCCTTCCCATAGATTGTCTGCTTTCGTCGGTGGCATTCACATTGGCAGCAGTTGCAGGCGTGCCGGTGGGAGCTGAGACCCTGTCTGCCGATACACCCATGAAGGCCTCAACGATTTGCTTCAACCATTCCACTTCTGCCATATTCGAAGTGATTTCCCCCCCTCAGAATCTGGATGTTTTCCCCTATAGGCTCGTCGGTAGGAATGCCGTCCGTTCCAATGTTAAGATTATGCTCTCCTTCTGTTGTTTTATTATCCACGTTCGATGGTTGCAAACTAGTTGTGAGGGGCTGTCCATTTGGTCCCAGTGGAATATGGCCCTGTTGGTTTGCAACGTTCACGTTGTCGTTAGCTCCTGTCATACCTGAAATGGATACTTAGGCAAACAAGAAACTTAAGAAAGATTAGTAAAACAAACAATGGTCACAGTGACAACCACAACTGTCCCGGCCCCACGGTGGGCGCCAAACTGTTTACTCGTAAAACGGTTCAGTTGAATTTATAGACGTGGTCAGGGACATGTAGATCAAAGTGACCGATAAGATTATGATACTTGTATCGAGATAATGTAAATATAAGTAAATAAAGTAAGCAGTAAGGAAAAGACTGGGCGGTAGGTGACAATTTTGGACTTAGATTTCTCCGTTCCGGGCAGGCCTGGCACCAAAGCTTAGTAAATATGACAATAAGGTTAAAGTTTATGCGAAGAATAAGTGTGAGAACTGAGTATATTAGCTTGTATCTCGTCTCTTTACAATGGGAATGACAATCCTTATTTATACTAAGAGCTAGGGGCACATATTCCATGTATTACGCCCCTGCCCATAATGAGCATTAATTGGATATTAATAATGAGTAATGGAGAGGGCCATTAAGCATAATCACATCGGATCAGTAACGCTCGAATTGACTCATAACGGAAGACCATTATGTTCTCGGCTAGGGGTATTCTAATGCCCCACCGGGCCTAGCGCTTTCTCTGGTACCACGATTCTACTACCGGGGTAACAGTGCTGACTCACCTTATGACTTGTCTTTTGTGCCATGTGTCCTAACCGCATTGGTACAACTGTATTATCGGCATTTTGCCCAATACACCTACATGGATCTCTTTCCAAGGGTGTGATGTATGTTCATTTTTCATGTGACACGTTTCTTTAATTTTTTAAATCTTTAGAGATATATTAATTATCTAAATTATTTTGTGGATCAAATTAGTAAGAATTTTTTTTTTTCCAGAACTCCACTATTTAAGCTAATCTTTTTATTTGCCTGAAAATAATGAAGGTTTCAGTCAAACTTTTTACAGGTTTTGTCCAAAAACAAATGCAATGTTGAAACAGATAATCAATACGTCAAAAGAAGATAAAATAAGAATTATACAGTAGAAATAAGTGGTCATTACACCTAAAGAATCTTTTCTTTAAAAAAAAAAAAAAAAGTACGTGATTGCAACTCCAATATTTTTGTTAAACGGGTTGAGCTCGGGTTATGGAAAAAACCTTGGTAGTGAGTGCTTTTCTCCGAATGAGGCCCTATACGGCGTGGATCTGGATATAGTTGGGCTCCAATGCGAGAATTGGACACCGGGTGAGAAACCAATTTTTTTTTTTTTTTTTTGTTAAACCTTGCCATTTGACTAAAATTAATGAAGCTCTAAGATTTTAATTGATTTTGGCCCGAAACAAATAAACTTTTGAAATAAATAGTTATTACATCTAAAGAAGAGATATACGGTTGATATTTCATTATTTTGGATAAAACTAATTTCAATTGGCTAAAATGATGGAGTTCGAGCCAATAGCTTTTTACCAAATTGACCGTAGAAAAAGATATACATAGTTAGAACATATAGTCATTCCATTTAAAGAAGAAATTAAAAAAAATGCAAAGTTGGGATAAAATAAGCATTGCATATTAAACCGAAAGAAGAAACACACAATTGGAATAAATAAACTATTGTATGTGACTATGTGTGATTAATAGTTGAAAATATCCGATCTCGAAGTTGATTTTAACTTCTTCTTTTTTTCCATCCTCATGCATCTAAAGGAGACTATAGTCGCTCTCTTTGTCACGTCAGCATTTAGATAATAAAAGCTATCAAATAGCCCTATTCCGGGGATAATTAAGACTACGAACAATTTAAATATGCAACTAATAATACGTGTCAAGTTTAGGATTTTTTTTAGGTATTCTGTCTCATATTATTTTGTTTGAAATGAATAATGCATTACTTATTGTTACGAGTCAACTATCAACAGGGTGTGCCATAATAAAATAATAAAATAGGACTATTGCTATACTCCTATAAAAAGACACATCACACACTTGAGTGAAACCAACCAAAATAACTTGTTGAAGAGCAAATTTCTGCAATGGAAGTGCAAGGAAATCCAATGAGAAACATGGTGGAAGTGCTGGAACAGCTTGAAAAAACCGTAAGATCTGAGAACCATAAAGTAGACCTTCAGCTGATTTCTCATGCGTGCAACCTTGGAGCTCAGTTTGCTTCTTCCTTTTTTGAGGGTTTCTTCGAGTATGGCGCCGTGGAAATCGAAGATAAGGTATTTAACCTAAATTTAAGCTTTGAATTATATGAAGTTTCGAAGGAACAAGAAGAATAAAGTGTCTGTGTGTTTCTCAAATTAGCTTGTTACGATTAAGATGATCTTGAATAAAGCGATATAATCAGTGAAAATTCATATAATATGTCTCAGCTAGTTAGAATTGGAATTGAGATGCAATTGTTATTATTGTTGAATAAAATACTGTAATCTCTTGGTACTTATAGGAAATTGTTCTAATATATACCTAGCTAGTAAGTGCATACGAGATGTTTAATTACATACTTCTCCCTTTTTTCCATAGTTCATTAACAAAACTACACTGTCTACATGTATCTTTACATTAATTTCTTACACAGGAACTTAGAAAATTTAGGTACTTGAAATAAATCCAATTTATTTATGCAACACCCTCTTTAAATTTGACTTGACACAATTAGAGACATTCTGGAAGGCAACAGTCTTTAGCTGAAGATATCACAACTTAGGGTGTGTTTGGTGGGGAGGAAAATGTTTTCCACGAAAAATGTTTTCCTGGAAAATGTGTTCTTGGAAAATAAGTAAATTTTTTTTTACTTATTTTCTCATGTTCGATTGGTTGGTAAAAATATTTTTCGGAAAATACTCATCCAAGCCCCACCAACCCCACCCCAACCCCACCACCCCATACCAACCCAAACCCTACACCCACCCCACCCACACCATCCACCACCCACCCCAAGCACCCACCCTCCACCACCCACCCCCCAACCAAATCCCACTGCACCCTCGAACACACTTAATCTTCACCCACCCTTACCCCACACCACCACCACCCCAACCCCAACCCCCCCCCCCCCACCAACGCTCCATCCAACCCTCTCACCCCCGCTCACCCACCTCCTCCCTCCCAAATTTTCCATTTCATATATTTTATTTTAATGTTATAAAAAATTTATAAAAAGTGAGAAATTTTTTCTTACACACCCCCACTCCCCAGCTACAACCCACCCCCACCACCCCACGCGGACTTTTTATTTTTATAAAATTTTTATAAAGGTAAAACTAAAATGAAGAAGAAAATTCGGGAGGGGGTGGGGGGGGGGGGTGTAGAAATCAAAAAAGAAAACTTTTCAAAACCCTTTTTTTAGGGGTGGTGGGGTGGATTTGGTGGAGGGGGTTGTGGAAGTGGTTGGGGAAATATCAATTGTGAACTTATTTTCCTTACTTTGATTAGTGTCATATTTACCCTTTTCATCCGACTATTGGGTCTAATTGCCCTTTTCATCTAACTATCGGACCATAAAAAAAGACTTTATCCCTACTCCGTTAAATTCTCATGTCCCACCTTAATTTTTTTATGTGGCACTTATGTGACTTTTTTTCCAATTAAATCAAATTAATCATGCATTTAAACTCTTTTAACAGGCCTGTCCAACCCCGCCCCACCGATCCACCAGTAACAGTGTCCATGTACTGAGAACGAAGAAACTTGTTGAATTGCATTTACAATACAATCTAAATTGTAGCTGAAGTATGCTCTTTTCAACTTCCTTTACTTTTTCAAGTACCGTTGTCTGTTTCAAAATATGTGACATTTTTGTATTCTCGAGATTTAAACTTTGACTAATAGCTCTAAAAAAACTATTTCCTCCGTCCCAGTTAGATGTCTTTTTTTTTTTCCTTTTTTTTTTCAATTTCAAAAATTCTCTTTATATATTTAGTAAGTTGACAATTTAGACACATTAAATGATAAGTTTATAAAAGTTGACAATTCAGTCATATTAGATGATAAGTTTATAACCACAAAAAACAAATAATATTTTAGTACATTATACATATCTTTAATTTAGAATCATAAGATTCAAATGATATCTTACTACGTTTTATATATATATGAAAAAAATTTAAAACCACAAGATTAAAAAATCGCTTTATTTAAATTGAGACGGAGGGAGTATTACTTAACATTTAATAGGTGTATTTACATTTTAATTTAACAAAATTACGTGCTTCACTCTGATTCTTACTCATTAAGCAAGAGTACCCAACGAGTTGGATTAGAGGGAATGGTAAAAACGTTGAGACGCAAATTTCCTAGTTTTTTTAATCTCTCAATTATGCTTATCTGTACTCTCGATCGATAACTTCATACCAGTCTTGATTGAGTTTACATTTTATCCTTCAAATTTTGCTGGATTTTCACATTTTTATCAATTGGAGTTCTGGGTTTCTTTTCTTTTCTTTTCTTTCAGATTCCTTTTGGGGAGGTTAAATTTTGGAATATTTGAATACACAACTTTACTCTGGCGTGTTTGACAGTGTTTTTTCTCTATCTTGACAGTGTTTTTCTCTCTTTCAAATTCAACTTTACTACACTGGCGTTTTTTCTAAGGAAGAAGATGAAAAGAAAAGAAAATGGCTGGGTTTAATTATTTAGTGAGTCGGTGGTAGGGCTGGGCATAGTACGGTACATATCGAATATCATATCGAAATCGAAATTTTTAATACCGCGCTTTTGATATTACGGTATTTGGTATGTATTTTAATATTATTTGATATTCGATACGGTATTCAGTATTTATAAAAAGAATACCGAGATACCGTATACCGTACATCAAGTTTATACTACATATACAATCCATATATATTATACTTAATACTATTAAATATATAGACTAGTTTTTGTACAATTAAATACTTCTCATTCAAGTTAGATTTTGGATGTCACTAAATTGAATTTTTGGAGTAAAAATTGTGCAGGACTAAGGATTATGCTTAATTTTGGTTAATGTTGTTTAGACTTTGTAACTTCGACTACTCTATCGTGATTCAAATGTCATTTTTGTGTAATTGAATAACGAAGAAAATTGCATGTACTTTCTTTTGAATATGTCTAGATGTGTAAGGTGTTAGTTTCGTATAATTGAGACATTCCTTGAAAAGTCGAAGTCATAATCCTTTATTATATAAGTATATATGTAAGTTGAAGTCAAACAAGCTATAGTCACTGAATTACCGTACCGAAAAATTTCAAAACCGAACTTAAAAATACCGAACCATACCGAATTATTTTGATGTGGTAATGGTATAGTATTTTTAGAAACTGAAAACCGAAGTTACCAAACCGAAGTTTCCAATACCGTACCATACCGTATCATGCCCACCCCTAGTTGGTGGGTCTAATGGGCGGGTGAGTTAAAAGCGTTTGAATGGGGGTGTAGATTTAATTGAAAAAGCCACGTAGACGCTACATAAAAAAACTAAAGTGGGACATGCAGATTTAACGGGGTAGAGATAAGTATGACTTTTTTTAGATTACAAGGACAAATATAACCATAAAGTTGGATAGCAAGAACAAAGATGTTGAAAAAGTATAATGAAGAACAAATATAACTTATTGGTGAGAGTAGCATATCTAACCCTTTTCCGTTTACAAAATCTAGCTCAAACTTCTTTCTTGAATCTTCTTCCACCTCGGTCATGACCTCTTTCATGTGAGCCATAGCTTTCATCTTTATCCTTTGGGAAAAAATACTTGCTTGTGGAGTTTGCTGGACTGATTCTTGTTTCCACATACTTTTTCATGGACTTCCAAAGATTGGGCGGTTCATTAGTGATTTGTGATGTCTAATTCTTGAACTCATCAATATCAACGAAATAGTTAAATCTTGAATTCTAAAGAGTCATGGTGTCATATTTGTGTAATGTGACAAGTTTAATTCAAGTTTTAAATAAGTCTGTTTAGGTCCTTTAAGTTATCTTTTATTTATTTGCTTTCTAGTCCGTAAGTGAGTTATGGAATAATTGTTTATTAGTCCCTAATTCAGTTACTGAATTGTGATAAGTGTCATGCTGAGTTGTTTATCTCCGCTGTACTGTCATTGTTGAAGGCATCAATATACATTTCAGCTAAATTCTCTCATTCTCCCTTTCTATTTCTCTATTTTCTTTCACTGAGTAACAAGAGAATTGACCTCTTGTTACAAATGGTATCAGAGTAGCCTGCTCATCTGCCACTGACAATGGCAACGTCGCCAAAATTTCAAAGCTTGAAAGATGATTTACGAGCTATTAGAACTCAACTCTCAGTTTTTGTAACTGATACAAACACGAGGTTCGAATAATTGGAAATCAATCAGAACCAATTCCGGTCTCAACTAGATGAAACCCATGAGATGAACAAAAAGCTCGAACTTATCCTCTCCAATATGAACTTAACTCCATCGGCGAGTTCAATGGAGGAAATACTGATCACTAAAATAGTGAATACTACTCTGAGGCCAACACCAGATGGAATACCTACTGTTCCTGCTAGGTATGAATCCGTTCAATCTTCAAGTAGCAAAACCCCTTATCCTACTTCTCAAGCTTTATTTACACCATCTACATTTAACACCGGTTGGGGTTTTACTTTTCCACCAGCTCCTTTATTTTCGAGTCCACCTATTTTTAGAAACCCTATGTATTCATCCTCAACCCCTATTTACCTACTCCTAACATACATACTCCAGAACCCATGAATAACCAAAGAACTCTCAAACCCAAAATTAATTTTTCGAAATTTGATGGAATTAACCCCAAGAGTTGATTGAGGAAATATGAAAAATTCTTTGAACTCTATATAATATTTGGACAGGAAAAACTAAGTTATGCTTCTGTGCATATTGGGGAAAGGGTGGATGTTTGGTTTGATAGCTACATAGTGAATTATAGGGGGTGATGTCTTGGCAAAGATTTTGCACTGAAGTATATAGGAGGTTTGGGAATATCAGGTGTCAGGATATAGTTGATGAGTTCAACAAATTAATGCAATTAGGAAGTATGGATCAATACCAGGATAAGTTTGAAGAATTGACTTGTGACATGACTATTCTTAATCCACTTTTGAATGAGACTCACTATATTTCAAGTTTTATCAATGGATTGAGGCCTGAATTGAAACCATCAGTCAAACTAGCCAACCTTACAGCTGTTTTAGATGCTTATGAAGTATCTAAACTTTATGAAGAATCCTTTAGAGCACTGACCCCATTTGTTCCTACCAAAAATCCACAAAACTTTAAACAAAGACCTTTGGCAATCACTTACCCTAGAAATAACCAAACTACTACAAATAGAAATCTCACTATTCCCCAACAACCACTGAGACTGACCTATCCTAATCCAAGACTACCAACTAAAGCTTCATTCAAACCAAACAACTTACCCCCTAACCTTGAAGCTCTAAGAGAACAAGGGTTGTGTTACAGATGTAAGGAAAGATACTTTCCTGGACGTTAATGCAAAACAAGGGCCTTACATGTTATTGAGGGTGTAGAAGTGGAAGAAGAAGTAGAACCACATGAGGAGTTTGTTGATGTGCCCGAGACACTAGATGAACCTGTAAAGGAACAAGCAGAGATTTCCATGTATGCCTTAATGGGTTTAAGTTCCTCGAAGGGAAGAATTTCAACTATTAAGATTGTTAGATATGCTACAAAGATTCCCATGATAGTTCTCATTGATAGTGGTTCAACTCACTCTTTTATTGACCCTTATATTGTGAAAATTCTAAGATTTCCAATATGACCAATGAGAGTGATAGTAGCCAATGGCGAAATCTAGAGCTGTTAGTTGGAAAATCCAGCATTCAGTTGGAAAATGCAAGAAGAATAGTTCAACTTCAAACTGAGGTTAATGAAAGGTGGTGGTTGTGAAATGATCTTGGGTATGGACTAGATATATATGGTAGCACCAGTGATTCTGCACACCAGGCCACACAGTCTGAGCTTTTTGTGTGATGGAAGAATAATAACCTTGTATGGAGAAACTGATAACATATGGTAGCACCGGTGATTCTGCACACCATGACACACAGTCTGAGCTTTATGTGTGATGGAAGAATGATAACCTTGTATGGAGAAACTAATAACTCTGATGTAACTATTGTGGATACTGAAGAACTCAGGAGGATGCCACGTGTGGAACATGTGAAGTTATAGATGAACTATCAATGGTTAGTACTAGTGTAACTTTAAAGGGGAAATTAGAAGTACAAGTTATTGAAGTCATACAGTGCAGTGTTCCAAGAACCTAATGAGTTGCCACCTGAAAGAGAGTGTAATCATATGATTAACCTACTACGAGGGGCACAACCATTCAATCTAAGACCTTACAGGTATTCATACGACCAAATGAATGCCATTTAGTCCATTATTGATGATATCCTTAAAGTTGCTACTGTAGTACCCAGTCAGTCTTCATTTGCTTCACCGACTTTATTAGTCAAGAAGAAAGACTCAACTTGGAGGCTCTGTGTAGATTACAGAAGATTAAACAGCTTAACTGTCAAAAACAAGTATCTAATCTCTATGATTGATGACTTGTTAGATGAATTGTTTGGTGCTACTGTGTTTTCCAAAGTTGACTTAAATTGTGGTTATCACCAAGTGAGGATGAAAGCTGGAGAAGAGTCTAAAATAGCTTTTAGAACTCACCATGGCCTATGGGAGTTCAGAGTCATGCCATTTGTCTTGACAAATGCTTTAGCATCATTTCAGTCTTTAATGAACTCTATATTCAAGGAACAAATGAAGAAACACAACTTAGTATTTTTTGATGATATACTTGTCATGACCCAAGTTACCGATCGTGCGGGCACCTACCTTATTATCACCAGTAGGCGAACCCTTACCCGTTAACCCATTAATCACTAGCCAATTTTAACTTCTTTAATCATTCATACTTAAGCAATCAATGATCATGTGAATGAATAAATAAATAAACCAAGTCATAATTAATAGATAATATAAGTGCGGAAGTCTTAACTATTACACCCCCAAGATCTGAAAGTCATCGTACAAGGACTCTAACCAACAATGTCTAAAGAATGGAGTATATCTCAAATATAATAACAAATAATGTCTGGAATGAAAGTAGACATCTAAAAAGAGAGATCTTCATGTGGCATAGCATGGATAGAAGCTCACCCTAGGATCCGATCAAGCTAACTAGCTTCAAGCTAGAGATTGGTGCGGATGAAATCTACGAACACAATCGCACTTAAAATGGTGCGAAGAAGATAATATCGACAAACAAGGTATGTACCGGTAAGCATCATAGGCCGACTAAGATTTGTTCGCGTATATAAGCATAAAATCAACAAGATAAATAGATAGGCACTTAATACTGAAATCCAAGTCACATAATATCCCATAACAGAGTCACAACCTAAGATGAAGCTTCTAAACCACAAGTTTGTCAAGTTTTAATAATTTCACCTGATAATCACAAGTCCAAGTTCCGTCCCTAGGTAGAATCACTAATCCACAATTTAACTCAATCAATGGTCATATTTATATCCCAAAAGCCATTCAACAAACCATAGCAAAATCAGAACTAAACGAGCATATAATAATGCAGAATAAAATGTAATGATGTGCAATGTAAAATATGATGAAGTGCCTGCAATGCACTGGCCAAATACACACTGTACACATATGCTAATTCATGTCATTGCTCAGTAGTCATGACCTGCAGAGGACCCATGATGTCCATGTACCACTCGTTTCGGATACTCATCGGACCCGAGCCATAAATCCTCTGCCACGAAAAGATCCTTGGACGCGGATCCACATTATGTACCCCTCGTTTTCGAACGGACCTCGAACCACGAGCTCACAACTAGGCCACATCCTCACCCCCGGTCAAATGTGCCTTTTCATATATATATAGTAACACTGTCACATCACTCTCAATGATCAATTTATCATGAGTCATGTATCAAATAGTATCACAAGTTCAACAAGAAGATTATAATTACTTCTTCACTAATTTCACATCACTTTCCATCATGTATGAATGCATAAATGAGTGTAACATGGTAAAACAATGCAATCAAAATAGCAATGAAGGTACATGTCACAAGCCACAAGTCATATCAAGACTTAGATAAATCAGCTCAACTATGAAATGAATCATACCAACCATCACAACAAACATAAGGGTCTATGTCCCTCTTTACTTCCCAACATTGTACGTTCACCTCCCAACTAAGCCTTGTATCACCAAGGTGCTCCATTTTCTCATGTGTCATCATCAACACCAAGTCATAATCCAATATTAATATGCGTATGAATGAGAATGTATGCCATGCACGATATCATTATTAACAGTAAATCATAACCAAGATTTCAACTGAGTACTATCATAAGTATATATCACAATCCAAGTCTAAACTCATTATCCTTCCTTTTTCCGATGATATGTTTCGCAATAAAAGAGAATTGAGTGCAACACGTATTACAACACAACAATTCAGGTAACAAGTCAAATCACAATAACAGGGCAACGAACCACCATCATCAACAATAAACCTAATAGAAATCCATCCCGAATCGCCACAATATGAATACAACTACACCTCATAATTCAGTACATAAAGTAATGGCGATGATCCATAAAATCAGAAGTCATACCAATCTAGCTAATATCCAACCAAAACACCATGTTCGAAGACCTAATTATGCTTTCTCTCCTCAATTCTACACAATACATACGTTTTGCTAATCAAAGTCTAACTAAAGTGGCGTAACCACCTCGAATGCGAACGTGGAGCCGCGAACTACTCCACACTAATCTTCTATTTTCGAAGCGCCTCATAACGGTCAAAGTCTAACAATATGATGCTAAGTAGGCAACAAACCATGTATTTAAGCAAGAACAACAATTTGGGGAAGAAGACCCACTTACTTCTACCCTTTTCAATGGATGAAACCATCCTTTAATGGTGAATTTATCATAACTTCTATCTCTACAATCATTATCCTTCAATTCATGGGTTTCTAATCAATTTACCCTCTCAAACAGATGTTAGGATAAAATATCCATTTTTATTAGAACCTTAAGTCTCAACATGCAATTTCAACCATAAGAAATCAAATTCCCTTCCTAGAAAGTGATAATCTATACTCCTAGATGATTAATCAACAACAAAATCAACAACCCACCAATTATTTAAGGGTTTACTAATTCTAGGTTCTAGGATGTCCACTACTAATACGGACCTTAAAATGATTATGGAACTTGAAGAAAGGAAAAGGAACAAATAAAGGTTTGGATTTACCCTCCAAGATGTCACCACCAAAGAATGGAATGAGTTTGCCTCTTTTCTCTTGGCCCGACTTTGGGGTCGCATGGGTAATGGTTCGGAGTTGGACTATAAAAATAGGTGCTCGACTCCGTCGGTGTTTACAAATGCGGTTACCATGCAGCCGTTGCAATCCGTATAATGGCTTAAGCTTCGTTTACAATGGACTACTCAATGAATAGCCCCGAACGAAAAAGTAATAACTCCCTCATATGGAGGCAAAACGCGATGATTCTTTTTTGCTATAGCTTCGTAATTACGATACGAATCTAATGGTTCAAACCTCACACAAAAAAAATCATTTGATAAATCTGGACCCCTTTCTATCCAAAGAGCTACGGCGGAAACATCGAATATGAGCACGACAAAATCCAAACCCATCTGAAACTCTTCGAAACCTCGCCAAAACTTGTGGACAAGTTCAAAATCATCATATTAAACTTGTTGGAACTTGTAAAACATTGACACGGGATCATCCTAACACGACGTTAACCGTGGTCAACTCTAACTCATTAACTTAACTAGTTTCTCTATCAATGACTCAATTTACTCTCGAACCTTGCGGGAACCAACCCAATGACTACATTAAGTCATAGATCATACTAATAGGACTTCGGGAAGGGTCAACAAGGTTAAATGGGTCAAAACACTATAACGACTAAACGGATCATTACACATCGGGGTTTTATCCAAAAATTGGGAAAACCACTTTTGTTTTCGGACCGTGTTGAGTTGTTAAGAATCCTGTTTTCCCTAAGAAAACGGGAATTTGGCCAATCCCCGGATTAGGTTTTGGGAAAATAAATTAAGGACGGGGGGTTACTCTTTAAGGGTTAAGGGGGTTTGGGGGTAAAACCCAAAACCCAAAAATTTAAAGGGAGGCCAGGGTTCTTTGGGAATCTTAGGGGAAAATTTTTTTTAAAAAGTATGCTCAAAATTTTAAACCTTTGACAAACGATTAAAGAAGGGGAAATTTTGTAAAAAAGGGGGATATTTAAAAAAATTAAAATAGCCTTTTTAAGTACCCCAATAAAGATTTCCAAAATTTTTAAAAAACCTTTTGTTTAAATTAGCGAATCCCGGGGTTGGGGCTTTAAAAAGGGAAAAAACCTTTGGGCCCCTTAGCCAAACCTTTAGCTTGGGATCGAAATTTCAACTTATGAAAATGAGTTAATTGATTTGCTTCAAGCACTGGACAGGTGGAGACACTACTTGCTTCCACACCATTTTATTATAAAGACTGATCCTATTAGTTTGAAACTTTTACATGATCAGAAAATCACTACATCCCTACAGCACAAAGGTTTGGCCAATCTAATGGGCTTAAGCTTTGAGATTCAGTATAAAAAGGGTGGAGAGAATGTGGTGGCTGATGCACCTATCCAGAAAAAAAATAGATCATTAGGTGGAAGATGGTACTGCACAATGTCTGGTATTTCTCAAATGCAGCTCAAATGTATTGAAGAGATACTAGATAGTTACATAGGTGATCAAGAGGTGTTACAGGCTATTACAACTTTAAGCAAAGAATCCTGATGCAGATATGGATATCTCTTTACAGCAAGGGGTGTTAAGATACAAGGGTAAGGCTTAGGTGGGTAAGAATGGATCCCTAAGACGACAATTGATCCATACTATCCACAATTCAAGACTTGGTGGTCATTCATGTGTGGGCTACATATCAAAGACTCAAGGTTGTTTCCTATTGGCCAATTATGATTGATCAGATCAAAGTAACAAAGACAAGAGTGTGATATTTGTCAGAGGTGCAAGGATGAACAAGTTGCTTATCCAAGACTACTTCAACCTTTACCTATTCTTGAAGGGGTATGGAAGCACATTTAAATGGATTTTACTGAAAGTTTGTCAAAATCAGGAGGAAAAGAAACGATTTTGGTCTATAGACAGGTATAAGCAAATATGCTCACTTTATTGCTATTACTCATCCTTTCACTGCTTCTCAGGTTGCTAGAGTTTTTTAGGACAATGTATATAAACTCCACGGTCTTCCTAAGAGTATTGTATCTGATAGGGATAAGGTGTTCATCAGTAATTTATGAAAATAACTTTTCAAGTTGTTACAAATTCAACTATTTTACAGCTCTGCATATCATCCACAAACTAATGGGTAGACTGAAGGGCTTAACAGATGTTTAGAAAATTACTTAAGGTGTATGACTGGACACAAACCAAAAGAGTAAAATAAGTGGTTGTCATTAGTAGAGTTTTTGTACAATAGTAATTATCACACCTCACTGAAAATGAACCTCGTCAAGGTATTATATGGATATGAACCTCCTCAATTATCATTTGAACTGGTTGCTCAGTTCAAGGTGGATGTTGTTGATCAAGTGCTTAAGGCAAATCATGGCTAAAGTGTTGAAAGAAAAATTGGCTAAAGCTCAAGATAAGATGAAGATGAATACTGATAAGAGAAGAATTGAAAGAGAGTTTGAAGAAGGAGATTGGGTGTTCCTAAAAAAGTGCAACCCTACAGGTAAACCTTTATTGCTGTAAAGGAAAGTCCCAAACTGACATCCAAGTTCTATGGTCCATATCAAGTGATCAAAAAGATTGGACAAGTGGCTTATAAGTTAGCATTGCCAGTTACTGCAAAAATTCATCCCCTCTTTCATATATCGCAACGGAAGAGGTAAGTAAGAAATCATGTCATCACTGTTGTTGATCCTCCTCTATGTTCAATTGAAGGAAAACCATTGATAGAGCCTGTTGCTGTACTGGACAGGAGGATTGTCAAGAAAAGGAACCAGGCTATTACTTAGATTCTAGTGCAATGGGCAAATTTATTGCCATAGGAAGCTACTTGGGAGGATTACCAGTTCATTAGATCACAATCTCCAAAGTTTCAGGCATCTTGAAGACACGTTCTATTTTGAGGAGGATTGAATGTCACAATTGTGTAATGTGACAAGTTTAATTAAGGTTTTAAATAAGTTTGTTTAGGTCCTTTAAGTTGTTTAAGTCATCTTCTGTTTATTTGCTTTCTAGTCCCTAAGTTAGTTATGGAATAATTGTTTATGCGGAGTTGTTTATATCTGTTGTACTGTCATTGTTGACGACATCAATATGCAATTTCAGCTAAATTCTCTCATTCTCCCTTTATATTTCTCTATTTTCTTTCACTAATAACAAGAGAACTGAGCTCTTGTTACACAGGGAAGAAACAACTTCATCATCCATCTATTCTTCATCATATCTCCTCCTCATCATCATTATGTTTTCTCGGGCTTCATAGAAAGAAGCCTTCTTAAATATCTCGGCATCTAAAGTCATTTTACCAGTTTCAAAAAAAAAAAAAAAAAATCTCGGCATCTAATTTGTGATTGGATGAACATAAGGATCTCTCTTTATCCTTCTTTTTCACGGCATCTACAATATTTACTCCCCCTTCACTCAATCTTCAACCTTTAACATTTGCACTACAAGCAACTAATTTATTAGGGATGACACAATTAACGCTCATTGCCATCAAATTAGTTCTCTAATAGTTGTTTAGCTTTTTCAAATCTCAAGAGTTCCACGCACCAATTTTTTTTTTTTTTTTTACCAATCTAGTACTTTTCTAGCTCAACATCCTCTCGCAGCTATAATAATTAACTTGGCTAACATTCATTTAAAGATTTGATTTTTCAGATCTTCAAGAATTCCAAAGTCTTCACATGTCCTTCAAGATAATTGAGTCTAATATTAACTATTGAAAATTTGAAAACAATGAGTACTCTAAGATCACTCAAATTTGTTTGAAGACAATTGGAGGAAAGCATTTCCATTCTTTTTCGATTTTGGCTTGAATAGTATAATACTTATAGTCAGTAGGTATTTCTATTTACTCTTCAAAGAGGTACTTCACCCTGTTCCCTAGTTCATAAATGAAACAATTGTGTCAAATGGTGGGTTGGCTGAATTTGGATGAGTCAAAACGGGTTGAGTTAATAAATGGGCAAGTCATAAGTTATTTGAACTGAAATGCGGTGAGCTAAAAAGCTAGTCATAACCTAATCCACCCAATTCTTACTAAGTTTTAATTTCTTTATTTGTTCTTTTATAAATTTTTAAGTACCTAATAAAATTATTTTGTTTTCTTCATTATGGATATATATAACATACCAAATTTAAAAAAAAAAAAAAAAAAAAAAAAAAAGAGAAGAAGGAAAAAGGACATGGCGTGGCCACTAGTAAAAAAACAAAAGACCCAAAAAGACTCAATTTTATGTAAATGACCCGAAATAGCCATAGGCCCAAACTAAAGACAAATTTTAGACAAAACCTAAAATTTCACTCTACACTCTTATCCAATTTTTCTTCACCCGCGCCGATGATAGAGGATTCATAATCCTGATCCAACTAGTTTCTTTTGTTTATTGATTGATAAAAATGAATATCAAGAAAAAAAAAAAAAAAAAAAACTAAAACGCTGAATATTCATTCACATATGCAAAGGGAAGCAAAATTTTACACACAAAAAAAGACCCATCATTTTAAATTTTATAAAAAAAGACTCATACTCGACGTGTAGAGATTGCCCGTACCATGTGGGAGGATTATATTAAAGAATAATTAGTTACTACGTACTATTGTTGATTTATTGGACCAGTAGATCTTTGTAGAATTATGTGTATTTGAAAGTTTGTAATCGCAAGCATTTAATTATAAAAGGAACATGAAGATATGCAATTTATTAGTGCGGTGTTTATGAACTATAATTTGCTCATTTGGTAAAATTGTATAAGAGTTGGGGAAGTTTTGATAGTTGTTATAAATTGTGGGATTTTCATGTTTATGAGAAAAAAATACAACTTACAAATCTAAATCACATGTTAAAACAAAATTTCAACTTCAAATCAACCTGATTTCAAATCAATAATTTCAAATAATGCACCACTTTATTTAAAGGTTAATTCATTCTGCTTAAAATGATTTGTATCTCACTGTTTTTCAATTGTTAGGCAAAGAATTTGAAAGAAGCTGCAACAAAGTACATTACGGTGGAGGCTATGCTGGATTATGAGATTTCAAATGGTCTCGCAAGAAATAACAATAGCCATACAAGATTTCTTCTCAGGGTGAAGCGCTCAGCAGATTTACTGAGGGTGTTTTTCCAGGGAATCCTTGCAAGAGAGTATGTTGAAAAAAGACATAGAAAGAAAATCATTGCATTAATTTGTCTTAGTATAATTTTTCTAAACATATTTTAAAATTTAAAATTTGGCAGTGCAGGTGAATATTATCTAGCACAATTGATTGCGTACAAATTAAATTAATGGGCAAAAACACAGCTAAACTATCACTGTTGCTACCTGAATTATTACTAACTATTTGTCAAAACACGCCCTAACTATTAGTTCACTTTTTCTACCTATATCGTTCAGGTAGGAAAAGTGAACAACTAATAGTTGAGGTATGTTTTGACAAATAGTTGGTGATAGTTTAGGTAGGAAACTCGCAAAAAAGTGATAGTTCAAGTGTGTTATTGACCATTATCTCTTTTGTTATTGCAAACTAAAAATCAACTTCAGTCTTATAATTTCGAACACTCATTTTTTTCCCTTTATCTCACACTCTAGCAATTCTCTTTGTTGTCCTCTGTTGCTCTCACACTTTGCATTTTATCACTCACTTCTTCTTGTTTGCTTGTCGTCACTTTTTACTTGAGCACACCTACAACTCAAATATATCTCCTCTATTTATTAGTAGTAATAAAAGAATCTAGTGGAATTATATTATAGAATCTTACATTCCACTCATTTCTATAGATGCTTCTTTTAGAATATTTCTAGACTTCCATTGCAAAACTCTCATTTTAGAATTGTTACGATTTTCTAAAACTCCTTAAATACTAACATTCTTCATTGAAATATCTTGGATATTTATTAAGTTTGCGATGATTTTTTTTTATCATTCCCCCTCAACATCAACTTAATCCATTCTTTGCAATCATTTTGAGTGATTCTCGAGATTTTGTAATCATCTTAATGTCTAGGCATTTTGTAAATTTCTTCCTCTATCGATTTTTGTCACTCACCACTCTTTGAAGCTTCTTCAAAGGTAGTCTCTTCAATATTATGCTTGGTATTTGGATCTTTTTTTTTTTTTTTTATCGTGTAGACTTTCTTAGTTGCGGCAGCTGTGCTTCTTGGACTTCTGAATTTTCACATGCTCCAATTTGCCATGAACTCTTGTTTTCCTTTTGTGGATATCCCTTTGGCATATGTGATTCAGGTTATCCTCTTGCCTTTTGGTTATTTTATTTTTTTCTCTTGTTCTTCTTCTTTGAGCTTATCTTGCAACTTTTGCTCAAAGTGATATTGAGTCTAGCAGGGTGACTACTTTAGACTACCTTGAGGATGCATCATCAAATACCACATTTCTCAACATATGTGTTCAATTAGTTGTAGGGTTACGATACCTTCATTCTGCCGTAACTGATAAATATGCAACAAATAGTTTCTTTGTCAAACTTGTTGCGACGTTCATCTCACACGAATACATAGTACACGTATCCAAATCTCGAAGGAGACTTACGATTGGTATCATCTTCTTGAGCTTCTTGAATGGTGATATGAATCTCAATCTCGCATGTGGCAGCCTGTTAGTGATGTGGACAATAGTATTCATGCATTTTGCCTAAGACCTTGTTGGTACATTCATACTATGCACATACTTCTGTATATCTTGCTAGGTGTCTATTTTCTTTCAGCTACTCTAGTTTATTGTGGCCCATTTAGACAAGTTAATTGTCGCCTTATCATCTTTTATCCAAGGTAATCATAGAACTTACATGACGTATATTCTCCCCATTGTCCATACAGAGACATTTGGTTTTTTTCTCCCATATCATTCTCTACAGTATATTGGAACTCTTTAAACTTTTCAAATACTTCATGCTTCTCCTTTTAAGAAGTAAATCCACATATGAGAAGTCATCGATGAATGCACTATATATTAGTAACAACTTATAGAAGGCTGCTTGAAAAGACCAAACCCGTCTGAGTATACCAACTTCAGTGCCACTGTGACTGAAAATTTAATTCCTAATAAGGGGTTGATGTGCTTTCTTATATTGACTTCTGACAGATATAACATCTCCTCTAATCGCAAAAAGAGAAGGCCTTTTAATTTTGACTACTGCATCACGACTTTTAATTTGCGGTAACTCTAGGGGCCCAAGGCGTAAATGCTATTGGTCAGTTGTTTCATTACTCCGAGTCTTCTCTATATAAAGTTGTCTCGGCTGACATAACATAGTTTGACTCTAATTTTCTTCCCTCCATGATTGACAAGCTTGTAAAATTCATACTTCGGTATATTGTTACGTCATTCAGCAAACACAACATAATTTCCTAGAGTATTTAGCTGCAAAATAGAAAATAGGTTCTTCTTAATACCTAGAATATGGTAGACATTCTAAAGTTGCACTTTTCTCGAGTAGTAATGAGCATGGATATCATCTTGCCAATATGAGTTATTAAAATTCTTGAATTATTTGCAGTCGCCACTACTCAATCGCCCTTATATTTAACTATGTTGATTAATTTTTTCTTTCACCAATCATGTGATTGGGCATTCCAAGTTAACAATTCATTCATGTTCATAAACGACTAGTTTCTCACTTACAGTTGTAAGTGTTAATTATTTTTCCGATTCAGTAGAGTGAGAGGTGGAAAGTTCTTTTGGTCCATTATTTTCTTCAACTATGTAAGAGCTCTCGAAAAACCAATCTTATTTCTCATCTTGTTTGTTTTGAGTAGAAGTGTCTATGTTGCCTTCAACTTTCTGCTATCAGCAATCTCTGGCATAATGTTCTCAATCTCTGGCATAATGTTCTTTCTTTCCGCAACTATAGCACCTGTCCATTTGTCGGTTGTTGAAATCTTGGTTTGCATTCTTGTTGGATTGTTGTCTTCCTCAATCTTGCTTGTTTTGTTTCCTCCATGGTTGTAAGCTCCTCTCATCATCCATATCTTGGTCGCCTTTCTTGTTACCGTTTCTTCTTGTAATTTTGGCTTTTCTTGAAGAGCCTTTTTTTCTTCATCTTTTATAAAAAGACCTGATAATGCATGGCTTCTCCAATTCTTCTTCGTTTGCCAATATATTTCAACTCAGATAAAAACAATTAAATGGTCACCTGTGTGTGGTTGTAACTATGTCTTGATACTTCAGCCTCCGTGAACCATAATTCTCGTCATCTTTTTATTTTTTATTCTTTATTATTACACAAGGGTAGGGGACGGGGAAATGGGAGAGGGGATTACAAGGTGGGAAATCGCACCCTCACCAACAGGGTGAAAGTTCAGATAGTCAACCAATTGAGCTATTAAGATTCCCCACCATAATTCTCTTCATGTTTAGCTTTGTGATAGCATTCTCTGGATCTAATTTTGATATTTCATCACATAAAGATTAAACATTTGAGAAGTATTGACTATCATGATCCATTGGGCGATTGATAAAAGCTCGTTCTCAAGCCTTTGTAATCTAGCATCATTCTTCTTTGTAAAACACGTTGTCAGTGTGTCTCAAGCTTCTTTGAGTGTCTTGGCTTTCATAATCTGTTGCAAGAGCTTAGGATCTATATTGAGTTGCTACTTCTCTAGATCAACCAAGCTCTGATAGTGATTGTTGAGCACAATTGATTTGTCATAACTTGATCAATTTCATTATTGCAAACTAAAGACCAGCTTCGGCATTACAATTTCTTACACTCAATTTTTTCTTTCCCTCACACTCTAGCAGCATTTTTTGCGCTCTTACTTCTCACTATCTTTCACACTTCTCACTTAATCACTCAGCTATTCTTTGCTTGCTTGCTTGCTTGCTCGCTCCAGATTCTTACTTGAGCCCTTTTTTTACTTGAGCACACTTACAACTCAAATGAACCACCTCTATTTATAGGTGGTAAATGAAAGGATATAGTGGAAGTTTTGTTCTAGAATCTTACCTTCCACTCATTTCTTGAGATGTTCCTTCTAGAGTAGTTCTAGAATATTCACTCTAAAATTCTCATTCTAGAGTTCTTTTATTTTTATTTTTTAAACCACCTATTGGTGGAGGGTTAGGTATAGGCCCCGACCTTTGGATTTCACCGCAAAAGTCCCAAGGGTTCTATTGGTGGAGAGTTCTTCTTTATTAAGATATTTTGGATATTAATTAAGTTGGTGTTGATTTTTTAATAGTCCCAAGGGTCCAAATTGAATGTTGCGAAATGAACAATTGAGAGTATACTATATATGACTCTCAATCTGATGAATTTAGCGAGATAGCATTCGTAAATGAATCATAGAGAAAACATGGATGTCACATGAGAAAAGCAGATAATTTTAGGAAATGGATCAAATACAATGGTGAAACAAACTTTATGAAGTAGATTTAATCAATTCTCCAACAAACGCGACAGCATCTTCTTGAAATATTTCTGCAATTTTTGTTTTTATGTATTCTGCACTTTGTGTGCGTGTATGTATGTGTTAATTATAGCTTTATTTTTTTCAGGACACCAAAAAATAAAAAAAAATAAAAACCAAAGTTAACTAAACAAGTAGCATTTCCAAGACCTATAAGTGAAAACAAAAAGTAATGTATATCCTAAAAGTAACATCCTTAGTGTGACTAACTGTTAGTGGCTTGACAGGGGAGATTCTCTAGTTCCTCCGCTCAGGAAAGCATATGATGAGGTGTTTGGTGCATACCATGGGGTGAACACCAAGAGCGCTGTTTATTCTAGCATGGAAATTATGGAATTGCTGGTCGACAAGACTGACTTCTTCCACTTGATTGATAATAATGGTTAGTATTATTTATCCTTGCACTAAGACACCATGTGTGTTTGAGAACTTATCTAATTTAATCTTTACATGGTATATTAGTTAGAGCTAAAACAGGAAAGGTTGAAGTTAAACTTCTCCAACAAGGCATAATTATTGAAGTACGAGGTTTTGCTTGTTAGAGTTGCTCATTTTTTTAGTTCTACTCCGTTGAATACAATTAGTTGACCATAATTTAACTTCCGATATTGGTAATTAAAATCAGCTTTGGGCTTACAAAACTTTTATACTTAATTTGTCCACTCACTCACTCTGGCACCTCTCTTTGTTAATTTGTTACTTCTTGCTCAGTTACTTTGGTGGTTCCTTCTTGAATGCACTCCCAATTCAAATGACTGCCTCTATATATTTAAAGGTGATAATAAAACCATTTGATTGAGATTTTACTCTACAATTATACCCTTCACACATTTCTATAATTGTACTCTCTAAAATACCTCACTTCTTATTCTAGAACTAGAGCTTTCATTCTATAATTTTTCTTTCAATTCCCTAGAATTCCTTAAACATGCTAGATTTTGCATTAAAGTATTGTGGAGATTAAGTTTGGTGAGGGATTTTTAAAATTCCCCTTAGCACTAACATGATTTGTTCTTATAGCAATTTTGAGCAATTCCCCAATTTTGCCTTTTCTAGAATTCAGAGACTAAATTGGTGACGGATTTTATAGGCTTTGAATTCTAGAAAAGGAAACTTATTAGTTTTGCATTCTAGAAGTCAAAACTAATAAATTGCCTTTAGCCTATAAAAAAATTCTGAATCTCCTTTGCTCATGTCGTCCTAACTCTTTGTCAATCTCTAGCTTCCTCCATTGGGCATTGGCATTCTTCACTTAATGCTCTTTAAAATACTACTTCATAAATAAAATACTACATCATCCTTGTATTTCAAGATCCATAGTTTTCCATTGAGCCTCTCAACATTATTGTGGATAATTTACAAGGTTAATCATTGATTGTGCCTCTTGACTTATAATAGTTCTGTCGTTAGCTTATAGGATCTTCTTTGAGTTGATCTCTCTCTCAATCAATCGTGCTCTGGTACACTTGTTGAATATAATTGATTACTTACAATTAATCTTTGTTATTGTTAACTGGAAAACACCTTTGATCTTACAAGTAGGACTAAAACTGTTGTATTTAACTTTTTATGTCGTTCAGTCACTGTAGCATCTCTCTTAATTGTACTTCATGCTAACTTTTTCTCGCGTGCTCTCATACTTCTTTCTTGATTACATTCACAACTCAAATGACAGCCTTTTTATAGATTGATGGTAGTGGTAAGTATCTAGAGAAGGTATTGAAAAATAAATCTAACACATAATTCGCAGGATATACTCTATTTATTTTACTAGCAAACAGTGTGATAACAATGAGATTAGAAAGATCACGGAACTTTAGAGAAAATAATTAAAACAATTATAGAAGCAATGAATGAAATAAAATTAAAAATGAAAAACCGATGACTAAATGGGTATGTGGAAATTCAAGGAAAAAGATCCAAGAATTCCAAAAAATAGATAATCCATATTTTTTAAAACGATCCTAATAACAAGAAGTTGTTATGAAATCAATCGTCTTTGCTAGAGAAACGACCAAGAACTAAATTCTAATCTTGACTTCCAGATTGAATCAAGTTGGATAACAACTAGCAATTGATTCTAGTCGCCTTCTAATAATAAAAAGAAGAAATTTGATAAATCATAAGAAGAATATATGTTATTATCTTGAACTATGACTAGTAAAGATTAAAACATAAATCTCAAAATAATTAAAAGTCACAAAGATTCAAAAAAAAAATTCTCAAATTATTATTTACTTATCAAAGTGTGAATCACAAACAAATAAGAAAGAAATCCTTCTTCGTAGCGGCCAAGACCCCTTCAAGGATAGAAAGAAAAAAAAACCTGAAATATTATTTTAGAATTAACTAGAAAGCAAATAATTTGCTATGAAAAAAATTAAATTAGAAATATAAATATCCTAACAAACATGAGAAATAAATAAAATCCGACCTAGTTAGAAAAATATTTAAAAGTATTATAATCAAATTAGGAGACAAATCCCACAAAATAGGGCAGCTTTTTGTGCCACTCTTCAATGACATGGGCGCCAAGCTAAGGAGAACTGGATGTATTGGGCGCCTAAAGGTAGCTTGGGTGAACTTGCTCCTTTTTGGGCCTTTTCGAGGCTTCCAAAGCTTCATACTTGTCCTTTAATGGAGTGGAGTTCAATTGATGTTATTATTTTTCATTTTCTAAAGACTATTTATCCTCGAACTCAGACCTACATCAAATAAGAAAGTGTCAAAAATTATTTAATGTAGCGCTTATAACTTGATACTCGCAAAAAAGATCAAGTTTATAAGCATTGTTTCCAATTCTTTCAAAAACTTCAAACGTCCCATAAGATCTAACTTGTATTTTATTTTGGATGAAAATCTCTCTTTCTCATATCCCAAACTAAATCTCCATATTTAAAACTAACACATGTTTTCCATATTTATTCCTCTGCTGAAATGCAAACCTTATTTGTTCATCGAGTTTGTTTATAATTTCAGTTTTTTTCCTACCATCAAGGCCAACAATATTATTAGCAAGCAAAGGTAACAAATCAAGGAAGTAATACTAAAATCATAAACTGCTTTAAAGAAGATACACCCGTATAAGAATGGATCATTTTGTTACAAACAAACCTAAAGTAAATTTTCTTCACAGATGTAAATTCTCCTTTTAAAGCAACCTTAAACACTGTTTCCTGAAGTCCTATTAACTATTTTTGTTTGTTCATCAGCTTGTTGGTTACAAGATATAGAGAAAAGCAACTTGGTTCCAATTTTTTCAAAGAACCCTCCAGAAGTGATTTAATAACTTAACATTCCTATCATTAACAGTAGTTCTAAATTTACCATGCAATGTAACCACTTCATTAACAAACAAGTAAGCCACATGAGATGAATCATTAGTGTTTAAACATGAAATAATTAGTAATGAGTCCTCTTGAAAAAATTATCAACTACCACAGATATAATTTTCTTACCTCGAGTCCTAACACAAAATCGTTAGAAGCATCATTTAAGGAGAAGTAGGAATATTTAAAGGATCGAGATTATAAATATCACGTGACAACGCTTTTGATTTGGCTTGTCTACATTCAAAACATTGAGAGAACATTTTCAACATCTTTTCGCATGCTTGGCCAATAAAAATATCCAACACATATATTCAAAGTTCTTGGTACACCAAAGTGTAGCATAAGCTAGCCCACCACAATGTGCTTTCCTAACAGGTATTTCATGTGTAGAGCACTTAATACAAAAGTTGTTTTTATTAAAGAGTAACTCATCTTGAAAATTAAACCTCTCATAAGGGCCAACTGACATTCAATAAAATCTTGCCCAAGTCAGAATCGTCAGCACAACATAAAATTCTTTGATTAGATTAATAATTCATCAAAAGTAAGAGGAAAAATAAAGGCATACCTTCTGAAAAGTGCATCACCAACAACATTCTCTTACAAGCAAGAATTTACATAAGAAATTTTAATGAATTCTACCTACTTAGCATGTCTCTACTAAGCTTACCTTGACTCTTTAAATATCACGAGGTATCATGATCAGTTAAGCGACAAACTCCCTTGAACACAACTAATGTTGCAATGTATACAAGGCAGCTTACCAAAACATATAACTCTTTGTCAAAGAGAAAAAAAGATAATTATAACAATGGACCAGAAAACACAATTTTTTCTTCAATAAATTAAAAGTATCATGTTATTTTTCCCATTTAAAAATCGTATTGTTTTCAATAACTTCAGTTAAATGAGAAGCAATTATGCTAAACTATTTCACAAACCTCTTAAAATTTAAATGTAACAAGTCCAAAAAGAATATAACTTTAGTTACAATCTTAGGTTAAAGTCATTTTTTTATTGCTTTGATCTTTTCTTTGTCAACCTCCACTCCCTAATTAGCGGTTTAGCACTAGCCACAAAACTCAACAAAATCACACGGTCCACACAAAAAGTATACTTCTTGAGATTAACAAATAAACATTACTACTTTCTAAGACTTCAAAAGCTTGTTGTTCTTCACACTCTTCTAGATTTTTTAGAATAAATTATGATATCATGGAATACACCAGAACATACTTTACATGATTATCCTTAATAATATAATTCATCAACTTCATGAAAGTGCTAGGTACATTATCAAGCTAAAAGGTATAACTAACTATTCATTAAGCCCATAGATGGTCTTAATAGGATTTTTCATTCATCTCCAAGATTTATTCGAATATGGTGGCAATTATTTTAAGATTAATTTTAGAAAAGGCTTTGAATCTATGCAATTGGTCAAACATACATCAAGGTGGGGAATAGGATGGTGATACGTCACCATAATCTTATTGATAGATCTCCAATTTTTCCATATCCTTCAAGATCTATCCAGTTTTTGGAACCAATATGATGGGAACATAGCAAGGACTCGTGCTCTCTCGCACAATGTTCTTTTCAAGCAACTCCACAATTTGTCTTTGTAATTCTTTTATTTCTTCGGGAGTACTCCTATAAATAGGCCTAGTTGGAATTTGTATGATAGGCGCAAACTCAATTTGATGCTTAAAGTCACGTAAATTTAAAGGTGACAAACCTTTAGTAATATTTTTAGGAAAGACATCATCAAAATATATACTGTAAAATTAAGATAATAAATTACTACTTGGAAAATTAAAGAATAATTTAGTAACTCTTTGTAAGTAAGTAGTATTATAGGTAGCCCCATCTTTTCTTGCATTTAAACACTTTGAATTCTATATAGAAACTCTCCCTTTTCTTAGCCTCTTTCCTTTTCACCAAAACTTTTCGTTTTTTCACTCAAATCCCTTTTTACCTTTTATATCTTAGCTCATGTTGACGCGCGCGTTCTCTATCTCTCTCTCTCTCTCATCTCTTTTATTTTTTCTAGCTCTTAGGCCTTCTTTCTTTTCATTTTTCTCAGGCTTACTTTTTATGCCACCCCCTTATTTTTCCAATATTTACATCGATGTTTTATTTTATCTTCAAAGACAGAGAAGAAAATAAATTTGCAAAAGTAAAGTTTTTGCCATTAAGCTCAAGAGAATATTTATTCTTTCGCCCATTAGGAATAACACTCGTACCAAACTTTCATGCGGTCAAGAAATATATGTCAAGTTTGCATAGGAATCATATCACAAGAAACATCATCCACATATATATCTGCCAATATTGAATAAAATCATACATTGTTGGTCCACTTTTAGTACCCCATTATTTCACCCAAGCATAGAATTTTATAGGGAGTGTGATGTTTCATTCATGCAAGCTCTAACTTTTTCACCAAGTATGAACTCACCATATTAGTGCAATTTTCACTAGTAATAATCATAAAATGCGCTTTTCCCTTTGTCCCATACCTAGTATCAAAAATATACACTCCCATGGTTCTTCGTTATTATTTTTAAAATTGATAGTTATTGTAATACTCCCAGCTACCTCAACTAAACCATCATTAGGTAATTTTAAATCATCATCATCATCATTCTTCTTCACCTTTTTCACTCTCATATTCTCTAATAAGCATGTTAATTCTATTGAAATATTCATGCACCATATATCCCCTTCCACGATGTTTAAAAAATTAATAGGAGCACCCTTCAACTCTTATTTTGGCCATGGCATCTTGAAATTGGTATTTAACCGACTTCTCCATGAGCTAACTTGATGTCTTACAAACAAATCTACTAACTCATATGAAAATATATCGTGTTGTATTTCTACTATGTCAGATATCCCCTATTAAAACCGTCAAGAAATCTGATTATAGTGATCTCTTCTTCTTTCATACAATCAGCTCAGATCATAGACATAACCATAGCTTAAGAACTCATTTACAAACATGAAACCTTACTTTAAAGTTTAAAGATGTTGTTGGAGATCCATTTGTTATGATTTTTGGAGAGAGAAGCAAGCAACAAGTTAGAAAATATGAATGAAAGATAACGTGTAGAGGAGATCACTCACCAATAATAGGAGCCATCGTCTTCTTACTCAGATAAGCGGCCATCATGAAATTGGCTTTACTAGGAATCCTATAATAGGGAACTTTCATTCCCAGTAGAAGTCCTCTACCTTTCTTTCTTTACCCTAGACTCCGTTCTTCGAGGAGACCCATGTGCATTTCCTCTGTTCTATGCTCGCTACGCCCTTGTACCTGTCTCATATAAATTTTATTAATCTTAAGCCTTTCTATAGGCACATAAATAAAGCAGTAGATTCCTCCTACAGCTAAAGTATTACACTCTTATCAAAACTAAGAAACTTAATATTCTACTAAATCAACTACTCCCTCTGTTTCAATTTGTATGAACTCATTTCCTTATTAGTCAGTGCCAAAAAGAATAACCACATTCCTAATAAGGAAACTCTCCAATTCTTGGATTCCAGTATTGCCCTTACCGTCTTCTCTTTTGAAGTCTGACACGGACCCACTAACTCTAAAAGTAAGTAGCTTTTGCATTTTTGTTGCGTTGAAGAGTTAAAGATGGACTATTAAAGTGAAAGGAAATCTGGACACGGTAATTGACGTAGTCAGATTTGTTTTGACTCTTGAAGAGCTTTTCGTTGAAAGTTAATTAGAGGGCCCTTAAGGGTATTATTGGAACTTGTTACATTTTTAGCTTATATGGCAAAAGTCTTCCCCCATTTATTAAACTCTGTGCCCAGTCAAATGGATTCATACAAATTGAAATGGAGGGAATATTAGACTCCTCTTATAACTAAACACCTAATTATTCTAGAAAACTGTAGCAGTAACAGATGCAGATCAACGCCTTTGCAAGTGTAATGGAGGACATCTCTTCCTCTGACCCTCTTGATCTCAACCCAAGTAGCAATAGGTGGTTCTCCTTCTTGTTTTTTGTACCTTGTAAGCTTTTGCACAAAATAGCAGCATTGTCTGAAAATTCAACGACGACTTCAGAGTTCAGAGTCATATGGCATTCAAAGATCGCTTCAACTTTTCTCTTTTGATCACGGCATAAGTCTAGGTCGCTTGTTCCCTTGAAATATGACATCTTCATTTTTCTACTACTAATGTGCTCTCACTCTACCTCTTTATCCCCTCGTCTTCCTACCTTTTCTAGATTTACATCATATAAAGGATTCTCGATTTACAATGGGAGCACGAGATACAATATTTCGAACTTGGGGTCTATGGTTATTTTGTAAAACACGATTTCCCCTCTTATGTTCAACATTATATCATTTTATTCAGCAATGATGGCCCTCATTTGTTGGAATTGCAAATTTCATTCTTTGTATTGTTGACTTATTTCTTATAGTGTGCAATCATTTTGTCTTCGATCACGGCTTCTTGAAGAGCCTTCCTTTCATCTTCCCTACCACTTGCAAGAGATAATTATAAAAGTAATTTTGAATTACTTAAAAAATTTGCATTTTATCTAAGTTGTTCTCATACACTCTTGTCTTTTTCCCCATTAATAATTGAAAAAATACTTTGTGACTTTATAATTAAACCCAACTCGTATAAGTCCTCAGTAGGACAATACAAGATTCATTGGTGGACGAAAGAAAAGTGAAGAGTGAGAATAGAATTTAGTTTCAACAAGACACGAACAAAAGGAAAAGATATAGAGAAAGACCAAAATTAGTAAGAAAAAAGATTCTTCTGTGTCCGGAAAGATCTAGAATCCCCTCTTCTTGTTCTCTTTCTTTATTGTGATACAAAAAATAAAAATAAAAATTGAATTCTTGAAGAGAAATAAGATTCATCTTTCCTCCTTTTTTAAAAAGAAATGAATTTTGTTCCTTTTTTTTTTTTTTTTTGGTTGCTCTTGTTATCAATAAACTCCCAAAATTAACAAGAATGCAATCTTGATAGAACCATTCTGATAGCATTGATAATATAGAGGCTAGGACGAACCAAAAACTTGAGAAACTAATAAAAAAAATGTGAAAGCAATGAAAGAAATAGAGCTAATTAAAAGCGAGAATTAAAAGGATATGCGCAAATTCAAGAGAAAAGATCCAAGAATTCCATAAAAACAAATAATCTAGATTTTTGAAAAAATCCTAGTAACAACAAGTTGATAATGAAATCAAACGCACTACTAGGGTATTTATATGTATCATTCCTAAAAGGAGCAACAAAAGTGATGATTAATTAAGGCAAAGGGATCAATAATGTATGGCTTGACTTTTTCATTATGAGTTATTATCAAATAAAAAGCCTACAAATATACAATGCTTAATACATGTTTATTTCAGCTACGACTGCGAGGGAGGTGATGCAAAGATACATTTCAGCATCAACCTGTGTTTGCCAACACGCTGAGCAGTTGTATCGCTCTACCAAAGTTGGTGAAGAATTGCTTAGGATGATTTGAATCACCTCCTTTTATCTGCTAGAATGAACTTAATTAGTTCTATATCTTGGATTGATGTGTGGTTGTACTTACGATCTATTTGGAATGTTGTTTCTCGTCGTTTCGTGATATATTGTATTGTACTGTATTATGTTGTTTAAGCAATGCTCGGACCGTGTTGTTTGTTGTTGAATACTTCCTCTATTTTAACATACTAGTTTTCGAACACGTGCGTTGCACGTGTATTCTATGCTAATTAGTACAAATAATAGAGATAATATTAAAACATCTTGTGGCACGATCCCTGAATGGACCAAGTGATTTAAGGAATAAGGAGCACTACAAGAAATTTCCCGAGACAATACTCAATAATCCTCAACAATCTTATTTTTGCGCTAAGTATTACAGTAGGTTGTTCGCTTTTATCCAAAAAGGATTAAAGAGGAATATGTAGTTGCAACATAAACTAATTGAATAAAAGTTGACTATGTAAAGGTCTTGACAGCAGTCCTTGAAATTTTCTATTACAACATATAAGCAGCCGGGAAATACGAATCCGGAGCCAAAATGGCTCGTTTTTGGAGCTAATAGCCCAAAATAGAATGTCTTTTTTTTTTTATACCAAAATGGGTATTTCATTGGTTATCCAACGAAATACCCACGAGTACTGTTCCGGTCCGATTGCATTTAGCTACACTTGTAGCGAAATGTAACAAATAATATATATTTTTTTTTTGCATTTCGTTTGAATACAAACGAAATAGGATTTTTTTTTTTTTTTTTTTTTTTTTTTTTGGCATTTCGTTTTTAAAAAAATGAAATATGAATTTTTTTTATTTCATTCATATAAAAATGAAATAAGAAAATATAATTTTTTTTTTTGTATTTCGTTGGTAGTCCAACAAAATAGGATAATTTTTTTTTTTTGTATTTCGTTTATAAAAAAATGAAATAAATATTTTTTTTTTATTTTTCGTTTATATAAAAACGAATTAGGAATTTTTTTTTTTTTTTTGTATTTCGTTGGTAGTTCAACTTTTTGTATTTCGTTTATAAAAAAACGAAATAGGAAAATATATATTTGTATTTCATTCATATACCAATGAAATAGGATAAAAAAAATTATATTTCATTTATATAAAAACGAAATAGGAATTTTTTTTTCCCGTTTATATACCAACGAAATGTTTTGTTCCATTTCGCAGGTATATAACGAAAAAACCCCTCTTTTATTTTTACCAATTTTCTGCTCTCCATATCGCTATGGTTTTAATTTTATTTTTTTGTTCATTTCTATTGGTTCAATCAGTTTCAGACGAGCATTGAATAGTTGTCAAAATAATATCATTTACATTTCGTGACTTAATTTGTTTTTTACTTTTCTTCGTTTATAAATATTGTCCTTCTTCCTATGTATATTGCTTTAAATTTTTTTATCCCTTATCTTTCACTATTGTTTTTCTTTCTTTTTATATCCCTTTTTTTTATTTT